>NW_006207985.1:171994-183941 GCF_000334495.1 Tupaia belangeri chinensis
AAGTCATGATGCATTTTGGAATAGAGAATAAAAAAAAAACCAGAAAAATATGTCATGCCATTCCTGCCAACCTAATAGTTAGGGTCCTCACTGATGGAAAGAAAAATCTTTGAATCGTGAAACTGGGGATTTAAAATTTACTTATTCAATTAAAATTCAGGTGTTATTTACCAGACTGATTATGAAATAAGAATATGCTAAAGTTTCTCTACTTTAGTTAGAAAGGTAGATATGTCAAATCAGAGTTAGTTATGTGTCTAATTTTGTGATTCAAAATTCTGTCCTTTGGGGAAGGCACTTGCCACACTTGGCTATTGAGCAGTAGAAACGTGATGTGCAGGGCTGGCAGGTGGTGTGGCGGTTAACACACTGGCCTGCCATAGGGCCAGCTGAGGTTCAAGTCTTTGACCTGGCAGATTGAGAATCATGCTGAGTACAATTATTTTGAGTGTACCCAAAATCCCAAGAGGAGAAAGGAGAATAAGGGATTGTGCCATGACCATTACCCCTTGGTGGTGAGGGGGTTGATTTCTCACTCACTTTCCCTCTCTCTGTCTCTCTCTGGAAAGCACACACACCCTAAGGCAAAAAACTTATAGAAAAAAGAAACAAAACAAACAAACAAAAAATATATATATGTTGTGCAACTGGGGATCTACATTTGTAAATCTACCTAATTTTAATTAATTTTAAAAGTCACATGAAGCTAGTGGCTACCATATTAGACAAAATATAGAGATATAAATGGTCATATCGTAATACAATGATTCTGCCTGATTCTGAACTGGGTTCCATAATCACTCTTGGTACCTCCAGGGAATAAGAGAAAGCGTACAGTACCATAAACTGAACTACATCTTTTTGTGCTTGCCAATGATTGATTTTACAATTAGCCTCTCTACCCCTCAACTGTTTTTAGGGGGTTATTAATGAATACTTATTCTGTAGGTTTGCTTCTTCAAACAGGACAGATAACTTCAACTAAATGTCTCAGCCTCCATAGTTCTGAGTAATATTTCTGTTCTTCCTCCATAGTTCCTATCTTTGATCAGTCTGTCTTCACTTATTTTTTAGAAATACTACTGTGGCTTTCTATCTGGTTTCTCTATCTCCATTTTTGTTGATCCTTCTCCACCTTCCCTGATCCTTATTCTAAATGGGTATTTCTCAAATACAAATTCAATGTTTCTTACTATTGTAAAACCTACTGTGGCTGCTTTTTATTTTCTGGGAAAAATATGAAATAAAATGCAAACTCCTTAGCACAGCCTCAGATATCATTTTATGCTCTAGTTCTCTTATTTCCTGCCACTCTGCAATATTTATT
This sequence comes from Tupaia belangeri chinensis, assembly GCF_000334495.1. Taxonomy (NCBI): domain Eukaryota; kingdom Metazoa; phylum Chordata; class Mammalia; order Scandentia; family Tupaiidae; genus Tupaia; species Tupaia belangeri. Next base: position 173,322 of record NW_006207985.1, read on the forward strand.
CTAAGCTCTCTGAGCACATAACATTCTCCTGTCATCTTGATCTTCTTAAATAGTGGATAGAAAGCCTTCCCTTCTCACATTCCTTGGAATATATGCTACATACTCCTCTTCCAAATTCTTGCCCCTCACCCTCTGCCTCCATTTTGAAACACACACATGGAACATACCCAAAACACCACGACCATTTCAGTTACCAAAATCTACTGGGGTTCAAGAAAGCATTATTTTAGTTCTCAGGATAAACTGGTGACTGACCTCTACTTCCTAAGCACTATATCTGCCATCAATCACAAATCCTACCCAATGAACCAAAATTGTTTTTGAATGTTTATATACATTTCTGCATTCTGTGGGGAACTAGAAGACAAGAACTTAATTTCTCCTTCCTAAATCTCTTGTGTCTGAGACCATGAGCCTAGCTAACCAAGACTTGCTAAATTCATGTCTAAATGAAAAAATAAGAACAGATTAAGACAAAAGATTTAGAAATACAGTAAAAATTAGAAAAATCAAAAGATAACTAAAATTATGAATGTGTATTTAAATATGATCACTTTGAGGTCCTAAGAAGATATGATTTTGCTGATCTATATATGTGCATATGTGTGTATATATTCCCATATATACACACATGTATTGTGTTCATATATCCACACATATATACAGTACATACATACACACAAACATATATATACAGCATGTACTACACATACTGTGTGTATATACATTTATACACAAACACATACATTTACATTTTGTTGTTCCTAGTAAGGATGTAAATATGATTTGAGGATTAAAACCATGCTATAAGCATCTACTAAGGAAAAGCAAAGCTGAACTAAACAAATTCTGTCACTATAACATATATAACCCTCCTATTGGTGTCCTTTTGGTTAGAAGGAAATGCATGTCCTTACACTTCTGTTTATGAGGGTGTTTTCTTTGCCCTTTCTCCTCTTTAATAATTTGAGCTATTTCTCTACAAATCGGATACTATGTTTCCACCATCACAACACGAGAACTACTTACCACTTTCTAAAAACCAAAATAATTTCTTCCTCAAAGCTTTACCTACAACTATATTAATAAAAAGGCAAAGCAGAAATCCTCCAAATAGAAAATAATTTCTTTCATAAGACAGTGCATCTCTGAACGAGTCATATAGATGTTGTATAAGTAAAATAATCATCATCTATTGTTTAAAATAATGAAGTTTATTGTATTCTCCAAAGATACTGAATTGCTTGGGGAGGCCATGTAAAACCGAAGATCACTGGACAGAGCATTACCAAACAGTCCAATTGTTGAGACAAGAAGACCCTCAGGAGATGGTATCAGCAAGAAGCCAGGGCACAGCACGGACTGGTCAATACACTAGAAAATCTATCTGAATAGATAAGACACCAGGAAGCTGAACTATTTAGAAAATCAAGAACTCAGAATTTGGGGAGCATTTTTGTCTCTCTACAACTAGTTTCAGTGAGACAGATACCTCTGCAAGTGAATTACATCTTCTCCTTACAAATAGAATTTCTATTTAAAACCTCGTATCTTAAATTGCTTTAATTCCTAGATGAGCAAAGAGCCTGCAGCATGCTGATATTTCCCTATTCAATTTGAAATAGAGATAATTCCCAAGTAATTACATGAATGTAAAGGAAGGGACAAAGATAACCCAGGATGGCAGGTAAAACAAAAGTTACTTATGTTCACATTTGAAATAAACATAGATTTAAACCATTATGAAAACTACATATCAGGAAAGCTAAGAAGTTGCTTCATCCTACTTTAACATTTAACTCCAATTGGGAAAAAGACACTCTCTCTCACTTCTTGTGAGATTACTACGTAAGTTATTGACTCATATTTGCATAAAAACTATTTAACAATATTAAAGATTTTTGAGTTGCTCCAAAAGAAGCTATTATGCAAAATAAGTAATCTCAAATTTAAAAATCAGTTGTCAAATAATTTTCCATAGACAATCGAGACTCTGTAAATCGGTTAATCGAAGAGAAAAATCAATGTTTTAAATGCATAAGTGAAATTTACATAGAAAAACTGATATAACGTCAATGGACAAAATGGAAGAATGTGCTCATAGCTTTAGTTTTTCTTCATTGTTAAAATGACCTGGCTTTGCTTTATTAAAATTTTATGCAAAATATTATGAATGAATAACTTTTATCAAAATTACAAAATGGTAGGCTAAATTTATGTACTTTGTAAACTTTTTCATGCATTTAAGCAATAGTGGACATTTAAATATTAAGATGTATTTTTCAGAAAATTATTGCACACCCAATAAACACTTACTGTTATTTTCTTGCAGCAAAAATCTATATCCACCACACAAGCTTGAAGTTATTGCCTGTTAGAAAAATAACAAAAATATGAATATGTTAATTTAATATATAATAAAATTTAAATCACAATAGTTAGTAAGAGTCTTTTATGTTGATAAATAAATATTATAACTCTAATATCCTAGTCTTAGTTTATGTTATGAATTAAAAACTACGAAAGGAAAGTACAAATCATGTACAATGTAGACCATAAGTTAAAATACTTCTGAGGAAAAGGAAAATCGTTCCACTACAGAAAAAATAAAAACATCCTACTTGAAGTAAAGAATGCATTTATTTTTTTCTCCATAATGTTTATATGTACTCTGATCACTGGTTTATACTGACCAAATAAATAGTTCGAGTTTCATTTTGATTAGAAAATGTTTATACAGAATTTGTTTTGATTCATCAGATCTTTTTAAATCTGTTAAACGAATGTGAAAATAACAGAAAAAACTAATCAAATTTGAGACATTATTTCTGAACAATTAGAGAATAAATGATGTAACACACAGGTTGAATATACTATGTCACGCAATAGTTTATCAATTTGCTGAAGAAAAAAAATTTTAAAAAGTCATTTTTCATGTGCTTGATGTTGAGTTAGTATCTGAATACTCAACCTGAATTAGTGAATTTAAGTAATTATCTAAACCACTCAGGCCAAAAGACCAATTTACAAAAATTACCCAGCTCACTGGGGCAAATATTATTGGAGGAGTCTTTTTCTTGAATTATTTCTTAAATGCTAATTTTACTCTTCATGGTTGGAATATACTAAACACAGGAAAAAAACAACACACAGTTTGAATTAGATGCTCACAATCAGAAATAAAATAATCTGAAAGTATGTTTTAATAAAACAAACTGAATTTGACTCTTAAGATGCTTTTATTTCTATAAAATTGTCTAAAAATATGCTCTAACTATATTGACACTTGATCGAACTTAAGTATTATTTTATTGTAATTATTCATTTTCACTTTATCTCTTTATCCATTTTAATTTATTTGACCCTCCTTGCTAATATTTATAGCACAAGGCAACTAGTGATTCTTCTTCCAGCTCTTTTCCTCCTTGGCTACCTGAGCATTGACTGCCGTCAGGAATGACACAGTAACTGTCTGCACCAGGAAATTCATGACCAACTAACTACCTTACGGGAAACAAATGATCATTGATGTCCTTTACCACTGGAAGGCCACAGTACCTAAGACAGAGATTCTGGAAAAATTAGCCAAGATACACAAGACCAAACCAGATGTCATCTTTGTGTTTGGGTTCAGAACCCATTTGACAGTGGCAAGACGACTGACCTTGGCATGATTTATGATTCCTTAGCTAAGGCAAAAAAAAAAAAAAAAAAGAACCCAAACACAGACTTACAAGACATGGCCTGTATGAGAAGAAAATTGCATCAAGAAAACAGTGACAGGAACACAAGAACAGAATAGAAAGTCAGGGAGACTGAAGAGGCCAATGTTGGTGCTGGCAAAAAGTCGAAGGAGTAAAGATTCTGCAATGACTATCTGAGGTGATGGTGTGGATTTTTCATGAGAGAATAAATAAACTAGCAATTTTCATCTAAAAAGATCTTTTTCTGGTAAAATGCTCAATGTCAGTTTTTAAAGTTATGTCTTGCCAAAATATCTCTTTCTTTATACGGTAGGAGAGGAAGCATTTAATACGAAACTGAAAGTGCTATTTTGTTTAATAAGCTCTTTTTTGGGGGTAATCAAAATCCACTGACATAGCATAATCCAAAGAGTTTCTTTACATATTTCCCTCTCATGCTAAGATTTTTTTTTTTATTATACAATTTGGTGAAAATAATAGTTTGCAAATGAAAATAAAATATTTTAAAATTTCTATAATAAATTTAAGAAATGGGGGAAAAGGTTTTAGAATAATAACAGAAACATCTTCTTCTCCAGAAATAGATGTTGAATTAAATAATAACTTAAATAATTTATCATTAAACCTATTATTTAAAAATAATTTCATAGCAATTAATTCTTAAACTAAGAGAATTTGGATAAAGATGAATAATGGCTAACTTCTGTTCTTGAACATCATTGCTATAGTAGAAAGGATTTGCATTTTGGTACCATTTCCTATCATCCCGAAACTTTAATTAATGAATGAATTATTTTAGTTTTGCTATGGGACACATGTGCTCACTACAGACAGAGACAGGGGAAGTGAGAGATCATATCCCAGAGGGGATGGTCCCCCCGCAATCCGTTCTCCTCCAGTGTCTTCTCAGGATTTGAGGCACCCATGCACATGTACTTGGCATGTTTTTCAAGCTGCCAGGTCTGGGATGCAAACTGCAAAGTTGGCCATGTGGGATCCAGACACCTTAAACACTACACCACCAGCTGGCACCCAAAACTATCATTTTGTTAATGGGACAAATCATTAAAATGTCTTGCTATAAATTTTCTTTTAATATTAAAATTAATTTTTCATCTCTCTGATGTATACAAATGCAGTGTAATTTTTATCTTAAATCAGAGAGAAGCTATATGAAGTCAAAATATCTTTAAGATAAAAAGATATCAGGGCCAGCCACTGGGATGGTGATTAAGACAGTTGGGTCCCACACGGCCATCTGCATGGCTGGACTTGAAAAACATGCCAGAGGTATGTGTGTGTGTATGTGTGTGTGTGTGTGTGTGTGTGTCCCAAATCCTGAAGAATAAATGCAGAGGGGATTATGGTGAGACCATCCCCAAAGGGGAGTGCTTTCTCACTTTGCCTTTTTCTCTGTTTCCCGTGAGCACATCCACTCACTAGCAAAATTAGGCGGAAAAAAGATATCTTAGTTCCATAAAGATAATTTCTGGCCATATAAATTATTGAGATATGTATTTTTTCATGGAGACAATAGAGATGTGATTTTAGACAATTTATAATTTTTAGCTTCATTACATAATAACATCTTTAGCATTTTTATACTAAAAAAAAAAATACCTCCCTGCTCAGTGGAAAAAGTAACTGGTACCACTCCATGCTTTGTTCCTGCCATATTGCAAAAGATAGTAAACCTTGTTAGGTGCATTTGTAGAGTAGAAGCTACTGTTACATGAAAGAAAGTGAGTCGTTTCTTGTTTTCAGATTTAAGTTGCATTTAAGGTGGTTAAAGGAAAATGAAACATAGGATTGAAAACTCACAGTGAAGTTCTATAACCTTCCCCACATCTATCTTTTGGTACGATTACTTTTCACTTAGTCAATTGTTCAGCCTAGGCACACTTTCTGTGAAATAGCATCGTGTACTCCATTATTGTTGAACCATTTGAAGTCATGGAAATATTTCTTTAGATGCAATTTATTTTAAACTCGTGGTGATGAAGGTGAGATGGAGGCCCCAAAGCCCTGCCCTTTGCTCTCCTTGCATTGCCTGCACACCTGTGTCTCGGAAGTCACCGTGAAACCTGGGAGCACAGGCTTTCAAGGGGCACAGTCAAAGCCACATCTTCATTTCCACACTTCCATTGCAAAAACAGAATGGGAAAAGAGTCATGGGAAGCTGTAAGTTTGCTGAGAAAGAAAAGAAGATCCAAGGGAAGAAACAACATACTGCATTTGAGTACGATGAAAGGAATAGAGGAAAAAACACCATTTCAGGTTCTTTGCAATGCATGTACAAGAACACTGGTTGGGAAGCAGCCCTAGAACAAAAGTGCTTAAATGAAAAGTACTTCAAATAAACAGAACTACAGATATTTGTACATCTTCATATATATATTTCATATACATACACACATACACAAATACCGGATATAATGAAATATTTGATTTCTTTGTATTTTGATAATTGATAATATAAGCCAAGTGACTCAATCTGAGAAAGATTTTAATATGGTTAGCTTCCCAAAGCAGCAATATAAAATGTAAGCCCAATTCAAAGCAGTCAAGGACATTTGGTCACCCTTATATAATGCGAATTGCCTTAAATTCTGCCACATCTTAAATTACACAGGTTGATGAAGTACAGGAATTAACTCATAAAATGCAACTGTTTCCTAACATGTGACTACAGTCCCAGGTATAGTCATTACCCTTTTGGCCTATCCTTTATTGCTAAACTAACTAACATCTAATTACATTTGGAAAACAAAAACAAAGGGAAAAAAATCTCTCATATTCAAGCAGCTATTCTAGGGTTCACACCCAAAAGCCTGGAGAGTTTGCACAAGGATTTTGGCGTATTTGATGCTAATTCTCTCCTTTAGAGTGTTTGGAAGCTCAGCACCAGGCCCTGGTTTCTAGCTTGCCAAAAGGCATGCTGGTTTCTTGGTATGGTTTTCTAGCTCTTTTGCTATTAGTGCATAATTTGACAGTATGCTGCCACGGTTACAGAATTCATTAAGGGCTTTCAGTTTTGTTCTGCCAATGAGGATTTTGGGCTGCATGTGGTGCTGGCCTCTGAAGATTGGTCCATAATATTTGTCTTATAGAGCCTTGTCATCTCATAGCATGACTGATGCTACAAAATAATCTATAATGAGCCAGGTTCTCCCAGCATGAGCTACTCCCTGAGGGTAAGTTAGGCGCTACTGGAAACCACATTAACTTCTTTATCATCAAATTTGGGTGCTTAAAATAGACTGCATGAGAGTGGATACATTATGTAGTCCTATCTTGCACCATTTGGGTTGGAGAATGGGTTAGGAATGGAATCCTTAATGTTCATTTTCTATAATATTCCATTAGGGGGGAGAAAAAAACTTCCAGGTTTTGACAATTTTCTTTGTGTAGTCATTTTCAGAGACAAGGTTTGCTGGAAATAATTATGTGGTTGATACAGTAGGAGAAAAAAAAACTCTTAATATTTGTAACCCATATTTCCCCATGTAATTTCTGTGAAAAACTTAGCATACCTTCTGTTATTTTCAGCTTTATTTTTAACACCACAATATTACATTCTGACCACATGTTCTACCTTAAACTGTTCGATTGTTTATGAATCTTTTTCTGTAGTGTGCAATAGTGACAATTTAAAAACTTCATAAAATCTTTTTATGCAAATGAGCCCAAAGTAATTGGGTCAATCCTGAGGGGGATTGGTTAGCTCCAGAATAAAAAAAAAAAAAAACTAAACTACCTTCACATTCTTTCCTGAACTACTAGTAAGAGAAGGAAAATAAATGAGGAAACCCAGCAGGTATACTGGAAAATAAATCAAAGTATTAGATGCAACTATATTGAGTAAAAAGGCAAAACAAGAATAATCTTTATTTAGGAGAGTGATTCTCACCAAGGCATGATTTTACCCTCGAGACATTTGGCAATGTCACATTTTTCATTGTCACAACAGAGGGGTATTACTGACATCCAGTGAGTGAGGCCAGAGATGATACCAAACATCTTGTAATACACAGGACAGCCTACCCTTCCCTGATAAACACACATAAAGAATTTTCTGGTCCAAAATGTAAGCAGTACAGAGGATGAGACACCCAGGTTTTGTGAGCATTTTAAGAAAAAGAGAGAAGAGTACAGTCATGTTTGTCTATCGTTCATTAAATCCAGCTCATAGGGTAAAAATGGAGAAATAAATCTGTACATAGAAATGGTGTCAGGCTTTGGGAAGGGCATAATCACGGGAGTTCAAAATAAGTCAATCCATTGATTTTCTCCAGGAGATAGAAAACAGGTGTCCCCTCCTAGTACCACCACTATGCTTTGCATGAGTTCTAAACTACTTTGAAAGGTCAAGCCATTGGGACCAGAAGATGGTGTAGCAGTTATGTTGCTAGACTCCCAGATGGTGGACCACAGTTTGAGTCCCAGACCTGGTGGCTTCAAGATCACATCAGGCACATTTTCATTTGTGCCCAAGATCCCAGGAGAAGAGTCGAGTAGAAGGGATTCCAACATAGCCATCTTCCATGGGGGTTGTTTCCCCCTTTCCTTCTCAATGTCTCTGTCTCTCTCTCTCTGTCTCTCTCTCCCCAGCAAGTGCACACCCCCAAGGCTAAAACCTCTGAAAGAAAGAAAGAAAGAAAGAAAGAAAGAAAGAAAGAAGGGAGGAAAGAGGGAAAGGGAGAAAAGAGGGAAAGGGAAGGAAGGGAAGAGAAGGGAGAGAAGGAAGGGAAGGGAAAGGGAGGGAAGGGAAGGGAGGAAGAAAGGAAGGAAGGAAGGAAGGAAGGAAGGAAGGAAGGAAGGAAGGAAAAATAATCTATAATGAGCCAGGTTCTCCCAGCATGAGCTACTCCCTGAGGGTAAGTTAGGCGCTACTGGAAACCACATTAACTTCTTTATCATCAAATTTGGGTGCTTAAAATAGACTGCATGAGAGTGGATACATTATGTAGTCCTATCTTGCACCATTTGGGTTGGAGAATGGGTTAGGAATGGAATCCTTAATGTTCATTTTCTATAATATTCCATTAGGGGGGAGAAAAAAACTTCCAGGTTTTGACAATTTTCTTTGTGTAGTCATTTTCAGAGACAAGGTTTGCTGGAAATAATTATGTGGTTGATACAGTAGGAGAAAAAAAAACTCTTAATATTTGTAACCCATATTTCCCCATGTAATTTCTGTGAAAAACTTAGCATACCTTCTGTTATTTTCAGCTTTATTTTTAACACCACAATATTACATTCTGACCACATGTTCTACCTTAAACTGTTCGATTGTTTATGAATCTTTTTCTGTAGTGTGCAATAGTGACAATTTAAAAACTTCATAAAATCTTTTTATGCAAATGAGCCCAAAGTAATTGGGTCAATCCTGAGGGGGATTGGTTAGCTCCAGAATAAAAAAAAAAAAAAACTAAACTACCTTCACATTCTTTCCTGAACTACTAGTAAGAGAAGGAAAATAAATGAGGAAACCCAGCAGGTATACTGGAAAATAAATCAAAGAATTAGATGCAACTATATTGAGTACAATCTTTATTTAGGAGAGTGATTCTCACCAAGGCATGATTTTACCCTCGAGACATTTGGCAATGTCACATTTTTCATTGTCACAACAGAGGGGTATTACTGACATCCAGTGAGTGAGGCCAGAGATGATACCAAACATCTTGTAATACACAGGACAGCCTACCCTTCCCTGATAAACACACATAAAGAATTTTCTGGTCCAAAATGTAAGCAGTACAGAGGATGAGACACCCAGGTTTTGTGAGCATTTTAAGAAAAAGAGAGAAGAGTACAGTCATGTTTGTCTATCGTTCATTAAATCCAGCTCATAGGGTAAAAATGGAGAAATAAATCTGTACATAGAAATGGTGTCAGGCTTTGGGAAGGGCATAATCACGGGAGTTCAAAATAAGTCAATCCATTGATTTTCTCCAGGAGATAGAAAACAGGTGTCCCCTCCTAGTACCACCACTATGCTTTGCATGAGTTCTAAACTACTTTGAAAGGTCAAGCCATTGGGACCAGAAGATGGTGTAGCAGTTATGTTGCTAGACTCCCAGATGGTGGACCACAGTTTGAGTCCCAGACCTGGTGGCTTCAAGATCACATCAGGCACATTTTCATTTGTGCCCAAGATCCCAGGAGAAGAGTCGAGTAGAAGGGATTCCAACATAGCCATCTTCCATGGGGGTTGTTTCCCCCTTTCCTTCTCAATGTCTCTGTCTCTCTCTCTCTGTCTCTCTCTCCCCAGCAAGTGCACACCCCCAAGGCTAAAACCTCTGAAAGAAAGAAAGAAAGAAAGAAAGAAAGAAAGAAAGAAAGAAAGAAAGAAAGAAAGAAAGGAGGAAAGAGGGAAAGGGAGAAAAGAGGGAAAGGGAAGGAAGGGAAGAGAAGGGAGAGAAGGAAGGGAAGGGAAAGGGAGGGAAGGGAAGGGAGGAAGAAAGGAAGGAAGGAAGGAAGGAAGGAAGGAAGGAAGGAAGGAAGGAAGGAAGGAAGGAAAGAAGGAAGGAAGGAAGGAAGGACAGACAGACAAGCTACACAGAAAGGCCCCACCAGATGAGCAGCTGCCCCACTGGTACCTGAGGAAGGTGGAGTTCATATTTCATGTGATCTTTCAGTCCAAAGTCATTTCTCAACATTTTTGTCCCTTTATTACTTTTATTATCTTATGCTGTTATTCAAAATCTTTCTAACTATTTTCATTAAACTACTAAGTTATTTTATGATGTCTTTCTCGGTTTCTTTATATAATTTTTTTTTTTGGAGAGGTTTTTGCTTGCACTCGACAGAGAGAGACAGAGAGACAGAAAGCGAGAAATCATACCCCAGGGGGGATGGCCACGCCGCAATCCCTTCTCCTCCATTCTCCTCTTGGGATCTTGGGCATGCA
>NW_006207985.1:184179-241877 GCF_000334495.1 Tupaia belangeri chinensis
TCTTCTCAAGAAATAGATGTTGAATTAAATAATAACTTAAATAATTTATCATTAAACCTATTATTTAAAAATAATTTCATAGCAATTAATTCTTAAACTAAGAGAATTTGGATAAAGATGAATAATGGCTAACTTCTGTTCTTGAACATCATTGCTATAGTAGAAAGGATTTGCATTTTGGTACCATTTCCTATCATCCCAAACTTTAATTAATGAATGAATTATTTTAGTTTTGCTATGGGACACATGTGCTCACTACAGACAGAGACAGGGGAAGTGAGAGATCATATCCCAGAGGGGATGGTCCCCCCGCAATCCGTTCTCCTCCAGTGTCTTCTCAGGATTTGAGGCACCCATGCACATGTACTTGGCATGTTTTTCAAGCTGCCAGGTCTGGGATGCAAACTGCAAAGTTGGCCATGTGGGATCCAGACACCTTAAACACTACACCACCAGCTGGCACCCAAAACTATCATTTTGTTAATGGGACAAATCATTAAAATGTCTTGCTATAAATTTTCTTTTAATATTAAAATTAATTTTTCATCTCTCTGATGTATACAAATGCAGTGTAATTTTTATCTTAAATCAGAGAGAAGCTATATGAAGTCAAAATATCTTTAAGATAAAAAGATATCAGGGCCAGCCACTGGGATGGTGATTAAGACAGTTGGGTCCCACACGGCCATCTGCATGGCTGGACTTGAAAAACATGCCAGAGGTATGTGTGTGTGTATGTGTGTGTGTGTGTGTGTGTGTGTCCCAAATCCTGAAGAATAAATGCAGAGGGGATTATGGTGAGACCATCCCCAAAGGGGAGTGCTTTCTCACTTTGCCTTTTTCTCTGTTTCCCGTGAGCACATCCACTCACTAGCAAAATTAGGCGGAAAAAAGATATCTTAGTTCCATAAAGATAATTTCTGGCCATATAAATTATTGAGATATGTATTTTTTCATGGAGACAATAGAGATGTGATTTTAGACAATTTATAATTTTTAGCTTCATTACATAATAACATCTTTAGCATTTTTATACTAAAAAAAAAAATACCTCCCTGCTCAGTGGAAAAAGTAACTGGTACCACTCCATGCTTTGTTCCTGCCATATTGCAAAAGATAGTAAACCTTGTTAGGTGCATTTGTAGAGTAGAAGCTACTGTTACATGAAAGAAAGTGAGTCGTTTCTTGTTTTCAGATTTAAGTTGCATTTAAGGTGGTTAAAGGAAAATGAAACATAGGATTGAAAACTCACAGTGAAGTTCTATAACCTTCCCCACATCTATCTTTTGGTACGATTACTTTTCACTTAGTCAATTGTTCAGCCTAGGCACACTTTCTGTGAAATAGCATCGTGTACTCCATTATTGTTGAACCATTTGAAGTCATGGAAATATTTCTTTAGATGCAATTTATTTTAAACTCGTGGTGATGAAGGTGAGATGGAGGCCCCAAAGCCCTGCCCTTTGCTCTCCTTGCATTGCCTGCACACCTGTGTCTCGGAAGTCACCGTGAAACCTGGGAGCACAGGCTTTCAAGGGGCACAGTCAAAGCCACATCTTCATTTCCACACTTCCATTGCAAAAACAGAATGGGAAAAGAGTCATGGGAAGCTGTAAGTTTGCTGAGAAAGAAAAGAAGATCCAAGGGAAGAAACAACATACTGCATTTGAGTACGATGAAAGGAATAGAGGAAAAAACACCATTTCAGGTTCTTTGCAATGCATGTACAAGAACACTGGTTGGGAAGCAGCCCTAGAACAAAAGTGCTTAAATGAAAAGTACTTCAAATAAACAGAACTACAGATATTTGTACATCTTCATATATATATTTCATATACATACACACATACACAAATACCGGATATAATGAAATATTTGATTTCTTTGTATTTTGATAATTGATAATATAAGCCAAGTGACTCAATCTGAGAAAGATTTTAATATGGTTAGCTTCCCAAAGCAGCAATATAAAATGTAAGCCCAATTCAAAGCAGTCAAGGACATTTGGTCACCCTTATATAATGCGAATTGCCTTAAATTCTGCCACATCTTAAATTACACAGGTTGATGAAGTACAGGAATTAACTCATAAAATGCAACTGTTTCCTAACATGTGACTACAGTCCCAGGTATAGTCATTACCCTTTTGGCCTATCCTTTATTGCTAAACTAACTAACATCTAATTACATTTGGAAAACAAAAACAAAGGGAAAAAAATCTCTCATATTCAAGCAGCTATTCTAGGGTTCACACCCAAAAGCCTGGAGAGTTTGCACAAGGATTTTGGCGTATTTGATGCTAATTCTCTCCTTTAGAGTGTTTGGAAGCTCAGCACCAGGCCCTGGTTTCTAGCTTGCCAAAAGGCATGCTGGTTTCTTGGTATGGTTTTCTAGCTCTTTTGCTATTAGTGCATAATTTGACAGTATGCTGCCACGGTTACAGAATTCATTAAGGGCTTTCAGTTTTGTTCTGCCAATGAGGATTTTGGGCTGCATGTGGTGCTGGCCTCTGAAGATTGGTCCATAATATTTGTCTTATAGAGCCTTGTCATCTCATAGCATGACTGATGCTACAAAATAATCTATAATGAGCCAGGTTCTCCCAGCATGAGCTACTCCCTGAGGGTAAGTTAGGCGCTACTGGAAACCACATTAACTTCTTTATCATCAAATTTGGGTGCTTAAAATAGACTGCATGAGAGTGGATACATTATGTAGTCCTATCTTGCACCATTTGGGTTGGAGAATGGGTTAGGAATGGAATCCTTAATGTTCATTTTCTATAATATTCCATTAGGGGGGAGAAAAAAACTTCCAGGTTTTGACAATTTTCTTTGTGTAGTCATTTTCAGAGACAAGGTTTGCTGGAAATAATTATGTGGTTGATACAGTAGGAGAAAAAAAAACTCTTAATATTTGTAACCCATATTTCCCCATGTAATTTCTGTGAAAAACTTAGCATACCTTCTGTTATTTTCAGCTTTATTTTTAACACCACAATATTACATTCTGACCACATGTTCTACCTTAAACTGTTCGATTGTTTATGAATCTTTTTCTGTAGTGTGCAATAGTGACAATTTAAAAACTTCATAAAATCTTTTTATGCAAATGAGCCCAAAGTAATTGGGTCAATCCTGAGGGGGATTGGTTAGCTCCAGAATAAAAAAAAAAAAAAACTAAACTACCTTCACATTCTTTCCTGAACTACTAGTAAGAGAAGGAAAATAAATGAGGAAACCCAGCAGGTATACTGGAAAATAAATCAAAGTATTAGATGCAACTATATTGAGTAAAAAGGCAAAACAAGAATAATCTTTATTTAGGAGAGTGATTCTCACCAAGGCATGATTTTACCCTCGAGACATTTGGCAATGTCACATTTTTCATTGTCACAACAGAGGGGTATTACTGACATCCAGTGAGTGAGGCCAGAGATGATACCAAACATCTTGTAATACACAGGACAGCCTACCCTTCCCTGATAAACACACATAAAGAATTTTCTGGTCCAAAATGTAAGCAGTACAGAGGATGAGACACCCAGGTTTTGTGAGCATTTTAAGAAAAAGAGAGAAGAGTACAGTCATGTTTGTCTATCGTTCATTAAATCCAGCTCATAGGGTAAAAATGGAGAAATAAATCTGTACATAGAAATGGTGTCAGGCTTTGGGAAGGGCATAATCACGGGAGTTCAAAATAAGTCAATCCATTGATTTTCTCCAGGAGATAGAAAACAGGTGTCCCCTCCTAGTACCACCACTATGCTTTGCATGAGTTCTAAACTACTTTGAAAGGTCAAGCCATTGGGACCAGAAGATGGTGTAGCAGTTATGTTGCTAGACTCCCAGATGGTGGACCACAGTTTGAGTCCCAGACCTGGTGGCTTCAAGATCACATCAGGCACATTTTCATTTGTGCCCAAGATCCCAGGAGAAGAGTCGAGTAGAAGGGATTCCAACATAGCCATCTTCCATGGGGGTTGTTTCCCCCTTTCCTTCTCAATGTCTCTGTCTCTCTCTCTCTGTCTCTCTCTCCCCAGCAAGTGCACACCCCCAAGGCTAAAACCTCTGAAAGAAAGAAAGAAAGAAAGAAAGAAAGAAAGAAAGAAAGAAAGAAAGAAAGAAAGAAAGAAAGAAGGGAGGAAAGAGGGAAAGGGAGAAAAGAGGGAAAGGGAAGGAAGGGAAGAGAAGGGAGAGAAGGAAGGGAAGGGAAAGGGAGGGAAGGGAAGGGAGGAAGAAAGGAAGGAAGGAAGGAAGGAAGGAAGGAAGGAAGGAAGGAAGGAAGGAAGGAAGGAAAGAAGGAAGGAAGGAAGGAAGGACAGACAGACAAGCTACACAGAAAGGCCCCACCAGATGAGCAGCTGCCCCACTGGTACCTGAGGAAGGTGGAGTTCATATTTCATGTGATCTTTCAGTCCAAAGTCATTTCTCAACATTTTTGTCCCTTTATTACTTTTATTATCTTATGCTGTTATTCAAAATCTTTCTAACTATTTTCATTAAACTACTAAGTTATTTTATGATGTCTTTCTCGGTTTCTTTATATAATTTTTTTTTTTGGAGAGGTTTTTGCTTGCACTCGACAGAGAGAGACAGAGAGACAGAAAGCGAGAAATCATACCCCAGGGGGGATGGCCACGCCGCAATCCCTTCTCCTCCATTCTCCTCTTGGGATCTTGGGCATGCACACACATGCGCCCGGCATGGGTTTTAAGCCACTGAGTCCAGGACTTGAACCATGGTCGACTACATGGGAGTCTAGCGACATAGCCATTACACTAACTGCTGGTCCCTCTTTATATAAATTTTTACAAACCTTTACACTAAAAACCTTTCCAGATTTTTTTGAGCACTTCCTAGAATTCAATATATTGTTTCACTTAGTTTGTTGTTTTTTTCTGATCCAAAAGGACATAAACTTGGCTTTAGCATGGTTAGTGACTTATAAATTCATAGGAATACATGTTGTTTAGATATAATTTTTTAAAGAATTATTTTATTTAACTTTATATATTTATTCATTTTAATTTGACCAGAGAGGGACAAAGTTAGAGAGAAATAGAGAGAGGGAAAGTGAGAAAGCAAGCTACCAAGTCCAGGACTCAAACTACAGTCGGCCACATGGGAGTCTAATGCCTTTAACCATCATGCCACCTGCTGGTCCCATCATTCATACATAATTTAAAAATTATGATAGAGCAATATTTGCAATGAGGTCCTCTCAGTCTAAGTGAAAAAAAGATCATCTCAGAGTCAGCTTTTCCCATCTTCAACAGAAGCTTGGATGTGAGTCTGGGAAAGATGCCCAACTCTCTCCTAATTTTTATCTTAAGTCATATGGGCAAGTGTCAAGCCAAGAAGAACAAAGACACCAAGATAATTCTAGGAAGTTATTTTATTTTTAAATGAATATTATTTCTATTCTTAGATTGCTTTAAGTGGGCATATATTAGATTATCAGAAAAATTAGAACATATCATTCCATGTTTTTCTATGTAAAAACGAATCATGATTTTCCTGATGACCCAATAATATTTTTAAAAGAATTACTTATTTACTTTTATTTATTCATTCATCATTTTATTTTAATTTGACCAGGGAGATACACAGAGAGCGAGAGAAAGAGGGAAAGTGAGAAAACAAGCCACCAGGTCCAGGACTCGAACCATGGTCAACCATGTGGGAGTGTCCAGCGCCTTAACCACACGCCACCTGCTCAATAATATTTTGAAGTCTTAAAAATAAATCATATTAAAGATTGAGGAGCTGGCAGGTGGTATGGTGGTCGATTCACTGGACTCTCAAATGGCCAATCACGGTTCAAGTCCTGGACCTAGCGGCTTGCTTTCTCCCTTTCCTTCTCTCTACCCCTCTTGCTCTCTTTTTCTATGTGTGTCTTTCTCTGGTAAAATTTTAAAATAATAATAATAAATAGAATTTAATAAATAATTCTTAATGAAAAAAGATTAAGTTAAAAACTATTTTTTCATTGCCAGAAAGCATATGCACCCTCTAGAGAAAGAGAGAAAAAGCACCGCAAATGGGCATAATAATGCCATAGTCCCTTTTACTTCTCTATCCCATCAGGATTTTAGGCATCCACACACATATGCCCAATGTATTCTTGTTATTTTTTTAGAGAGATTTTTGCTACCAGGCACATGTGCTCACACGAGAGACAGAGAGAGAGTCAGAAAGTGAGAAATAAACCTCTTCCCCCAACGGGGAGTGGCCATGCTGCAATCCCTTCTCCTCCATTCTCCTCTTGGGATTTTTGAGCAGACACTCACACATGCATCTGGCTTGAATTTCAAGGCACTGTATCTCGGACTCGAACTATAGTTGGCCACATGTGAGTCCAGTATTGTAACCATTACACTATCTACTGGTCTGACCCAGTTTGTCTTTTAATCCACTTTGACCAGGATTCAAACTGCAATTGACCATGTGAAATTCAACTCCTAAAGTAGAACACTTAATCACTACTCTATGAAATCATCCCAGGTTGAGTAACGTTTTATGTATCTGGGGGCCAGCAGGTGGCATGGCACTTAAGGCACTGGACTGACAAATAACTGACCATGCTTAAATCCTGGACACAGCAGCTTAAAAATCACACTAGGTGCTGGTGCATGTGTGTCCAAGATACCAATAGGAGAATGGAAGAGAAGGGAAGGGATGGTGGCATGGCCATCACCCCAGGGGGTGATTTCTCACTTTCTCCCTGTTTCTCTCCAGGGAGTGCATGCTCCCTATGGCAAATATCTAAAAAAAAAAAAAAAAAAAAAAAAAAGTATCTGAAGATAACCATGTTTATTTTTACTTTGAGTTTTGTTCTATAACCATACAACACACTTCCTATATAAAGAGGAAGTTAAATATCTGTTTCTTCTTAAAGTTATAATTTAAATAGTTAGATTTTATTTATGTTTTGGAAACAAATTGTGAAAATGATATAAAATTTTACTCATTCATTGGAATCAATAACAAACAATCTGTTACTACATTATTTTCTGACTGCTAAAAAATAAAAATAGGATCATTTTATTAGGTTAAGATAAATTAGAAATTTGTTTTTGAAATGCTTTTTTAAATCTTTATAAATAACCAAAAGGAAAAATCATATGAATTTCACAATATGAAAAAATGATTGAGAATGCTTTCTAACATGGACTATTCAAATTCAATATAAAATTATATCACAATGGAAAGTAGTAAGAACTTTGGAGTATACATTTTATAGTATTATAAATACCAATTTTCTCTAATGAAATTGATGTAGAGACTAATTACAAACTAGACACTTTAGTATAATATTAAATGGAAGGAACAAAGTTGAAAAATTGACACTACTTGACATTAAGACTTACTGTAAAACTACAGTAATTGAGATGGTGTAGTCCTGGTGAAAGAAGAGACAAATAGTTCAGGGGACCAGGATAGAGATGTAAGAAACAGAGTTAACTGATCTTTGACAAAGGAACAAATGCAATACGAGATAGCAAAGACCAACTTTCCAATGAGTGGTGCTGTAAGAACTATTACATCCACATGCAAAAATGAACCTAGATGCAGAATTGACATGCGTCACCAAAATTAATTCAAAAAAGATCAGAGACCTCAATGTAGAATGCCAAACTAGAAAAGTACTAAAAGATAGCACAGGTGAAAATCTAGATGACTTTGATTTTGATGAGACTTTTTGGAGACACCATGATCCATGAATAAAACTGGTAACAAAGGTTTCACTGAAAGAAAAAATATATATATAAAATTTTTAAAGAGTATTTTATTTAACTTTATTTATTTATTTATTTATTTTAATTTGACCAGAGAGAAACAGAATGTGAGAGAGAGAGCAAGAGCAAGAAACCAAGCCACCAGGTCTGGAACTTGAACCATGGTCAGCCACGTGGGAGTCCAGCACCCTTAAATACCATGCCACCTGCCGGCCCTGATTGTTTTTTTTTAAGATTGATTTTGCTATAGGGCACATGTGCTCTCAGGAGACACAGAGAGAGACAGAGATACAAAAAGCAAGAAATCACCTCCCTGGGAGATGGCCACACTGCAATCCCTTCTCTTCTACTCTCCTATTGGGATTGGGCATGCACACACAGGTGCCTGGCAAGTTTTAAGCTTCCAAGTCTGGGACTTGAACTGTGGTCAACTACATGGGAGTCCAGTGATGTAACCATTTTGCCATCTGCTGGTCCTGCTCTGCATAAGATATTGTCAAAAAAATGAAAAGACAAGATACAGACTAGAGGGAATATATTTATAAAATATATATATCTAATGAATAACTGCTATCTAAAGACTAGAAGAATCTCTTGATACTTAGCAATTAAAAAAAAAAAGATTAAGAAATGAGAACCAAGCATCAGTGGTACAGGTGGCAGGGCACTGCTATAGGAAAATATGGTTGCAGGGGAAGTCTGGGTTCCGTTCCTGACCAAACTAGAGCAATCTAGGTATCGTAGTGCACACCTGTAATCCAAGCTAATTGCTGACAGAGGATTGTGGCATGGTCAGATCTTATCAAAACTACATATCTCTCAGTTCACCCAGGTGACATGATGGTTAAAGCAGCTAGATTTCATATGGCTATCAGAGTAGATTTGAGTTCTGGATCTGATGGTATGGAAAACACACTGGCCATGTGTGGGTGCTCAAAATCTCAAGAGGAGAATGGAGAAGAATAAACTGTGACATGGTCACTGCTCCTGAGGATGTATTCTCATTTTCTCTCTATTCCCCCTCTCAGTCTCTTTACATGTGCATGTGCATGTGCCCTACAGCAAATTTTTAAAGAATTAAATTAAAAAAAGAATCTTTTCTTACTTTAAAATAAAAACAAACAGCAGCAACAAAAATTGGGTCAAAAACCTTAACATACACCATAGGAAAAAAGATAGATGGCAACAAAGCATATGAAAAGATGCTCAATATCATACACCAAGGAAATGCAAATTAAAATAAGAATGATATCCACTACAGACCTATCAGAATGGCCAAAACGCAGAACCATGACAAGACCAAATGCTAGTGAAGACAAAGAGTAACAAGACCTCTCATGGCTAGTGGCAATACAAAATGGGGGGGAACAGCAGTTAGTGCAATGGCTATGTCGCTGGACTCCCATGTAGTGGACGGTGGTTTGAGTCCTTGGACCCAGTGGCTTAAAACTCACGCTGGGTGCATGTGCATGCGTGCCTAAGATCCCAAGAGGAGAATGGGGGAGAAGGGATTGTGGCATGGCCATCCTCCCTGGGGGGTGATTTCTCTCTTTCTGTCTCTCCGTCTCTCTCTGTCTGTATGACAAGTGCACGCACCCTACCGCAAAAACCTCTTCTGAAAAAAAAAAAAAGGTACATTGTTTAGAGAACAAATCTACCAGTTCCTTAGAAAACTAAATATAATTTTTCTATACAATCCAGCAGTCATGTTTTTTGGCATTTAACCAAAGGAGCTGAAGACTTAAGTCCATACAAAAGCCTGAACACTGATGTTTATAGCAGCTCTCTTCATAATTGCCTAAACTTGGAAGCAACGATGCCCTTGAGTAGGTGAGTGTATAAACTATCATACATCTAGACAATGGAATATCCTAAAGCTCTAAAATGAATGAACCATGAAGACACACAGGAAACTTAAATGCCTATTATTGAATGAAAGAAGTCAGTCTGAAAGTTTTACATACTATGTGATTCCAACTCCATGGTATTCTGTAGAAGGTAAGAGTATGGAGACAGTAAGATGATGAGTGGGTGCCAGAGGGTGAGGAAAGAACGGACGAGTAAGTAGAGCACGGTGCAACTGCTCCGTGTAATACTATAATGGTGGATACGTGTCATTTCATGTTTGTACAAACTCACAGAATGTATAGCACCAAGAGTGAACCCTAATGTCAGCAATGGACTTTAGTTGATAACGATGTGTCAGTGTAGGTTAATTGATTATTCCACGCGCACCACTCTGGTAGGGAATGTTGATAACTGGAGAGACTACACTTGTGAGACAGAAGGGGATGTGTGAAATCCATACCTTCTATTCAATCTTTCTGTAAATTTAAAACTAATCTATAATATCTAGTCGATTAAAAAAAAGAAACTTGTAGTAACTAGAAGTTCAAATTAAGTTGTATTACATTTTAAATAATGAGATTGTTGTTCATTTGCAAATACCAATATAATTTCAAAACTATTAATGATTTAAAGTAATAATGGTTTGTTTTCTGATTATATTAAAATTTTCATACTTACAGCTACATAGTAAAGTATAACTTAATAATATGCAGTATATTTAGACAAAATATAAAAATGTAAATTAATAAGCATGAATATAAAATGCATCTTATAATAATTTTACTTTAGGGTATAAGAGAAAAGAAGGATACTCTCTCAGTCTTTTCATCAAAAATATTTTTTAAATGCATTACCTGTGAATGACACTATATTAATGAGGTAATTTCAGAACATTTCAAAACTAAAACAAAGGAGGTATCGATGTTTTACATCCTCTGATGCCAATCATCATTATCCATTAGGGAAGTAGCATGGTCTCACACTCATCGCAAGATCTCTAGAAGAAGACTCAAGTTTGAATTCCTGCTCACTTGCTTCCTAGTTTTACAAGCTTAGACAAGATCATCTCTGGTACTCTTAGTTTCCTCTTCATTGCAATATAGGGAAAAAACTCTTTCCAATCATAGAGGTGCTACATAGATTAAATAAGAAAATACAAGTTAATTACCTAGGATAGTTCCTGCCACAGAAACAACATTTGATAAATACCATTAGTATTTTTAGCAATACATTTAGAATATCCTGAACATATTCCACTAAAAACTGAACCTAAGGGTTGGTGCCAATATGTAAAGCAACAACGATGTAAGCTTGCCGCTTAATCATATGACATCATCCCTTCTCCTCCATTCTCCTCTCAGAATTTTGATCATGGATGTACATGTCCCCAGCTTGAGTATGAAGCCACCAGGTCTGGGAATCAAACCAGGGTCAGCTATGTGGGAGTCCAGCGACATAACTATTTCTCCATCTGTTGGCCCCTAAGCACATCATTTCTAATTGAGGAGGTTTACAACTTCACTAGAAGTCAAATTATCATTTGGCTATTAGGACTGTGTTGCTTTACAGGATGGGAGTACCATTAAGTTACCAACAGTTTTATACCTCTTAGACTCTACTCTCAGAGACAGAATTGCTTACTAGATAAAACAAGTCTAAAAGTAGAAAAAGAATTATTTGGCATGTTTTATATGATAGGAATTGAGTACTAAGTACATGCATGCTAGGAACAGTGCTGGATACATAACTAGGATTTGAAATATTAACTTGCCACAGTGAGCCAACCAGCAACTATTTAACTGTGGGCAAAGTCATGACATACGACATATTTTTCTATGCTGTGATTCATGACTTCCTTTTTTTGGAGAGGTTTTTGCTATAGGGCACATGCATTTTCCAGAAAGGCAGAGAGAGAGAGATAGAAAGCTAGAAATCACCTTCCAAGGGGGATGGTCACACTGCAATCCCTTCTTCTCCATTCTCCTCTCAGGATTTGGGCACACACGCACATGTGCCAACCGTGAGTTTAAGCCACTAGGTCTGGGACTTGAATTGCAGCCGACTACATGGGAGTCTAGTGACATAGCCATTACGCCATCTGCTAGTCCCCTATGCTATGACTTTTCTGACAACCCAGTTGTTGAAACTGGAGTCAGATCCAATAAATACTTTCCAGAATTGAAATGGGTTGTTTTTACCAAATTTCCCCAGTGATGCCAAAGGGATATTTTAAGCAAATTCCTAGATCAAATGTATATTTTTTATAAGTAATGTTTTTGAGAGGTTTTTGCTATAGGGCACATGCACTAGCCAGCCAGACAGAAAGAGACATAGAGACAGAAAGCAAGAAATCACCCCCAGGGGGGTCACGCTGCAATTCCTTCTCCTCCATTCTCCTCTTGGGATCTTGGGCACGCATGCACAGGCACCCGGCGTGAGTTTTAAGCCACCAGGTCCGGGACACAAACCGCGGTCGACTACGTGGGAGTCCAGCGACATAGCCATTATGCTAACTGCTGGTTCCCTATAAGTAATTTTTTAGAATAACTTATTTTCATGGCATGTAGGCCTTTTCAAAAGTTAAAACGATGGGGCCAGCAGGTTCATGGTGGTTAAAGCATTGGACTCCCACGCCTGTCAGCTTGCTTTTTCACTTTCCATCTCTCTCTCTCTTTCTCTTTCTCTCAGTCTCTCTTTGGGGAGTGTGCCTGCCCTGTAGCAAGTAAAAATAAATAAATAAATAAATAAATAAATAAATAAATAAATAAATAAATAAATAAATAAATAAATAAATAAATAAATAAATAAATAAATAAATAAATAAATAAAATAAGATAGATAACCTTTTTTTTTTTTTTTCTATAGGACATGTGCACTCACCAGAAAAAGAGAGAGACAGCAAGACAGAAAGTAGTGAGAAATCACACACACACACACACCCCAGGGGGATGACCACACTGCAATCCCTTCTTCTCCATTCTCCTCTCGGGATCTTGGGCGCACACACTCTTGGGCGCCCACACACACACACACACACACACACACACACACACCTGGCGTGAGTTTAAGCCACCGGGTCCAGGACTCAAACCGTGATTGACTACGTGGGAGTCTAGTGACTTAGCCATTACACCAACTGATGGTCCCAATAATATCAAAAATGATAATAATACAACATTTTAAAGTAAGGACTTTTTAGAAAAAGCTGTATGCTCTCAGATTTGTGCTAAATGAAAATGGGTAATGATGATCATACCAAAATCAAGCGAATAATTCTCCCAACCCGAACAGGTTTGATATAAAATTTTAAAAGTCAGCACTGTTTAAAATTCAGAGAAATGTGAATTATTCTGTTAAGAACATAAAAGTATTTGTGGATTAAAATCCTGCAAAGTTTTAAAACAACCAACTTTTAAAAGAAAGGGACTAAACGGTATCAAAATTGATGCGTTGGGGGTGGAGAGTGACAGGTAGTGAGACTCCTTCGCACAGCTAACCCACAGGGGAAGGTCCCTGATTCATCTGCGGAGACTTCCTTGAGTACACTAGGAACGCACATGCACACCTGCCCAGTACTAGACCTGACTAAAACTAGGGGTAGACAGTAGTCTCAAGACCCTGTTGGGGTTGCTATCTTTATTTATTTTTTCTCTTTTTTGGTTTTTGCCCTAGGGCATGTGCATTCCCTGGAGAGAGACAGCTATCAAGACAGAAAGAGGAAAAGTGAGAAATCACTCTCTAGAGGTGATGGCCATGCCACAATCCCTTCTCCTCAATTCTTCTCTTGGGACTTTGGGCATGTACGCATATACACCAAAGTGATTTTCAAGCTGCCAGGTCTGGGACTCTGAAGTTGGCTATGTGGGAGCCCAGTACCTCAATAACCATACCACTTGCTTGCCCCATGGGTTGCTATCCCTTTCACACTTGCTCATAAAAATACAAATATTAACTTTAAACCCAGCACCTCAATAACCATACCACTTGCTCGCCCCATGGATTGCTATCACTTTCACGCTTGCTCATAAAAATACAAATATTAACTTTAAAAATTGAAGAGATTATGCATGTTAGCATACAATACCTTTATATTCCACACTTAATGTACCTATGTCTCCCCAGCTCCAAAATGCAAAGATGTCTCCACTTAAGCTTCCATTGAGATTGTTCTGACTGTAGAGAAAGAATTTCATGAAATTTGTTCCTTATCTTTTTTTTTGAGAGCTTTTTGATATAGGATATGTGCACTCCCCCCAAAGACAGAGAGAGACTGAGAGATAGAAAGCAAGAAATCACCCCCATGGGGGGTGGCCACACCGCAATCCTTTCTCCTCCATTCTCCTCTTGGAGTCTTGGGCACCCGTGCACACGCGCCTGGCAGAAGTTTAAGCCACCAGGTCCAGGACTCGAACCGAGGTCGACTACATTGGAGTTCAGCAACATAGCCATTAAACTAACTGCTGGTCCCGAAATTTGTTCCTTATCTATCATTACCAGTAGTGACATATTATTAAGAATATTTAAAATTGTGATCTCAAAAAGGTCGTATAATTTCTTAAAGCCATTATAACTATTAGTGAAAAATAATACTCCTGGATCCTATGGAATAGTTACTCTGGTAAAGATACACTGCTAAGGTATAACTGTTGTCATATAAAATGTTGTTGGGATATCAAAATGGTCTGTAGTGTAAGACATACTGTAAGAATTAGTAGTGGAGGGCAGGTGGCATGATAGTTAAGGTGCTGGACACTTCAACATGGCCGACCACAGCTAGAGTCCCAGACCTGGCAGCTTGCTTTCTCACTCTCTCTCTTTGTCTCTTAAATGAAAATAAATGAAGGAATAAATAAACTTAAATAAATAAGTATTTTTAAAAAAGGGGGACCAGCAGTTGGCGTAATGGCTAGGTTGCTGGACTCCCATGTAGTCAATGACGGTTCAAGTCCCAGTCCTGGTGACTTAAACTTACGCCAGACGTGTTTACGTGCATGCCCAAGAACCCAAGAGAAGAATGGAGGAGAAGGGATTGCAGCATGGCCATCCCCCCTGGGGGGTGATTTCTCGCTGTCTCTCTGTCTCTCTCTGTCTTTCTGGTGAGTGCATGCGCCCTATAGCCAACACCTCTCCAAAAAGAAAGAATTATTAGTGGGGCCAGCAGGCGGCGTGGTGGTTAAGGTTGCTGGATTCCCACATGGCTGACTACAGTTTAAGTCATATACCTGGTGGCTTGCTTTCTTGCAATCCCTTTCTCTCTGTCTCTCTCTTTGGTCAAATTAATAATAATAATAAATGGAATTAAATAGATAAATATTTTTAAAAAGAACTATTAGTGTAAACAGTATTAACTGACTGTGTCAGAAACAGGAGTTGGGTACTATTACGGCAGCATAGAGGACATCTCATCCATTTAGTTCTAGTAAGATCATCCCTAGACTCTCCATCGTGATCTATGTCTGATGTAACCAAATCTAAATTTCTCAGTTAAGATCTTGATCATCTTTTATCAAGCAATTAAAATCTGAATCTCAGGACCAGCAGTTGGTGTAATGGCTATGTCGCTGAACTCCCATGTAGTCGACTGCAGTTTGAGTACCGGACGCAGTCTGGACAATTCATGCTGGACACGTGTGCATGCGTGCCCAAGATCCCAAGGAGAATGGAGGAGAAGGGATTGTGGCGTGGCCATCACTCCAGGGGGTGATTTCTCGCTGTCTGTTTCTCTGTCTTTCTGGTGAGTGCATGCGCCTTATAGCAAAAACCTCTCAAAAAAAAAAAAAAAAAAAAAAAAAAACTGAATCTCACATCATCCCTAATCAATTCATGGATAGTGAGCCAGAAGTGACAGGAAAAAAAAACAAACAAACAAACAAACAAAACTATTAAGTACTGAAGTTTCCTCTTTGTAGCCAGGATCACTTTTTAAAAAATCTAAAATAATAGGCTATCTTTTTAAACTTTCAAGGAAATAAATGAACTTCTACAGTAATCTATAATAAGATTTCAGTGACAAAATCTGTTCATATGTCTTATTTAACGGCTCTTTCCGTTAACTGAAAGTCCCTCTTGTCACCGTGAAGTCATGGCAGCTGGCCATGCTACAGTGTACAAGACAATAACATCGCGAGTTAAAGCAGGCAGTGTAGTATAGGAAAAGATAAAGAATCAGGGGATACAATATGGTTTGGCCATTTCACAGCCCTGAGGCCTTGGACAGGTACCTTAATCCCACAGACTTTTAAAGAAATTTATATTTGTAACAACCTTAATGAACTGTTGGGAGTTTTAGAGATAAACTATGTGAATACAGCCCATGTTGCACTGCCAGCCACACATATGGCATGTAGCCATTGGATCCTGTTAGTGGGAGCAAACAGGAATAATACAATAATAATTTAGAATTCTAGTGATTATTAGCAGTAAATCTTTAATAATATTTCAGGGGGAAAATCTACAAACATCTGGGAAACTGGAAAAAAGAAGCTGTCTTATAAGCAAAATACGTGAGTTCTAACAAAGACACAACACAGGAGCGACACTGGGATGGTTAGTTTTATGTGTTAGTGTAACTGGGCCACCGTGCTCGGCCAAACACTACTCTGGATGTTTCCATTAGGTGATTTTTTAAAAATGGGATTTATGTTTAAATTGGAGGATTTTGAGTAAAGCAGATAGCCCTCTATCATGTGGGTGGGCCTCATCTAATCAGTTGAAGGCTTGAATAGAAAAAAAGACTGACCTCTCCAAACAAGAAAGAGTTCTGCTAGCACACTGTCTCTGGGCTCAATTGTATCTCTTCACTGGATCTCCCATCTACCATTCCACTCTATCAGATTCAGGACTTCCTCAGCCTCCACAATAATATGAAATGACTACTTAGAATAAATCTTCACAGGCAGGTTGACAGAAAAACAATCTCCTGTTGGCTCTGTTTCTCTGGAGAACTCTAATACCATCTCTAAGGCCAAGAAATAAACTGTTACCAAAGAGTGCAATAATCAGAATCTCCAAAGTCAAAACCCATGAAACTCACAGGAGCCAGGACATTACAGTACTGGATTTGCATATGTCGGTTGAAAAATCAATTGTGCTATTTGCTCCTCGAAGTTAGGTAAAAAGGTGTAATTACTTATATCACTAACCAAAAAGGCGGGAAGGAGAAAGTAGCTGCCAAACACCAATTCTCCAGAATGAGAAAAGATAAACTGTTTTTAATAAGAATATTGTGGCTTTAGAGTAAAATTCTCAATAGAGCAATAAATCGAATAATTTGCCTCTTTTAAAAAATGTAAAAAGCACATAGTAGACATCCATCAGCATAAAATAGTGAAACTAAATGGAAGATAAGTGTTATAATAAATCTTCCATTTTATGTTGTTCACACAAAGTTTTCAATGGAAAAAAATGACACCAAATAAAGCAATACTGCAAAAAATGCAATTTTCCTGCCCTTTTCAATGCTCATGTTTACATCAATATAATTCATTAGTTATGTTTATATTAAAGACTTAGAAACAGAAGCCAGGTAGGGCTGGCAGTGGCATGGTGGTTAAGAGCATCGGGCTCCCACATGTTCAACCGTGGTTCAAGTTCTGGACCTGGTGGCTTGCTTTCTCACTCTCTCTCTCTCTTGCTCTGTCCCTCTCTGGTCAAATTTTAAAATAAATAAATAAATAAATGACTAAATAAATAAAGTTAAAATAATTCTTTAAAAATAAAAAAGAAACAGGGGCCAGGAAATAGTAAAGCAGTGAGGTGCCTGAACACACATGGGAAAGGCCCCGGTTGGTATCCCGGGACTTCCCTGAGCATGATGGGTAATTAGTCTGTGTCTGTGATCTGGGCTGGCTGAGGCTGGGGGTGAATTACTGTATAGGGGCCCTGTTGGGAGTGCCTATCTCTCCATCTGTCTGCACTTCTGTTTCTGTATCATGGAAGATATAAATAAATAACTTAAAAAAAAAAAAACCTAGAAACAAAACACAGTAAAGCTAAATAATTCCAATGAAGAGTCCACAAATTTATTTTTAGATATTCTGATGCATCTAAGACCACATCATAGGAAAAAAATTGAGAAATTTAACAATCCTTCTTTATTCATTTCCAGCAAAATTCAAATAAAGCCAGTGATGAGCGGAGGAGGGATGACAAGAAATAATGATCACAATTATAGTTATGAACTGTTTTTCCCCAGAAAAAATAAAGATAAAAATGCCTTTGGGGACTAGGAATTGGCATAATGGCTATGTCACTGGCCTCCCATGTAGCCTACTGCAGTTAGAGTCCCCGACCTGGTAGCTTAAACTCACACCTGGCACTTGTGCACGTGTGCCCAAGATCCTGAGAAGAGAATGGAGGAGAAAGGATTGTGGCATTGTCACTCTCCCCTGGGGGCGATTTCTCCCTTTCTGTCTCTCTGTCTCTCTCTGTCTTTCTGGTGAGTGCATGCGCCCTACAGCAAAAACCTCTCTCTCAAAAAAAAAAAATGGTTAGGGTATTTTTCCTTTAAAACCATTGTTTATATATGAATGAACTATGTATAAATGTTCATCATGAAGTATAATTTATGTTTTAATTTCAGAAATGCAGACACAATATCAAACAACCGTCAACTGTCAAACCCAATTCTACTTCCAAATACTTTTCTTTGTTTTTTTGACATTTAATGACCTCTGCAATTTTTATTGGCTTCTTGCTTCCCAGGGATATCCTGCTTCTGCTTCTCAAGACCTCAGAACTTGTTCTCAGACACCATCTTGCCATCCACGAGCCTACGGGTGGTGGTCTTCTGGATGGTCTGCATGGAGTCGCTGCTGTCCAGGACATCACTGAGACGGAAGTCCTTGCTTCCAGCAGGCAGAAGTAGCTAGCACTCTCAGCCTCCGCTTTGACCTTGACATTCAGCAAGGCCTTGAACTTTTGGGCTTGGTGCTGCCTCTCTGCACAGGTCTATGCCAGCGCCAACTCCAGGTGCAGCAGGATACAACTGAGCTGTTCCACATGTATGGCGTAGAGGGCCTCCACCTCCCCAGGCTGTTCTCCAAGCTGGCCTTCAGATCTCTCCAGTCCAGGTCAATCTCCAAGGACCAAGCCATGCGTCTCAGCTCTGTGAGCATCGGTTCTGCAAGTCCGACCACGATGGACTGTGTGGTGACCACTGTGGTGCTCTCCTCAATCTGCTGAGACCAGTATTTGTCCACTTCCTCTCAGTTCTTCTGAGCCAGCTCATCAGATTGGGCCCAGTTGTCTGCCATGATCTTGTAGAAGTCTTGAGATGTGGGAGTTTCCACTTGCACTGTCAACCCAGAGCTGGCAATCTGTGCTTATAGGCCATGGACTTCCTCCTCATTGGTTCTTTATGAAGAGCAGCTCCTCCGTGAGAGCCTCATCTCTGTCTCTAGTTGCAGCCGTGTGACATTGGTGTCATCAATGACCTTGCAGAGTCCTGGATGTCGCTCTCCACAGACTGATCCATGGCCAGTCCTGTCACATACTTGACTCTGAAGTCATCAGCTAAATTGGCATTATTTATCTGCAGATCGATGCAAGTGTTGTCCACAGAGTTTGCAAAGACCTATTCCATCAGCTCCTCGATGGTCTTAAAGTAATGTTCCCAGTCCCTAACCCAGTCCCTTCTTCTCTAGGTGTTCCCAGATTTTGCTCTCCAGCCTCTGGTTATCAGTCTCCAGGTTCTTCACTCAGTGGAGGTATGAGGTCAGGCAGTCGTTCAGGTCTTTCATGGTCTCCTTCTCGCCCTTTGTGTTCCCCATTCACATCAACCCCCCCGGCCATTCCCACCACCAGGTTCCAGACCCTCCAGCCTCCCCAGATGCTGGTGGTGTGCCAACTCAAGATCTGGGAGCCTGAGCCCCGGCACCTACATAGACGCTGGTGGCACTGCTGGCGGGCCAGACTCGGTGGTAGGGTGCCTGGATTGAGCCCGGGGACCAGTCTTTGGTAGAGAAGGTTGTGGAGTGGGTGGTTAAGGTCGTACTCCCCAGGGAGGAAAGTGAGAAGCCAGGATCAGGTTCAAGCCAAGGCGCCTCCAAAATATTCTACTTCATTGAGCTGTCTCTTTTTTCCTTAGCGGACCATGATAAGCAAACTCACTGGCCAGAAGAAAAATATATTTACTTTTTAACTTTGCTTTGCTTTCTTTCTTTCTAGTTTTTGCTATAAGACCCATGCACTCATGTACTCACTGGAGAGAAAGAGAAGGAAGGAGAGAAATTATGCCCCAGGGAGATGGTCACACTGCAATCCCTTCTCCTCCATTTTCTTCTCAGGATTATGGGCATGCACGCACATGTACCCAGTGTTTTTTTCTAGTCACTGGATCCAGTTAAACTGTGCAGTTGGCCATGAGGGATTCAGAACCTTAGCCACCACTATCATCTGGTCCTCGAACGTTTTTTATTTTTAAAGGTGTTTGTCATAGGGTATGTGTGCTGGGGTGGGGAGGAAGGTATTAGAAGATGGGGGGGGATGACCATGCCTCAGTCCTTTTTCCTCCATTTCCTTCTGGCATTATGGGCACACATAAATGTGCACTGGCATCATTTTAAAGCCACCAGGTCCAGGACTCAAACTATGGTCAGCCATGTGGGATAACACCATGCCACTGGCTGGCCCAACATTTCATTTTTTAAATAGATATTTAAGTAGTTTTCATTTAAAACTCTTTTACCAAAGACGGGTAAAATGTGGGCCCCTCCTTTCGGAAGCTGTATTAGACATGCAAAGTTTTCTTTCATGGTTTCCACTTGTAAATTATTTTCTGACCTATGTTTCTTGTTCTTGAATCTTCTTATTTTTTTCCCTATGTCTAGTCTCTTTCTTGTTGAATGCATTTAAAATACTGCCACTTTCTTAACTATCTATCACCCAGCATAGATGACTCAAATTTCACAATATGGCTAACCTACTTCAAATGCATGCATCTGCAAAGTAAAATATATTGCAAGGGTGGGTTGACATTTACATAAGAAAAAATCACAAATTCCTTCCAACTATCCCAAAGAAAAGAATGTAGCTACATGCCAATCAGTTGGGGGGATAGACATTCAGCAGTATTTTTTAGATCAGCGTGTAGTGTGATCAGTTTTGTGTTCATAAGCTTCACAACAGCATGACACTAACTTTCCAAAAGTGAACGTAATTTTAGATGAAACAATTTTTCTTTTCTAAATATATTCAGAATTTTTCTATTTTTTGGCCTTTGTTTATAATTTTATAGTTGAGTTGAAATGTTTTCATATCCTTTTTTAATACTGAGTCCCTATTTTCATTTTAATAATTATGTATTTAATTTTGTTTATTTTTACTTGATGGGAGAGGGACAGAGAGAGAGAAAGGAAAATGAGATAGCAAGTCACCAGGTCCAGGACTCAAACCATAGTCAGCCATGTGGGAGTCCAGTGCCTCAACCACCACACCACCTGGCAGCTCCTATATCTTTTTTTAATCCTTGTTTTCATCTTTTCTTAAGGTCTACCATTCTTCAAACCATATCTCAATCAAAATGCCCTCCAAGGATCATAAACTTCCCTTATCATCCCTAATAGCTGTGATCTCTCTCTTTTGTTTAGCTACATCTTGCTTTCTTTCCTTCTTCTTATGGCAATGAAGCTTATCCCTTCTTTTGTACATCTGTAATTTACTTTGATTATAATCATGAAAGGGACATCGTCGATTCTTACAATACAACAGCCAGATTGATCATCTAGCCTAACTTTGTCCAGAATTCCTGGAGCAAAAACAATAACTTGTAACCTTCTTGAAACTCTAGGAAAAAAGTGCTATAGGCCCAGTGGTCACGACAAGTGGTACCACCAACATCCTGCAGTGCTAACACTAACACTGCAGTGCTGGAAGTCATATGGTGCCCATGGTCTGGGTCCCTGACAGGTCCCTCTCTCTCTCTCTTTCTCTCATGTGAGCACACATGCAGGTGTGTGCACAGGCACACCCATTTCTATCATGAAGAAAAGAAGAAATAGGAAGAGAAGAGAAAGAGAAGGAAAAAAACAATAGAACCTAGAACTCCTTTCTGTTCCAGCATTATTACTCAATCATTAGAGACTGAGCAACAACTCTAGGGAAAGTTGTGAATTTGTGCACTGCTGAAAACGTGTGGCTCCTGAGTAGGTCCATCAAATTTGATTCTTTTAGCCCAAAATAGCAAAGGCAGGGTCTCTGAGTGGTAATAAGTGAGTAGAGACCAGCAGATAGCAGGGTGGTTAAGGCACAGGACTCCCACATGGCTAACTGTGGTTCAAATCCTGAACATGGCAGCTTGGAAATCACCACTAGGTGCAAGTGTGTGTGTGTGTGTGTGTGTGTGCCAAAAATCCCAGAAGGAGAATGAAGGAAGAGGGACTGCTGCATGGCCATTCCCAATGGAGGGTGATTTCTTACTTTCCCTCTCTGTCTCTCTCTGGCAAGCACATGCACCTTATAACAAAAACCTTAAAAAAAAAATACAGAGTACAAAATTAATGGCAGTAGAAGCTTTTATGGTGTCTTTGTATGAGTTTTTTTAATGTTAAGTTTCAACAAGAGGATTGGCATATTCCTTGGGAACTTTTACCCAGTCCAAAT
This sequence comes from Tupaia belangeri chinensis, assembly GCF_000334495.1. NCBI lineage: Eukaryota > Metazoa > Chordata > Mammalia > Scandentia > Tupaiidae > Tupaia > Tupaia belangeri. The sequence goes on from NW_006207985.1 coordinate 206,369, forward strand.
TTTGTCTACTAAAATATCAAAAAAGGGGAAAAATTAATGTATTTAGTTATTGCCTCCTATTTAAGTATCTCTATTTTAATGGATTTTGGCAATATCCTTTATGCCTGATATCCAGTTCAGTACAAAGAAAATCCATGTTCTTTTCCAGATATCTTTCTGGCTACTCTGACTGTGAGCTGGATCGTACCTGCACTTATGTCTCTTCTTGCACGTATTGCTATCCCCTTGGCTCTCTGTAAACTCTCAGTCCCTGTCCTGCGAGTGTCTTTGTTCATACTGTTCCTTCCCTCTCTGGACCCTCTTTCTCTCCCTTTAGAGTTTCTCTTAATCCTATAAACCCCAGTACAGATGTTAGTGTTCTATGGAAGATATTCTTGATACCCTAATCTCATCGAGTTCCATTGAGTGTGATGAAATAAGTTTATAATTACACATTTGCTGCTATGACAACCTGAATACTCTTTCTCCACTAAATCAGAAGCTCCTTGAGCTAAGAAACTCTCTGGTTCTTCATTAAATAATCTGAGCCAAGCTCAGATCCATTCTAACAGCAGGCATTTCATACTTACTAGCTGAATGAGTGAAGAAGTCAGTCATTTTGGAGGTTAAATTTACTATACAACTGCAAAAGCAACATTATTTTGTTTTCTATAAATTCTGAACTGGGCTAGCCCTATAATTTGGTGGATAAAGAAGCAGAATCCCATAGAGCAATATGAATCCCAGGCTTGATGCAGTTTGAATCCCAGGCTCGGTGGCTTGAGAAATGCACTGGGCTTGTGTGTGCATGCCCAAATCCCAAGCGGATGAAGAAAGGGAGACTAAAAGAGTGTGGGGTGATCATGCACTGTTGGGGAGGTACCTCTCCCTTCCCCTATTTCTCCCTCTCTCTCTCTGGCAGGCATACATGCCCTCTGACCTTTAAAAACATTCTCAGCATTTTTTATTAATAGTTTTAGAATTTATAAAAAAAAAAGCCTCCAAATTATATATAAATTTTTCTGTTTGTCTCCAGAGGAATAATTGCAGAATAAGATCCGGTCTAGAAGCCTGCAAGTGTGTGGTGGTTAAGGTGCTAGATTCCCACACAGCAAATCATGGTTAGAGTTCCAGACCCAGTGACCTGAAAATCACTCTCGGCATGTGTGCATGTGTGTCCAATCTCCCAAGAATAGAATGGAAGAGAAAGAATTGCAGTGCAGCTATCCTCCCTCTCCTAGGAGGGGGTCATTTCTCACTTTCCCTCTTTTTGTCTCTCTCCGGCAAGCACACATACCCTATGGCATAAACCTAAAGATAAATAAATAAATCCAATCTAACTCTTTGATACCATATTAACTACATTCCAGTTAAGGCTTCTTTTGACACTATGGCAGTGGGTCTATCACTAGATGTCAATTATTATAGTCATATTACCTAACAACCACATCAACTTTAGATAATAAGTATGAGGTAAGAATGATTTATGCTTATACACGTCAAAAGTGAAATCCAGTTTGAGCAGTTGGAAGATACTATTATTTTAGTCAAACATTCAGTTTGGAGTTGAAGGTCATTTTGCAATCAATACTTTTAGAGTGAGCTTTGGGGACTTTCAGGTCTTCTAGCTATTATAGAAATCTATCCACAGGTTTGTGACACAATAGAAACTTCTCTAAAATAATTAACCAATCCTTCAGTAACTAAATGCAATCAGATACCCTTTGGGTGGATCAATCTAATTTAAAACAACTGTAGAGAAAGATTTTAAGATGTCTTCAAAGAATACATACCAGATAAAACAACCACTCTAATTTCTATGGATTATGACATTAAAAAAATAAAATCTACTGCATAAACATACCAAAATTTTACATATAGATTTAAAAATATATATCATTCTCTTCAAAATAAGCACTTCATATTCTATATTCTTCATTCAGATTTACCAGTAAAAGGAACATAAAGGCGTCTATCTTCTCTAGGGAACATCCATTTATAAAATCAGCTTTTGGTCCCTTAGGTAACAAGACTGTCATAAACTCTAAAATAAATTTCTAATTAAAAAAATAATAGATGGAAAGTTTTTACACTTTGAAGTGCTTATAATGAAGCTTTTGTAAACAAGTAATATAACAAATGGGAACTGTTTATTGCCTTAGGAGTATTTTTTATCTACTACTGCACCAGTATGCCACCAAGTAGCTACTACACAAGGGTAGAAGCAAAATTAAATGCCTACAATTGCCACTAGCAATTATGAAAAATTATTCATCTGTCTAGAAGAAACTAATGGACATGTTTAGAGAAACTAGAAGTCTTTATCTTATGGAAATCAATAGCCTAGATATGGTCCATCAGATAGTGAATTATAGATTCATGAGATGAAGATTAAATAAGCTTCAGTATAGATTCTGTTCACACCTATCAATAATATGTCTCTATCTCTCAATCCGGTTTACACCAGTCCGGTATTTTCCCTAACTATCTCTTCATTTTCAAAAATTATAGCTATTTAGACATTATGTCAAAGAGATAGGAAAGTAAATCTATACTGTATTTCTTTAGGGCTTATAAATCAAATTAGCAACAAAGGGATTATAGATAATTTATTGCAAATAAGATGAGGGGACAATAAAAACCCTTTTTTCTTCCCCCTTTTAAAACAATCAGGCTGTGCTCATATTGTACAATTATATTAGCTCAAAGTAAAAGAGTTCTCATTATAAATCACTATAGATTATCTACATGTACATATAAATAAACAGAACTGGGCACATTTTTAATAAACATTGTCTTGTGGAATCAAAAATAGATTGGTTGTGTCTGGTCCCATTTGAAAATATAAATCTAACCTCAATCCAAATAGGAACATGAATACATTAAACTTTTATTCTTTATCAAAGAGCTATTCAGAATATGGATAATTCAGATTAGAATTTAATTGAAAATCTTTTATAGTATGCATATTTTATGTCAGAAGAGGCATATACTAAAAACTCACTGAGAAACAGTTCATATTAAGACTAGAATTCTGAGAGGCAATGGGGGAAGGAGACCATGCTCCTTAGACTGTATTCCAAGATTCAATTACAGAAGAATGAAAAGAGTCTTGTTATAGGGAATTTACTTATATGGTTTTATTTATAAGGTGGTTTTAAAGTGAGATTCCTGTGTACTTCTGTCTTAGAATAGTAAACATCTACTAGCTCTGGCATTCCCAAAGGAAGTTGGGAACCTGAAAGACACTGGTTTGAACGAAAATTTCTCATATAGATTCAGTTGGGAAGATTTGTCTTCATATATTGCGAAGTGTTGTGTCTAATCATATAAAATCCCTGTATCTATAGCTCCTGAATAAAATTTTTTGTGTGCAGAAGATCCAAGGGCTGTGTGTGCTGGTAGCAAGGCAATAGAGAGGTTGGGAACAGGTTTATTACACTGAATCTACTATACCAGCCACCCGATGTTAGCAGGGTAAATTCATGAGGTCATGACATTGTGATCTTTAGAGTCATGTGGCGGGAGTTGCTCTCCGTTTTATCTCAAAGATAACTTCTAAGGTTTTCCCTTTTCATGCTAGAGCTTATGTGCATATCTCTGTGTTTGTGTGTGTGTATATGCGTGTACACATGGGCGTACCCACATGCATGCATGAGAGACAGAGAAAGAAAGAGAGCTAGCACCTCCATAGCATCTGGTCATGCTGTAATCTCCCTCCTACAATCCTTCATCTCATTGGATCCCAGGTACAAGCACCGGCACCAGCCACATTTTAGGCTGACACAGCTGGGGAATCAACTCATGGTTCCATGTGGCTTCCAGCATCACAGTTTGGCACACTACCACCTGTACTAGTATGGTTGAGTCAAGAGTTATCTTCAAAGAGGAAATGCAGGGCATTCTAGCTATGCTCCAAGAATGGGGGCAAAAATCTGTGTCCATTGATAGTTATTAATGGAACTTTCAAAACTGTATTTTACTGATGTCTGTGGCCTCTTCTATAAAATGGTAATAACACTGCTTGCCCTGGCCACAAGACCTATTCTCAAATCAAACGTGTGGTTGCTTTTGATTACTTTAAAACATAAAAAATAAATAAGCATTATCCTGATAGAAGCCTAAACACAGAGGAGTACCAGATATTCTTGGTGCAAATTATCACTATTATTTTTAACATTTGGAACTCCAAGGGCCAAGTTACCTTCCGCTGATATTCTCACCCCTTTGTCACATAATCCTATTTGCTGACAAGCTGATGAACTGGTCTTTATGTACTCATTAGAGTGGCGATGTCTGTTCTCTGCAATGTGAAACGATCTGTGCTTAATGTGAGGCAGCAGCAACTGCCAGCACCTACCACTCAAAGAACTAAATCAGCATAAAAATTCCCCCACGAACATCACGGAGAGAAACTAATGGTGTGTGCAGAGAAACATTCTGTGTCTCGTGAGCATCCGTGATGTTATTTTCAGTTCCATCGGCCCCGTGTGCTGATATGATGATAGCTGTCAATCAACTCCAACCATTTACAATTTTGATTCAAAACACTATAGCAGGAAAATGACTCTCACATTTGTCCTCTGGCAAACTTTCTGCAAAATTCATATAGTAGGGCAAAACTAGGAGCAGGGGCTATGACCATTCTGATGACCATGGTCCATGTGTTCTTGAGAATATCTGTCTGAATATTTTAGGGAAAATGGCTAAACAGAAAATCAGGACTAGATTCTATATATCTTATCCTATTATTATCTGCATTAATACAAAATATAATTAATGCTTGCATAATGAAAGCACGTTTTTGAATCATTTCTTACCTCTATCTTAGACCCTTACATATTTCATTATCTTTCTGTCTCTGCCCACATATGTGCTCCAGTCATAAAGAAAGGCTTACCACATTTAGATCTCACAGTCTTCTCTAGTGGCCACGAAGAGTGACTGCCAAATATTCAAAACACAGACTTTACACTTGCTGCCCCTACTTTTTTAGAATCTACCACCTCCCTGCCACTCTGTCACTAATCTATAGCAGGCTTTCATGTCAGTGAAAAACAGAACTCTCCATAAAAACATGTGCTATCATCAACCAGAAAACTGTCATAACAGTTACACAAATTCACAACGTCTATGATGGCACTGATGTCCCTTAACATTGGGCAATGTACAACCTGTGCAAACCTAAATGATGATGAATGCAGGGAGAAAAGAAAGGGACTTAAAGATAATAACTCTTTGGCCTGAAATCTGAGTGACTGGAGGACAGGTACTGTTGTTAACAGGGATAGAGTAGTGAGGAAGAGCTGCTTGGAAGTTAGAAGATAATGAATTCAATTCTGGAGAGGTTACATTTAAAAAGTATTCGAATGTCAGGATAGAGAAGTCAAGAATGCTGAATAAAGCTGTAAAGAAAGGAAAATGTCAGGAACAGAGATAAAAATTTGGGGTAAACCTGCATTAGGTAACACTTAAAGCAAAAAAAAAAAGTTTAATTAGTTCAAAAGAGAAACTACAGACAAAGAAAAACCCTTGCTATGCTAAGTATAGAGGGAATGCCAAGATTTTAAGGAGAAGAATCTACATAGAGTGGTTACTACAAAACTCTGTGGGCTGCTGGCCATAATGTAGTTGCCATGGGTTCTATAGAAGAAAGTAAGATCTTGATGAAAGGGACCCCTTTTTCCAATTTACAGAAAGAAGTAACAGACTAGCAATGGGTATAACTCTAAGGGGTTAGCAAGCCATAGTGGTTCTTTCAAAGTTATTCTTAACTCCATTCTCAAATAATCTTAAAGTAAAACTCTGAGTAGGTGAAATTTCACAAGCAACTTGTTACAAACTCATCAGTAGATTTCCATGAGCTAGTAAATAAAGCCTGAACTCTTTAAATTGATGTTCGGGATGCTTCACAATATTGCCCTTTAAGAGTAATACTTTCCAGAGACAACAGAGTTCTCACTATCTACCACGTATACCCTGTGCTTTCCCGATTTCTGGACTTTGTGCTTAAGTGAAGTGCATTATTGTAAAACAAGTTTCCAGATGAGATCATCAAATTTTCAGTTAAGCAATTTATATTTCAAAGTACCTTTTTGAAGTCCATGTTCTTGGTCACTAGTATATCCCTCTCAAATTAATTGGGAGTCTACATACTAATCATAATGTGATAGTGTTATTTATGATGCCTTATATAATTGCAAATCAGTCTTCTATATAAGCTAAAGTGTTTAAGCATTTAGAATAGAAGAAGAATCATAAACAATTTTAATATGTTCAACCGTCTGTATCCTCATGGAATTGATTTCAGGAATTCCATGGATGCTATAGACACTCAAGTACCTTATATAAAATAGTATATGATTTGTATATCACCTATGCACATCCTTCTATATACTTTAAATCATCACTATGTTACTTATAATATCTAATACAATCTAAATACTATGTAAATGCCTATAACACTGTATTGTTTTAGGAATAATGGCAAGAAAAAAAAGTCTACATGTGCTTAACAGAAATACATACAGTTTATATTTTTATAATTTTGTATTTTTGATCTGAAGTTGGTTGAATCTGCAAATGGGGAACTCACAGATATACAGGACTGACTATATTATTATTATTATTATTATTATTATTCAATGACCAGCTGATTCTAAAATAAAAGTCTCTGGTAGAGGAAAAAAGTCATCTGCTATCTTTGTATTCTTTAAATTTAATATAGGTATTATAGAATATCAAATTATGACTACAAAAATATTTCTCCACTGTCCAGGCAAATAAGCATATTAAAGCCCCCGATATGCAGAATCAGTTCTCATTTGTCACTGTTAAAAGTGATCCATGACAAAGCAACAGAAACTCTCATTCACTGCTGGTGGTAATGCAAATGCTGTAGTCACGTTGGAAGATTGTCTTCCAGTTTCTTAGAAAGCTAAACAGAGCCATCATATGATCCAGCAACTTCACTCCTAGGTCTTTATCCAAATGAGTTGAAAACTTACATCTACACACAAACGTGCTCATGAATACTTATAGCACATTTATACAGAATTGCCAAAAATTAAAAGAAATCAGGATGTCTGTCAATAGGTGAATGGATTAAAAAAAGAACATTCAGCCAATGGAATATTATTTAGTGATAAAAAATACACTATCAAGTCAAGAATAAAAAACAAGGAGGACATTTCCATACAGAATACTAAGTGAGAGAAGTTCATCTGAAGATGTTCCACACTGTGGGATTCCAACTAGCTGATAGTCTGGAAAAGGCAAAATTATCAAGAGTGAAAAGAACAATGGTTTCCACAGATGGAGGAAGGGGGAATGAATAGGTGGAAAACCCCAGATTTTGAGGATATTGAGACTATGACACTAGAATAGTAGCTGTTTAACATAAGTTTCACAAAATCAATTAATTATACCACAGAGAGAATGATCGTAATATAGACCATAAACTTTGTTAATAATCATTTATCATATTGGTTCATCCATTGTAACAAATGCCAATGTAAGATGTTAATAATTGGGGAAACTAGGTGGGGTAGGGGAGGGAGTGTATGGGAGCTCTCTGTCCTAGCTGTTGACTTTTTCTATAAGCCTTGCATTGTTCTATGATATGAAGTCTATTCACTTTTAAAAATTCAATATTCAAATGAATGTATATACTACAAATCCATAAGACAGTAACATTTTTTTGTGGCACAAGGTACAGCTGACCATATTTCCAATAACAATGTCCTTCCTTACCTTGTTGGTACCCTCATCGCTCCCCTGCCCAATGAAGTATGTCTTCATTCCTTTGCTAACAGAAGCAAATACTATCTTTCTTTAACACAGACTCCTTTTACCCTTAGTCTCCAGATTTCCTCAAGATATTCTTCTTAAAGTCACTTCACTTACCCAAATGGACCTTCAAAAAGTTTACTGAATTACCAAAAGGTGCATAGTACAGAGATGATGGCGAAAACCAGTGCCAAATACAATGCTTTGTTAATCAATACTTTGCTCAATCTCTATTTTATTTTTGTACAATTCCATCTGTTTCTTTCTTTCTTGAGAGAGGAAGAGAGAGAGAAGGAAGAGAGAGAGAATTTCCTCAAGAAGGTCTCATCTCACACTGTTATTCTCCCATCAGCTTTCCTTATCAGCCAGGATCACATGCTTATGTGCTCACCAGAGTGTACAGATCCACCCAGGTACTGAACTCTAATCTTCCAGATGGCTCCAGCATCACAGAGCACCAACCTACTGCTGCATCATTGCACTACCACTGCACCACTGCAGCTGGATCTATTGCTTATTAATTTTCTTCTTAATGCTTTAAAGCTTTCAAATGACATTTAGTTGTTTTCTTTATACCAATTCATGCCAATGACATGAATATTTGAAACATAAAAATATAAAGATTTCTGTACTACTTGAGACAATTATATCATAGGTCATAGAACAATAAATGCTCTGCATAATTTACAGTTAATTTTCCTAGCTATCTTGTAAGCAGTAGGCAAGTTTCCTTTACTTATTTTTTCCTACAGTGGTATTTGTTGTGCTTACCTTGGAGATTTAGGCTGCAAGTTTCTCATATCTATTGCATCCCTAATAGAACTATTTCTCCTTACCTTACACAGATTTTTCTTTTTTTCTTCTTATTATTTTTGTAGAGTATTTTTGCCTATGACACATGCACTCTCTGTCTCACAGAGACAGAGACAGTAAGAGGGGAAATAAGGAATCATCTTCCCCACATGGGAGTTGGCCATACCACAATCCTTTCTCCATTCTCTTCCTGGAATCCTAGGCACACATGCATACATATCCGGCAAGAGTTTCAAGTCACCAGATCTGAGATTCAAAACATGTTCAGCTACGTGGGAGTCCAGTGATGTAACCGCTACACCATCTGCTGGTGCCCACAGATTTTTACATAAACCACAGAGCATTCACATTTGTAAACATTTGTCAGGTGTTTCTAGACAGAGATGAACTAGAGGGAGGTCTAACAGCCTAGGAGAAAATGCAACAATTTTGAAAGCACAGACACCTTACCAGGGCCCATACTCCAGTTTTGTCACTCAGTTGCTGTGGGGATTGAGAAATTAACAGTTCCTGGATCCTACACTTCCTCATTTCTAAAATAGGAATTGATATTTTTTACATAATGGTTTGGAAATATCTAACATAGTTTCTAATCTATGTAAGTACTTAATGAATGACAGCATTACTAGTAACAGTAATAACAACAAATGCTGTTTGTTTAAATGTTTGTGTCTTTCCAAAATTTGTATGTTGGAACTTAAACTACAAGGTGATGGTATTATGAAATGGGGTGCTTGAGAGGTAATCAGGCATGAAGGTTCTTCCCTCATGAATGGGATTACTGCCTTTGTCAAAAGGACTTGAGGTAACAAATTTAACATTTCTTGCCTCTTCCCTGAGGAATCGAAGGAAGTGTCATCTAAGAAGCATAGAACAAGCATTTGCCTGACACCGAGCCTGCTGGTGCCTTGATCATGGACTTCCCAGACTCCAGAACTGTAAGAAATAAATTTCTACTCTTCATAAATTATTCATCTAGGATATTTTGGTATAGCAGTGAAAATGGACTAAAGATAACAATATTCTTATTTTTTATTAGGACATAGACTCCCTCAATTTCTCCAAATTACATCCCTTTTACAATCTTCTCATCATGAGTAATTTTAAGAACTAAATTGTGAGGAGTAAGATTAAGTTCATTACTAGTCTACTAACTTCTTTTGGTAGGGGATTTATGGTTCTGTAATTCCAAAATTAGAATAGTTTTTATCTAGCAGTATGAGAAAGGATGCTCTAAAAGTTTATTCTCAATTATCTGAGATGCTTTCTTTGAAAAGTGTGCTCTAAATATAACACCCCAACCTAAGATAATGTCCTTTAAACTGATATTTGAAGATAAACAAATATTAAGTCATTATATCTGCAAGTTCATATTTTAAGTCATCCTTAGTCTCCCTATTTCAAATAAAGCCTCATCTTAATAATTACAGTAGTTTCCATCATCTTTGAAATAATTTTAATTGATATTACATGTATGTATACAAATATCACACACACATATACATGTATATAGATATATAACTTTATTATTGTGATAAAAATGAATGCAGGGTCATGAGTACACTCACATAAAAAGTTTTAATGCTGTCTAATGAATCATTAATCATATTGATGTTGCATAACAAATTTTATTTAATCTTTCTGCTTGAAGCATAACTTTCTTCTCAAGGACAAGACTCAGATCCCCTTTCCTTCATGCTGCGCTACAAAAGGCACAGATGCTATATTCATACAATTCCTGTCTTGAAGTTGGCTCCCTCATTTACTGTCTGATGTTAGCAAGCTGCAGAAAGTCTATGAAGCTCACCTTTTTACTTAAAGTATGTGAGGATCAAAGGAGGAAATATATTTAAGGTACTAGGCATATTCAGTGCACTTGGTTCATATTAGTTATTGTATTTTGGTTTTGTTAATTTTTAAACTTACTATACACATCAATATTCATCTTGGCCTATGGAAAAGTATGTCCACTGACAAAGAATTGTGAGTCTACAAAATGTGATCCTTGAATGTGTAGGCCATTGAGATAGGCAGAATTCTAAAGATAATTCTCCAAAACATCTGCCTTCTTTTTACTCACCTCTGATCTACACACTGCAGACCCTTTGCAGTTGTAATTAAAGTTCCAAATCAGTTGGCCTTAAAAAATGGAAATTAACAATAGCTTCGCTGATTTAAGCACACATGCCCTTTAAAAGCAGATGAGGAAGACACGAAGTATAAGGATTTGATGTGCTGTTGCTGTTTTTGAAGATGGAGCAGGCCACAAGCCAAGGAATGTGGGTGGCCTCCAGAAGCTGGCAACAACTCCTGTCTGACAGCCAGTAAGGAAGCAGGGACCTCAGTCCTATGACTACGAGGAGCTGGAGTCTGCCAGCAACCCAACTTAGTGATTCTTCCCCAAATATCAGATAAGAGCTCAGGCTAATCAAAACATTGAGTGTGGCCTTTTGAGACTCTAAGCAGAGGACCCAGGATTCCTGTACTTCTGATATCTATATCAAAAGCTAAATATACATATACATATATATATGCAAATTTCAAAAGATGCATGGAAAAAGAATTATATTACAAATTTTAGTGCCAAAAATATTGAAATCCATACATAGCTTTTCATAATACATGTTTTCCAAGAACTATTTGAAATCCCTTACAGAACTGTGAGCTGATAAATGGGAATTGTTTTTAGATGTTTAGTGTGAGGTAATAGGTTTTTCATCAATAGAAAGGTAGTACAGTCATGTACTTTTCAGTTCTACTGTTTTCCATCATGTACTCCCTATTTTATTGTAAGTATTCAATGAGTGCCTGCCATGAAATATCGAACTAATACTTCTCAAATGTCTGCACTTATTTTTTAAAGAAAGCTTCTTATTATTTGTCGTGGATCCTACTGATGAAAATGAAGGTAAGCAAAAATTCAAAGAAATTTAGTTCTACATCGTTTCCTGGGAATAATAATGTTAGTTTCCTCTAGGTATTTAGGTATTTTTATTTTTTAAAAAATGTATTATTATTATTTAAATGTGTTTTATACTTCAGTCACTATACATCACTACAACTTGTAAAGTGAATTTACCAAACATGAATACATTTCACACCAGTCCAGTTCAAGATACTATACACGTTATTATCAACAGTTAATCATCCATTTCTGGGCTTCATAAATATCTTGCCTCTCTAGTTTTCTCCTTTATTCCCCTCCTTTCATTCTTTCCCTTTTCCCACCTTCTTCCCACATTGTCTCCAGTACCCATAACCATTTGTCATGCTTCTGTATTTCCTGTCTTTCAGTTTCCACCATAGAGTGTGGACAGTCAGTATATATTAAATGGAGACATACAATGTCTCTTTTTCATAGCCTGGCTTGCTTCACTCAACAATAAATCTTCCATATTTCTCCACTCTCTATCAAATGCCAGAGTTTTGTTGTTTTTTTATGGCTGAGTATTACTCCATAGAGTATATATGCCATGTTTTTTCAATCCATTCATCTGTTTGTGGACATTTGGATTGGTTCCATGTCTTAGCAATTGTGAATACTGTCACAATAAACACAGATGTGCAAGCACTTTTCTGCCTGAGTGTTTTTCTATCCTTTAGGTAGATACCCAGGAGTGGAATTGCTGGATCATGTGGTAGTCTATATTTAGATCTTTGAGGATCCTCCACAGTGTTCTCTACAGTGGTTGGACTAATCTACATTCCACCAACAGTGCAGGAGAGTTCCCCTTTTACCATAGCATTGCCAGCACTTACCATTTTTTGGTTTTTAATCTCAGCCATTCTGACTGGGGTTAGGTGATTTCTCATTGTGGTTTTAATTTGCATCTCCCTTATGATGAGAGATGTTGAACATTTTTTCATATGCTTTTTGGCTGTTCATATATCTTTCTTAAAGAGTTGTTTGTGGGACCAGCTGTTAGCGTAATGGCTATGTCGTTGGATTCCCACATAATCAACCACGGTTCGTGTCCCGGACCCGGTGGCTTAAAACTCACGCAAGGCGTGTGTGCATGCGTGCCTAAGATCCCGAGAGGAGAATGGAGGAGAAGGGACTGTGGCGTGGCCATCCCCCCTGGGGGGTGATTTCCCACTTTCTGTCTCTCTGTCTCTCTCTGTCTATCTGGCAAGCGCATGCGCCCTATAGCAAAAAAAACCTCTCCAAAAAAAAAAAAAAAAGAGAGAGTTGTTTGTACAGCTCATTTTCCCATATTTTAATTAGGTTGATTATATTTTTTGCAGGTGAGCCACTTGAGTTCCCTGTGTTTTCTGGTTATCAGCCCCTTTTCTGAGGCATAGTTTACAAAAATATCTCTCATTCCAAGCATTGTTGATTCACACTAATTACTGTGCCTTTTGCTGTGTAGAAACTTCCTAATGTGATGTAATGTTTAAATTTTAAATAAGACAATTAAAGGTGCCTTACTATACTACTTGATGTGTATCCATTCTCTTTTTTTTTATTCCTTTTTTTTCTTTTCTTGGAGAGGTTTTTGCTATAGGGCACATGTGCTCACAAGAAAGACAGAGAGAGACAGAGAGACAGAAAGTGAGAAATCACCCCCCAGGGGGGGTGGCCACACCACATTCCCTTCTCCTCTGTTCTCCTCTGGGGGTCTTGGGCACATACACATATATGCCCGGCGTGAGTTTAAGCCGGTGGGTCCAAGACTTGAACTGCGGTTGACTACATGGGAGTCCAGTGACATAGCCATTACGCTAACTACTAGTCCCCCACTCTCTTTCTAATACATTGAAATTATATGCAAATGAAATCTAAATTCTATAGTATTTCCATAATATAAAGTTATTGACCCTATAGCTATCACGTTAATATCACACAAATGCCTAATACTTCTGTTTCTTTTACAAGGTTATTTTAATTTTGTACTTTGGGTATCTGTATCCTATTCAAATCACTTAAAGTAATGTCTATGAAAGTCCTTTTAGAGGCAATTTAGCATACGATTAAGATGAAAATTCTCCTCGTATTTGAAACTCTTCCACAGCTTGTAGCTGCCTGTCCTTGGGCAAACTATTGCTCCTCTCTCTTCATAACCTCATCCAGAAACAGGAACTGTCACTGTGTTAACTTTAAATGTATTATAATTATGCCAATAAGTGAGTTAATGCCTGGAAAGAATTGAGGGCAGTGCCTGACATCAGAAAAATTACTAAAGTATATAATATTTTTATCAATAATAATATATAAATCTATATTTGAAAGCTATATATTGTCTTTAAGTAGAATCTAAAAGGTAAAACTGTTTCGTTGTGTACTGTGAAATTTTATTTTAACCTCTTTGATGGTAAGTTGTTTTGATTTATCTCTTTTTAATATGTTGTGTCCGTTAAGTGCCCATGTTTTCAAAGATAACTTTTTTTTAATTTGAAAACCTTTCTACTATTAGAAAAATGTCAGCTTTTCTAGAAATTACAAAAACAAAATACTAAATTTGAAGTTCATATCCATGATATGCCAATGGGAGACTAGAGAGTACTTAGTGTTCTCTGCAGAATGACAGTACCTCCAGTATTCACTCATGAGCCTCTTCTAAATTACCACTGAGATGTACAGCTGAGGATCATATGCATGTTCAACCACTGAACTGGAATACAGATGCTTTTTGGATTTTCTTTTCTAGAACTGAAAGGATAATGCACCAGTGCCACCTAGTTGTCCAAATACGACGTGCTACTTATTGATTCTTAAAAGGAGTTACGTTCCTATGACAAGTAGGAATGTAAAAATTCTAATTTTTCTCACTGTTGACATAACCCCTGTATTTAAACATATACTCATCTTCCATTAGTGATACAAGTGATAAATTCAAGGTTCGGTTTAAAGTAAAATATTCCTCACATTTATCTTATTTATATAAGAGTGTGGACAAACTTTTCACACTAAATTTCAATAATTTGCTTTAATTTTGCCAGTATCAGAATTATTTAAAATATCTGCCATAGCGGCATATATTAATTGTATATTACTATATGTCTCAGAGTTTCAAGCTCTACAGAGTGGAGCATATATTTTCTATTAAAGTTAAAATCAAATATGAGACACCCCAAAGGTGAAATAATGTTATCACATGCCGCACATGAATTCAATATTAATTCTGTAGTAAGATGCCCATGCAGTTAACGATATCTCTGTGTGTGGATGTCTGTATTTATATTTATTTTAAGTTATTTAGAGATTTTTGAGATTGGGTATGTGTGCTCACCAGAGAGAAACAGAGAAACAGAAAGTAAGAAACCACCTCCCAGGGGAGATGACCATGCCACAATTCCTTCTCCTCCAGTCTCCTCTTGGGATTTTGGGCATGGACGCTCACACAACTGGCACTGCCAGGTCTAAGACTTGAACCATGGTTGGTCATATGAGAGTCCAGCACCTTAACCACTACACCACTTGCTAGCCTATCTGTATATATAAGTTTGTTTATTTCGTATATGACTGAAAGAGACAGAGACAGGTAATTCCAACAGAGTCCCAATGCAATGATCTACCCTTAGGTTTAGCTAGCCCTGTATCATGGGTAAGCAAGCACCCAGCATACTCAGAGAAGTCTCTAGACTTGATTTATAAACTATCCCATGTATGTTGGACTTTTAGAGGCTCACATTTTACTACTGTACTCCCATCTGGCCCCCCTCTGACCTTTATTTCTTTACTCAGCCTAGGAAAGTTTAGAAGTAGCTGGAGACCCGTAAGTAAAGTAACTGTGGATATACTGGACAGAAGTTGGTTCTCTGAAGCAGAAAGACCTCCGGTTCTGTGAGATCTCAGCTAGATTGGAGAGTTTGCAGAGGTAGATTTGGGAATGGCTCTGCTGCTAGCTGAAGCTGAAGTTCAAAATTCAGAGGTCAGAGAGAGGCGGCAAGCAGTCCAGCTCAAGGCAACAAAGGGTGCCCGTGTTCACACTAGTCGCAGGAAGAGTGGAACCACACAGGCTAAATGTGTAACAGTCATCCCTCATCTGTGTTGTGACTGAGTCTTTTGGTTCATGAAATTTCAGAATGAAGAAACTGAAAATAATACAACTGATGAATCATGGTACTGTCTACTCAACTGGCAGGGTCCTCCTGAGTGGAAATTTGCTGCCAGACCTCTGGCCTTTCTTTCTCTACTAAAGAAACTGAGAAATGATTGGCCCATTTTGCTCAGTCATTAGCCAACTCTGCTGCTGTGGGAGTGGCTTTGGGGACAGAATATACAAAACATATAACAAACAGTATGGGCAAAATCTTTTGGCCTCTATAAAAGCCTAGGAGTTGGGGAGGCTGACCTCAGCATTTATGTATCTATCCCACTCACTACAGACTAATAAGAACTCACAGGAAGGTGGTGGAGAATAAGGAAGAAAAACCAAGGTACTGCCTCTCAGCCAGCTCTTCCTTCCTACCCTTTTATAAAGTGTGGTTACACCTAGACTAAGGTCGTATCATTTCTGCCCTTCCTTCTTTTCATGCTTCCTTCTCATTTTTTTTTTTCTTGAACTTATTAATAAAAATAAAGGCATGTTTTTAGGCAGAAAATGTAAAATAAATAGCGCTTTTTTAAAAATCTAGCAGAAAATGTAAAATAAATAGCACTTTTTGAAAAAAATCACTGTTCTCATCTAACAGTACATTGATGGTCAGTAATTTAAAAACAGGAAATACTTAAGCTTTTAAAAAATTTGAGTCTTTGCTCTAACACAGAAACAACAAAATCCCAAAAAGATAAATAGCAATTCTATATCTTTAAGTCACTAAAACCTATTTTTAAAATCATATTTATGAATTTTATGTAGATTTATAGAACATTTTGAATCCAACTTGCCCATTCACTTAGATGTTTCCTTACCTATATGCCTCAGAGCCTGTCCTACAGATTAAAGATGAAAACCATAACATGAATGAATTCTCACAGAAAAATATTCAGTATAACCACTTCCTTTAAAAGGATACCTTAAAGTCCATTATAATTAGAGATTAAGAACAGGGAACTATTTAAACCTGTAGACTTGACTATATAGTCTGCAACCTAATCTCCAAATTGATATCAAGCAGTCATTTAAATATATAACTGCAACATATATAGACTTAAATACTCCTTGAGATAAATGTAAATATGAAGAAATGCAGTAATAAAATTATGGAAATTATTTGGTCATTACTTGAGTTTCAATGTATGTGCTCCTCCAAAATTCATATGGCAAAGCCTAAAACCCCATGCCATAGTATTAAAAGGTGAGGCCTTTTGGGAAATTATGAAGTCAGGATGACTCCTCCTCATGAATGAACTAGTGCTCTTATAAAAGAAGCTGAAAGAATTGCCCTACCCTTCTGCCTTTTTTGCCCTTCCTGCACGTGAGGACATACCTCTCCTCCCTTGTGAGGATCAACTTAATTCTGTAGTAAGATGCCCATGCAGTTAACGATATCTCTGTGTGTGGATGTCTGTATTTATATTTAAGTTATTTAGAGATTTTTGAGATTGGGTATGTGTGCTCACCAGAGAGAAACAGAGAAACAGAAAGTAAGAAACCACCTCCCAGGGGAGATGACCATGCCACAATTCCTTCTCCTCCAGTCTCCTCTTGGGATTTTGGGCATGGACGCTCACACAACTGGCACTGCCAGGTCTAAGACTTGAACCATGGTTGGTCATATGAGAGTCCAGCACCTTAACCACTACACCACTTGCTAGCCTATCTGTATATATAAGTTTGTTTATTTCGTATATGACTGAAAGAGACAGAGACAGGTAATTCCAACAGAGTCCCAATGCAATGATCTACCCTTAGGTTTAGCTAGCCCTGTATCATGGGTAAGCAAGCACCCAGCATACTCAGAGAAGTCTCTAGACTTGATTTATAAACTATCCCATGTATGTTGGACTTTTAGAGGCTCACATTTTACTACTGTACTCCCATCTGGCCCCCCTCTGACCTTTATTTCTTTACTCAGCCTAGGAAAGTTTAGAAGTAGCTGGAGACCCGTAAGTAAAGTAACTGTGGATATACTGGACAGAAGTTGGTTCTCTGAAGCAGAAAGACCTCCGGTTCTGTGAGATCTCAGCTAGATTGGAGAGTTTGCAGAGGTAGATTTGGGAATGGCTCTGCTGCTAGCTGAAGCTGAAGTTCAAAATTCAGAGGTCAGAGAGAGGCGGCAAGCAGTCCAGCTCAAGGCAACAAAGGGTGCCCGTGTTCACACTAGTCGCAGGAAGAGTGGAACCACACAGGCTAAATGTGTAACAGTCATCCCTCATCTGTGTTGTGACTGAGTCTTTTGGTTCATGAAATTTCAGAATGAAGAAACTGAAAATAATACAACTGATGAATCATGGTACTGTCTACTCAACTGGCAGGGTCCTCCTGAGTGGAAATTTGCTGCCAGACCTCTGGCCTTTCTTTCTCTACTAAAGAAACTGAGAAATGATTGGCCCATTTTGCTCAGTCATTAGCCAACTCTGCTGCTGTGGGAGTGGCTTTGGGGACAGAATATACAAAACATATAACAAACAGTATGGGCAAAATCTTTTGGCCTCTATAAAAGCCTAGGAGTTGGGGAGGCTGACCTCAGCATTTATGTATCTATCCCACTCACTACAGACTAATAAGAACTCACAGGAAGGTGGTGGAGAATAAGGAAGAAAAACCAAGGTACTGCCTCTCAGCCAGCTCTTCCTTCCTACCCTTTTATAAAGTGTGGTTACACCTAGACTAAGGTCGTATCATTTCTGCCCTTCCTTCTTTTCATGCTTCCTTCTCATTTTTTTTTTTCTTGAACTTATTAATAAAAATAAAGGCATGTTTTTAGGCAGAAAATGTAAAATAAATAGCGCTTTTTTAAAAATCTAGCAGAAAATGTAAAATAAATAGCACTTTTTGAAAAAAATCACTGTTCTCATCTAACAGTACATTGATGGTCAGTAATTTAAAAACAGGAAATACTTAAGCTTTTAAAAAATTTGAGTCTTTGCTCTAACACAGAAACAACAAAATCCCAAAAAGATAAATAGCAATTCTATATCTTTAAGTCACTAAAACCTATTTTTAAAATCATATTTATGAATTTTATGTAGATTTATAGAACATTTTGAATCCAACTTGCCTATTCACTTAGATGTTTCCTTACCTATATGCCTCAGAGCCTGTCCTACAGATTAAAGATGAAAACCATAACATGAATGAATTCTCACAGAAAAATATTCAGTATAACCACTTCCTTTAAAAGGATACCTTAAAGTCCATTATAATTAGAGATTAAGAACAGGGAACTATTTAAACCTGTAGACTTGACTATATAGTCTGCAACCTAATCTCCAAATTGATATCAAGCAGTCATTTAAATATATAACTGCAACATATATAGACTTAAATACTCCTTGAGATAAATGTAAATATGAAGAAATGCAGTAATAAAATTATGGAAATTATTTGGTCATTACTTGAGTTTCAATGTATGTGCTCCTCCAAAATTCATATGGCAAAGCCTAAAACCCCATGCCATAGTATTAAAAGGTGAGGCCTTTTGGGAAATTATGAAGTCAGGATGACTCCTCCTCATGAATGAACTAGTGCTCTTATAAAAGAAGCTGAAAGAATTGCCCTACCCTTCTGCCTTTTTTGCCCTTCCTGCACGTGAGGACATACCTCTCCTCCCTTGTGAGGATCAACAACAAGGCCTCATCTGTGGAACTGAGAGCAAGCTTTCACCAGACACAGAACTTGCCGGTGCGTGAAAGTTGTAAACCTGGAAAGAGGACATAGTGCCCAACAGATATGCCTATGGAGAATAAAAACAAGGGGAAAAAACCTCCCTGAGGTTATAGAGAATATGTACAAGATAATTCTTGCCAGGATGCTGAATCAGGGTCCAAGTCAGGAACTGTCCCTACAACCAGATCAGAAGAAGCTTGCTATGACCACCTGGAAGGATCTCATCATTGCCTCAGGCTAGTGACTGTGCTGTGCCTTCCCTTTTTCCTTTCATGTAAGGGAATGTCTTAGCTGTTTTCTTATCCTTGTCACACCACTGCCACTGCATGTTACCTGACCAGAGGGTCTGAAACCTGTCTTTCACATTTGGAAGTCTCTGAAATACAAGGATCATTTATAAGATGGCAAGTGTAAATGACTAGAGAAAACACTGGTAGCATTGGTGGGTTAAACATTCCATACATTTTAAGAATTGTGAAAATTAAGGGACCAGCCAGTGGCATGGTGGTTAAGGCTGGACACTCCCACATGACTGACCATGGTTCGAGTCGCAGATCTGGTGGCTTGCTTTCTCACTTTCCCTCATTCTCTCTGCGTGTCTCTCTGGTCAAATAAAAGTAAATGAATGAATAAAATTAAATAAATAGTTTTAAAACTAAAAAAAAAAAGAATTGTGAAAATTGTATTAAACTATAGAGTCAGAGGCAGCAGACAATGCCTAGTGTCTACAGGGCTTTTTTTCTGCCAGGTAGTAGGGTGTTTTGTTTTGTTTTGTTTTGTGTTTTCCATGTATTACCAGTGTCTTCCTCTTTCTTGAAAAACAAAACAGAAATCTGTACTAAAGGGGCTGGCAGGTGGTGTGGTGGATAAAGGCACTGGACACCCACATGGCCAACTGCGATTCAAGTCCTGGACTTGGTGGCTTACTTTCTTACTTTCTCTCTCTCTCTCATTGTCTCTCTCTGATCAAACTGGAAAATGCTACTAATAATAAATAAAGTTAAATAAAATAATTCTTCAAAAAAAAAAGTCTGGTTTGAAAAAAATGCCAGAGGGTTTGTGCACTCACAGGAGAAAGACAAAGCAAAAGAGACAGAAAGTAAGAAAGCACTTCCTATGGAGATGGTCATACTGCATTCCTGTCTCCTCCATTTCTGCTTTGGACATTTGGGGCATGCAAGCATATGTCAACATGTTTTTCAAGTCACTGATTCTGGTTCTTGGAATCACATTATCAGCCACATGGGATCCAGCAGCCTGAACAACCATGCCAGAAGCTGGCCTCAAAATCTGAATGGATAGATGGATGGATGGGTTGATTGATTCATTTTATTTTATTTTAAAGAGAGATTTTTTTGCTATAGGTCACATGTGCTCACCAGAGAGACAGAGACAGACAGAGAGACAGAAAGAGAAATCACTCTGCTGGGGGGGATGGTCACACCTCCATTCTACTCTTAGAATTTTGGGCATGCACACACATGCAGCTGGCATGAGTTTCAAACAACTAGGTATGGAACTTGAACTGCAGTCGGCCATGTGGGAGTTCAGCCATGTGACTGTTATGTCATCTTCTATTCCCCAAATCTGAATTTTTATATGATACTAGGTCAAATTTTTAAAAGGAATTTAATAGGCATATAGAAATATCTGAATAGTCAAATTTGGCCTACAGCCCACCCATTTGCTACTCTGACAGTGTTTTTAAGAATAATAAGAAAATGCCAAAATGAGATGATCATAAGCAACTGTTTATTTTAAAGTAAAGAGCCTGGAAGAATGCCACTGAGTTTGCTGGGCAATGTAAAGTCTAATAGTGAGTCTTCTTACAAGTGTTTCAAAGATTCAAATACCCCACAAAGAGAAAACTTCTTCATTTTTAGGTATCATATCTGTTACAGGGTCAAGTTTGAAGGCATATTGCCTCTTTTTTTATATTAGGGCTTTGAACAAAAAAATCAACAGAACAGTAAATTTGAAATTAAAGATCTGAGATCATGAAAGAAATGCTTCCTTATTTCTCATCTGCTTAACCTGGATTAATACTACCATCTGGTTGGAAACAAGTTTGCTGAAATAATTGGACTTTCATTTTAAAAATGAACCTTGTTAATAAATTAATAATTCAAATTTAAAACATATTTGAACTCTATAACCATCAGAGTTTCTAAGTTTGATTTTTATGACATTATTTTGAGGACTTTTTAGGTCTTTTTAGTAATTTTTAAAGAAAACAAAAAAAGAAAATAGTAAACTTTAACTAAGCTGAAACTTAGAAAGGCAAAATAAAAACATGGGGCAAAATCAACATTGTAATGCATGCTTCTATCAAGAATCACACTAATAGAATGCATTCAGATTGACTGTTTGGAAAATCCCTGCTGTACATCCTGTCACTCTGCTTTAAACACATATGAATTTTTCCATAAAGTGACAATCTATTGATAAGAAAACAGAGCAAGTCGACAGCAGTAAGTTAATTCTCCCTACTTGCTATTCTCCACATTTGTGTTTTTTGCTCTACCTTCAGAATCAAAGCAAAATGCTGAAATCATTTAAATTGCATCTTTATCAGTAATGGTGTAAAAATATCAGCAAATGAAATCAGCTGCAACTATGATGTTTTATTTACTGTTTCACTCAATTTATGGCTTTTTCTAAATTAGTTATTTTGGTCAGAATGTTTATAGACAATAAATGAAATTAAATTCTTATTTCCCCATCAAAACATGTTCTATCTAAAGCTCTTTAGAAATCCTAACTTCACATGATTTGTGAAGGTACAACCTAAACATTTACAGAGATGGTCAATAAATCAGAGCAGCTTAACTACTAGGACAAAATAAAAGAATGCTGAATCTCTAAATGTACCTGTGTTATTAGTTTACAACCCTAAAATATAAAAAGAAAACTTTGAATCTATTCTAACATAGTTGTTTCCCCCAAGGTTTTCACTTTATGTGTCTCCTCTTGCTTTCAAATGGATAAAAGGCCTGTTCTTGAAGCATCAAACTACACAATCTCACACCAACTACCTGGTTCTTGTGACTTAAATAAGAAACACAACCAAGGATTGTCAGGCAGGTGGATAATCAGCATCAGAAAAGAGAAGACTAAAATTAAATAAATGTATGTTGAAAATAAAGATACTTGTGGGGCCAGTAGATGACACAGCAGTTAAGGCGCTGGACTCCCACATGGCCAACTGTAGTTTAAGTCCTGGATCTGGCAGATCAAATCTCACAGCAGGTACGTAAGTGTGTGCCCAAAAACACAAGAGAAGGAACTGCAGCGTAGATATCCCCCATGGAGGGTGATTTTTCACTTTCCCTCTCGCTGTCTCTCGCAGGTGAGCATACAGGCTCTATTGCAAACACCCCCCCCCCA
This sequence comes from Tupaia belangeri chinensis, assembly GCF_000334495.1. NCBI lineage: Eukaryota > Metazoa > Chordata > Mammalia > Scandentia > Tupaiidae > Tupaia > Tupaia belangeri. The sequence goes on from NW_006207985.1 coordinate 229,051, forward strand.
AAAAAAAAGAGAGAAACAAACAAACAAAAAATCTCACTCCTCATTGATCTTAATAGTGAAATCAGTTTTTTTCTACCTCTGTAATTCTAAGTACTGGAGTTCCTCAGCCTTGGTTCTAGACCTATCTCTTTGATTCGTTCTCTACTCCCTTTCCTCCAATTATCTCATCAGTCTGCTGCACTGAAAACACCTACATGCTGACGACTGCCACTATGTGTCTCCCTGCTTGCCTCCTCTGAAGCCCACGTTCATAAATGGAACTGCCTACATTGTATCTCCATTTCATATCTAAGGGTATTTCAGTTTCACATGTCTCCCACCACACCCCATCCTGCTTTTCCTGTCCATAAACACCTTGGTCCAGTTATTCAAGCCAGACTCTCTGTCACCTTTGTCTATCTTTTTACCTGTCATATCCAACTTATATCACTGCTTATTCAACGAAGGAGATTTCATGCCTTGGCAAAAACTGTCTCCTTTCATCAAATCTTTGGTCAACCTCCTGAGCCCTTTCTGACCTGGGGTTTTCCCCTCTGTCCTTGTAGAATTTGGTCTGAACAAGAACCCTGCTAACTGGAAATCCCCACCTTTTGTATTACCATCCTAGATATCTCACAGCCCATCCTGCCTTCAATAATAATCCTATCAAGTCATTGTTGCCAGAAACCCTTTATTCTTGATGCTTCCTCTTTGCAGTTTTCTATCCACTGACCCACGCCATGATGTGTGGCTATAAATCTGGACTCACTGTTAGACTACAAGGTGAGTCCAATTTCTCTCCTCCCCTGCAAGACCTGAAGTGGTCTTTACCTACATCACCATGCCCATTTCTATTTGAAAACAGTCTCAAATCAGCAGTTGGTGTAATGTCTATGTCACTGGACTCCCATGTAGTCGACTACAGTTCGAGTACCAGACCCTGTGGCTTAAACTCACACCTGGCATGTGTGCCTGTGTGCCCAAGATCCCGAGAGGAGAATGAAGGAGAAGGGATTGCAGTGTGGTCATTCCTCCTGGGGGATGATTTCTCGCTTTCTGTCTCTCTCTGTCTTTCTGGCGAGTGCATGTGCCCTATAGCAAAAACCTCTCAAAAAAAAAAAAAAAAAGAAAGAAAGAAAGAAAGTTTAAAGTAAAGAGCCTGGAAGAATGCCACTGAGTTTGCTGGGCAATGTAAAGTCTAATAGTGAGTCTTCTTACAAGTGTTTCAAAGATTCAAATACCCCACAAAGAGAAAACTTCTTCATTTTTAGGTATCATATCTGTTACAGGGTCAAGTTTGAAGGCATATTGCCTCTTTTTTTATATTAGGGCTTTGAACAAAAAAATCAACAGAACAGTAAATTTGAAATTAAAGATCTGAGATCATGAAAGAAATGCTTCCTTATTTCTCATCTGCTTAACCTGGATTAATACTACCATCTGGTTGGAAACAAGTTTGCTGAAATAATTGGACTTTCATTTTAAAAATGAACCTTGTTAATAAATTAATAATTCAAATTTAAAACATATTTGAACTCTATAACCATCAGAGTTTCTAAGTTTGATTTTTATGACATTATTTTGAGGACTTTTTAGGTCTTTTTAGTAATTTTTAAAGAAAACAAAAAAAGAAAATAGTAAACTTTAACTAAGCTGAAACTTAGAAAGGCAAAATAAAAACATGGGGCAAAATCAACATTGTAATGCATGCTTCTATCAAGAATCACACTAATAGAATGCATTCAGATTGACTGTTTGGAAAATCCCTGCTGTACATCCTGTCACTCTGCTTTAAACACATATGAATTTTTCCATAAAGTGACAATCTATTGATAAGAAAACAGAGCAAGTCGACAGCAGTAAGTTAATTCTCCCTACTTGCTATTCTCCACATTTGTGTTTTTTGCTCTACCTTCAGAATCAAAGCAAAATGCTGAAATCATTTAAATTGCATCTTTATCAGTAATGGTGTAAAAATATCAGCAAATGAAATCAGCTGCAACTATGATGTTTTATTTACTGTTTCACTCAATTTATGGCTTTTTCTAAATTAGTTATTTTGGTCAGAATGTTTATAGACAATAAATGAAATTAAATTCTTATTTCCCCATCAAAACATGTTCTATCTAAAGCTCTTTAGAAATCCTAACTTCACATGATTTGTGAAGGTACAACCTAAACATTTACAGAGATGGTCAATAAATCAGAGCAGCTTAACTACTAGGACAAAATAAAAGAATGCTGAATCTCTAAATGTACCTGTGTTATTAGTTTACAACCCTAAAATATAAAAAGAAAACTTTGAATCTATTCTAACATAGTTGTTTCCCCCAAGGTTTTCACTTTATGTGTCTCCTCTTGCTTTCAAATGGATAAAAGGCCTGTTCTTGAAGCATCAAACTACACAATCTCACACCAACTACCTGGTTCTTGTGACTTAAATAAGAAACACAACCAAGGATTGTCAGGCAGGTGGATAATCAGCATCAGAAAAGAGAAGACTAAAATTAAATAAATGTATGTTGAAAATAAAGATACTTGTGGGGCCAGTAGATGACACAGCAGTTAAGGCGCTGGACTCCCACATGGCCAACTGTAGTTTAAGTCCTGGATCTGGCAGATCAAATCTCACAGCAGGTACGTAAGTGTGTGCCCAAAAACACAAGAGAAGGAACTGCAGCGTAGATATCCCCCATGGAGGGTGATTTTTCACTTTCCCTCTCGCTGTCTCTCGCAGGTGAGCATACAGGCTCTATTGCAAACCCCCCCCCCCCAAAAAAAAAGAGAGAAACAAACAAACAAAAAATCTCACTCCTCATTGATCTTAATAGTGAAATCAGTTTTTTTCTACCTCTGTAATTCTAAGTACTGGAGTTCCTCAGCCTTGGTTCTAGACCTATCTCTTTGATTCGTTCTCTACTCCCTTTCCTCCAATTATCTCATCAGTCTGCTGCACTGAAAACACCTACATGCTGACGACTGCCACTATGTGTCTCCCTGCTTGCCTCCTCTGAAGCCCACGTTCATAAATGGAACTGCCTACATTGTATCTCCATTTCATATCTAAGGGTATTTCAGTTTCACATGTCTCCCACCACACCCCATCCTGCTTTTCCTGTCCATAAACACCTTGGTCCAGTTATTCAAGCCAGACTCTCTGTCACCTTTGTCTATCTTTTTACCTGTCATATCCAACTTATATCACTGCTTATTCAACGAAGGAGATTTCATGCCTTGGCAAAAACTGTCTCCTTTCATCAAATCTTTGGTCAACCTCCTGAGTCCTTTCTGACTAGGCATGACCTGGGGTTTTCCCCTCTGTCCTTGTAGAATTTGGTCTGAACAAGAACCCTGCTAACTGGAAATCCCCACCTTTTGTATTACCATCCTAGATATCTCACAGCCCATCCTGCCTTCAATAATAATCCTATCAAGTCATTGTTGCCAGAAACCCTTTATTCTTGATGCTTCCTCTTTGCAGTTTTCTATCCACTGACCCACGCCATGATGTGTGGCTATAAATCTGGACTCACTGTTAGACTACAAGGTGAGTCCAATTTCTCTCCTCCCCTGCAAGACCTGAAGTGGTCTTTACCTACATCACCATGCCCATTTCTATTTGAAAACAGTCTCAAATCAGCAGTTGGTGTAATGTCTATGTCACTGGACTCCCATGTAGTCGACTACAGTTCGAGTACCAGACCCTGTGGCTTAAACTCACACCTGGCATGTGTGCCTGTGTGCCCAAGATCCCGAGAGGAGAATGAAGGAGAAGGGATTGCAGTGTGGTCATTCCTCCTGGGGGATGATTTCTCGCTTTCTGTCTCTCTCTGTCTTTCTGGCGAGTGCATGTGCCCTATAGCAAAAACCTCTCAAAAAAAAAAAAAAAAAGAAAGAAAGAAAGAAAGAAAACAGTTTGCTTCACAATCTTTAACAAGTTTCATAAATTATCTTTGTCTTTAACACCGCAGATCTTGCCATGTGTAAGTTTTCCTGATGTTCTGCCTGCTCTTGTGCGTGTGAACTAATATTCTATCTCCTTAAAGAGACCTCTCCTGAGGACTCACTCTAAAGTTGTCCACCAGTCACTGATTTTTCTCCTAATCATTTTTTTCTTTATATCAGAAATCACTGTCTGAATTTAGTGTTTTTGTATAGTTTATTTATTTTCAATCAAAAAGTTAAAGGGAGAAAGTGGTACAAAAAGTTATAGATAAAAAGTGGAACAAATAAAAAGTGGCATGACTTAAAGCATAGGTGAGTATACAAGAAATCCCAATATTAGATCAGAAAGTAAGAAAAAGAATCCCAACATACTTTTTGTCCTGATACTGAATAACATTAGCATGCCCTCGATAAAATGAATGACTATCAATTTAGAGGATATATACCCACCAATACATATTTATATATAAGGGGTCTTCAAAAAGTTTATGGAAAATGTGTATCATGAAAAAATTATGCATGAAGATTAAAAAAAATTTGCACCAAAGTAAACATGTACTTTAATTCCTTATATCTATTGTAAATTAAAAGTAGCTCAGAGCTGTCCATGGGATTCAGATCCATTTAAATTTTAAAAGTCTAGGTAAAAGGTATCTTTTGTTATGCTCCATATCCATATTCTTTAGCATTATTGCCCAAAAGGTGTTTTGTTTTGTTTTTAAGGGATTTCACCTTAGGACACATGCACCAGAGAGACAGACACAGTGAGAAAATGAGGAATCACCTCCCATGAAGGACGGCCACACTGCAGTCCCTTCCCTGCTTTATCCTCTAGGGATTTGGGGCACACATGCACACACCCCTGGCATGAGTTTCAAACTGCAGGGTCTGAGACTCATACTGCCTTGGGCCACATGGGAGTTCAATGACATAACCACTACGCCATCTGCTGGTCCCCAAAAGGCATGTTTTTGTTTACAGTAAACAAACTATGATGCTAGAGGATATAGATCTTACAATATAACCCCTATTCTTTGTGCATTACAGTGTTCTTGGGTTCACAATGTGAAAAATATGGTATAATCAATCAAGTGCCTGTATTATTATTTTGTTGCTGTTATTAATTTGCCAGAGGGTATACATATTCATGGCCAAGAGACAGAGAGAGGAAGAAAAAGAGAGAGAACATGAGAAAGTAGCTCCAATGTGGCATGATCATATCCCAATCCCCTCTCCATATCTCACTGTTTTTGAAACTTTGGGCATGCACACACATGTGCCCATTGTGTTCTTCAAGCTGCCACTTCCCAGAATGAAAACTCACAGTCAGACTTTAACCACCAAGCCACAGGCTGGCCCATCATGTATTTTTTAAATATAATTAGATACAGAAGTTTATTTGTTTATTTCTTCCATGAGAGAGAAACTGATGGGAGAGAGAGAGGCAGAGTGAGAGAAAAAGGCACCCCTAATGGTATCCTGGGACTATGATTCACTCCGTCTTAGCTGGCTCTGATCACAGGCAGGCTAACATGTCCAACATGCGCAGGGAGATCCTGGGATATGAACCCAGGACCTTTTCTACATGGGTCAAGCTGTGTTACTGCTGTACCATTCTGCATTATTTTTAATGAACCAACAGAAATTCTTGACACAACTTCTAACTTTCCCTCTTGTTGCCCTGCTCTTTGTTATATAAATCACATTTCTAGGTCACAATTTTGATAAGCACATGTCTAGGAAACCAGAGTCTGTTCGTCTGTTCATCTGGATGATTTGCCCTAAGCCTGTACTTGAATAAAGTTTTTGTTTGTTTGTTTGTTTGTTTTTGCTATAGGTCACATCTGCTTGCCAGAAAGACAGAGACAGAGAGCAAGATATCATCCCCTGAGGGGGATGGCCACACCACAATCCCTTCTCCTCCATTCTCCTCTTGGGATCTTGGGCACATTTGCACACATGCCTGGTGTGAATTTAAGCCACTGGGCCTGGGACTCTACCCACCGTCGACTACATGGGAGTCCAGCGACATAGCCATTACACCTAGTCCTGGTCCCAGAATAATGCATTTTAATTCACTTATTATAACTTAGCTTTCTTTTCAGGTTGACACCACAAACTTTAAAAAAAAAAATTTTTTATGATGGTTTTAGGTTTATAATAAAATCGAGCAGAAAGGAAAGAGTTACCATCTTCTGCCTCCACACATAAGCGATATCCCCACACTTAATATCCTGTAGCAGAGAGGCACATTTGTTACAGCTGATGAACCTGCACTGATACATCATCACTCAAAGTCCACAGTTTACAATATGGCTCATTCTTGGTACTATACATTCTGTGGGTTTGGAAAAATGTAAAATGACATGTGTTCATCATTATGGTATCATACAGAACATTTCCTCTGTGCTCCACTTACTGATCACTCCTTCCTCTCTAACCCTTTTCAAGTACATCTATGTATACAAATACACAAGTAGACAGAATACAAAATATGTGTACTGTATTGAAAGCAGAATGCACACTAAATAGCCCTAAAAGTGTAAAAGTAAAAGAAACTAAAACATTAAAGGAAAAAATGATAGAAGAAAGCACAAGGCCATTAACAGAATTATCCAGAAATATTGTAAGTAGTATATGACAAAAAAGTAGTACAAATTTTAAATGTATTATTAAAAATTACAATAGTGGGACCATCAGATGGCATAATGAGTACATCACTGGACTCCCACAATCAACCACAGTTCAAGCTCCAGACCCGGTGGCTTAAAACTCACGCTGGATGTGTTTGTGTGCATGCCCAAGATCCCAAGAGGATAATGGAGAAGAAGGGATTGCAGCATGGCCATCCCCCCTGGAGGTGGTGATTTCTTGTTTCTGTCTTTCTGTCTCTCTGCCGAGCACATGCATCTTATAGCAAAACTCTCTCTTAAAAAAAATTACAATAGTAACTAACAGGAGTGATAATATAAACATCAAGCATTGGGAAGCAGGTAAAGAAGATGAACTAAATCCTCATCTTTTTTTTAAATGAGAACTAAGACAATTATCTGAAATTGAAGCCAGAAAACACAGGCTTAAGAATAAGTTTTAGCTCTACAAAGGTAAACCTAGAATAAGGAAAAGCAGAAACATTTCATAGAACTTGCCACTGGGAAGTGAGATAGGCGTAGGAATGGAGGCGTGTGATTCTATTGCTTTCCCTGATGTCTCTGTACTATGATATGTGTTCATCTCTGGAATTATAACTTCGATTTTTAAAAGCTGAGTTAAAAAGATAGAACCTGAAGATGCTCCTTCATTTATATTCTTCAATAAATTGTTTTCCTAAGACAGTATTTTGCTATATAGCTTGTGTTTAGTGTTTTATTTTAAGTACAGATCTTTTTGTTGTTGCTTCATCTTGGTGTTCACACCTTCAGTTATCCTTCATGAGGGCAAGTTCTATGGCTTAAAACTCACGCTGGATGTGTTTGTGTGCATGCCCAAGATCCAAAGAGGATAATGGAGAAGAAGGGATTGCAGCATGGCCATCCCCGTGGGGGGTGATTTCTCGCTTTCTATCTTTCTGTCTCTGTTTAGCTGGGAAAGCAGTTTATCCCTAAATGGCTTGGGTGGATTCTATGTGGCCTCCCTCCTCCTCAGAGTCTGTTAGAATCCTCTTTTCAAACATTAACGGAGAGGGCCAGCCGTCAATACCCATAACCACATACCCAGTTTCCATCAACCATTTGTTTACTTGTCCCTAAACCAATCATCTTTCTGGTTTCGCTAGATAAAAAGGGATCTCTTTCCTACTCCCTGGCCTGAGGATCATGCTAAGAATTGATTGTTGAATATGCAAAAATCTGTTCTTCCCTGCATAAAAATCAACATTTCTCTCTGATCCCGGCTCTCCTTGTTCTTCCAGGTTTTGCTCCTTTTTATTGCTAACTTCATGTTTAGAGTTAAGCAAGCCCTAGGCACTCCTGTGCCTATTTGTCCTGCTTTATTCTAAGTTGTATTTTCTGAATGGGCGTCTAAAGAAATGGTGATCAGGAGACAGTTAATAAAAAGTTCTTATCTAGAAAATAGCTTCCATAAAGAAGAAGGTTCCCTTTCTTGGGTCAATCACGTTCTCTAAAGAAGAATTTGTAGGCAAAAATGGGGGAAGTGTTTTGTTATCTTCCTGTTTCTGCTTCACAGGATCTTGTCAGGCATTGGGAAGGGAACTATGTATGACCCTATGTCCTGGGATCTGGGAGAGCAATGGTCCTAATGAACCACATGAGATGTGTGCAGGGGCCACAAACTGGTGCAATTATGTTAGCCAGCATATCCATTTACTTGAGCTTATGTAGGGGCATTGTTAATCCATTTCATTGGGTTATCTGCTTCCTCTGATGAATAAAACACCCATCGGAAGCATCTTGAGATGGGTGAAGTAGAAGCTTGCGGTTGTATTCAGGATGAGTGAGAATCGTATAAGGCCTGCCCTAAATCTGCTCAGACTTACTCCAAATCTAGGCATTAACTTTCACCTTTAGCTTTACCATCCCTTTAGCTTCAAAATCTGTAAATCTAAAAAAAAAAAAAAAAAAAAATACTACATTAGTGGTTCATAACAAGGAAAATTTCAATAAATAATCATAGTATTTATAGAAAGGTGAAGAGATAGAATTTGAAGTGGTATAAGGGTAACTTCAGTCCCTCCAGGGTTTCTGGTTCTGGTTTGTTTTCCTGTTTTCTGATCAACTGTCCTAATAACACAGCTGTACACTCTTAATATTTCAATGTATCACATCTACTATAAAGCCTGTTTCAACAATTTATGCCTCAACCTGGAGGTCCAGGTTAGATAATAATAGGGCATTTTGCTGAGGCATGAATCAAATCGATAACAATATAAATCAGTAGGCAGAAGCAAATTTCTAGGTGAGAGAGTGTGTAGCATAAGAAATATATATTGGTTTCTGCCTAGGGTTCCTGACACAGAAAATCCTGGTTATATCCTGAGTGATAAGGATAATAGAAACATCTTTTCTTGTAACATTTGGTCTTAATCCCGAATTTATGATACAAGAAAGTAAGTAAAACCAGTATAATCTCAGGAGTGACACAAGTGTCCTTTTGTATGCTAACAAGATGATTGGTGTCTGGGGTTCCTAGGTCACTTTAGGACAGGAGCTGAGCTCCAGAAAGACCAAGGCAGGACAGAGGGTTGGAACTTTCAGCTTCACCATCTGACCTCCAAGGAGAGAAGGAGGGCAAGAAATTGAGTTAATCACTAATGGCCAATGATCTTCTTTTTAATAATTATTTTATTTACCTTTATTTACTTATTTATTTATTTATTTATTTATTTATTTTAACTTGACCAGAGAGGGACAGAGTGAGAGAGAGATGGAAAGTGAGAAAGGAACCACCAGGTTCCGTACTCAAACCGCGGTCTGCCATATGGGAATCCAGCACCCTTAACCACCATGCCACCGGCTGGTCCCTAGTCAATGATCTTATCCATCATGCCTACATAATTGAATCTCCATAAAACCTTATAGAAAAGGGTTCAGAAAGCTTCCAGGTTAATGGGAAAAACAAATGTGCTGGGAGGGTGGCGTGCCCTGAACGGTCATGGGAGCCCTGCATCCCTTCCCCATATTTTGCCTTAAGTACCTCTTCATCTGACTGTTCATCAGATCCCTTCAATCCTTGATAATTGTTGATAAACTCATTAAAGTGTTTATCGGATATCTGTGATGTTTCCTCACTATCGTAGTTAGTGTCAGAATTAAAGCCTGGGATACCTAGTTAGTGTCTACAGAGAACTGGAGGATTGCTTAGTGTGGAAAGTTCACACATTTGGTGCCAGAAACATTGCGAGGGCTTAGCTATGGGGTGCAGTAGGTAGGACATAACTGTGTGATCCTCAAACCACACAGGAAGCCCGAGTTCAGATCTCAGCTCAACCTGAACACCCCAGGTACCTGTGGACACCTGTGATCATAGAAAACTGGGAGGCTGAGGGGCAAAAGGGCTTGTGGGATGGTGGGACCCTATTGATGGGGACTGTTTCTATGAAATGAGAGAATATATAAACTTTCATTTTTTTTTTCTTCTTAGAGAGAGGTGTTTTTTTTGTTGTTGTTGTTATACGTTGCATGCGCTTCCCAGAGAGACAGAACGCAAGAAATCATCCCCCAGGGGAAATGACCATGACGCAAGTCCTTTCTCCTCCATTCTCCTCTCGTGATCTCTTGGGCATGCAGGCACACGGGCCCAGAGTGAGTTTTAAGCTACCAGGTCTGGGACTCAAACCACAGTCGACTACATGAGAGTCCAGCAACTTAACCATTACCACATCTGCTGGTCTCAAGAACATGTAAACTTTCTGGAAAAGAAATGAGATGAGTGGAGAAGCGATTCTTACTTTTAGAGTGTATAACTCACTGTACTCTGTGCACCTCTCACTGAGGCCTGCTGCAGCTCCTTGTCCTCATACGTCAAGGTTTCGATAACACAGATAGGCCCTGACGATACTTGCAAGTAAGAGAAAGACTGAAGACGTTCTAAACCTAGAGTATTACTGAGCAAAACCCACGCCCTGATCCCTGCATCGTAGCCACCTTTAAACAAGGATAACGCTGATAAAGTCACTACTAATAGTTACAAAAGTAAGCCATGCAACAGTTGCTTTTTATTTTCTGAGTTTCCTTTATAAAATTTCTCAAACTGTACAAAATACTTATTTCTAATCTACTTCTGTTTGGAAGTTACACTAAAAATTTTTTAAATAATTTCACTGTTGACCGCCAAAATGTTACTCAATGTCCTATTAATAGTTTTCTAAAATAGTTTAATGCTATTTTTATTTGTAATTCATATGCGGCAATAGGAAACATCAATGTGCATCTTCCTGCAATTATAAACCCACCTGCCCCATATACACCTTTGATCAAAAACTTGGACTAATGGGACCAGCAGTTAGCCTAATGGCTATGTCACTGGACTCCCACGTAGTCGATCGCAGTTCGCGTCCCGGACCCAGTGACTTAAAACTCACGCCAGGTGCGTGTGCATGCGTGCCCAAGATCCCAAGAGGAGAATGGAGGAGAAGGGATTGCGACGTGGCCATCCCCCCTGCAGGGTGATTTCTCGCTTTCTGTCTCTATGTCTCTCTCTGTCTGTGTGAGCGCATGCGCCCTATAGCAAAAACCTCTCAAAAAAAAAAAAAAAAAAACTTGGACTAATGAGGACTGGTGATTTTCAAATAAAAGATTCCATGACTGCACTATTGAATCTCTCAACTGGGTCTGAGAAATACAAAATACCTCATCTTGGATATTATACACTGGTAATTATTGAAAAACTTAAATGCCATGTCACACAAATATTTTAAATACATCTTATGCAAAATTTTATGACTATTACAATTTATATGACTGTACAATTATAAAATGTTTTCACATAAAAATTGGCATGTGAATTCATTTTAAAGAGTAAAATTGCCGATGTTTTCCCTATTTATTAGAAAATGACTAACAAATAGTTATATCTGTGTCTTCATAGGGGAAAATTTAATGTGAAATTTCTAGCATAGTGGAATGAAAAAACCTGTTTATGTCTCTAATCATACAATGAAAATCAATTCATAATATTACAAACCATGATATGTTTTGGTGTTAGAACTTCATTCTTCTACAAGTTTTCATTGACACTCAGACCATACAGCACAGAACAGCTTACTTGAATGTGCATTTCCATTTGTAGGTGAGGGCTGTGAGAGAGACTGTGAAATCGGATTCACAAACATCCGTAACAGTAAGTCTCACTCAGATCAATCTGCCGTTTTCTCCCATCTCCACAGAAGTACAACCGGGCAAAGAACCAACTGACTTCACATGCAAGGGAGGACAGAGAAAAGAAAGGTGACAAGAGAGAGATAGCTGTGTATCTGCCAAGCCACATCCTAAGGTTGCGACTACACAACAGTTTCTTCTGTAACTTAGTTACTACAACATAAGTATTATAGAAAAATAAGTTTTCATGAAATATTATAAAAATATGAACTATGTAGGACTGGCCCCATAGCATAGTGGTTAAGGTCTATGGAGAGACTGCTGGATGCCACAGTTCAGATTCCAGTACTGCTGGTAACATGTCAAGTTCATGTGCATGCATGCCCATGATCCAGACAGGATGGAGAAACGGAGGAAAAAGCACTGATTGCAGGCCCCACAGGGGGTGCTCATGATTTCTCTTTCTCATTCATTCATTCATTCTCTTTCTCTCTCTCTCTCTTCTCCACTCTCCACTATGCATACATCCTCTGGTATTAAAATAAAATATTGACTTAGGCAACAACTAAAGTCACAAACAATGAACAAAAGTTCCCCAATTATCTATGAAATAGTTCAGAAACAAAAAATTAACTTGTTATACTTGCTAAGCTCACCAACACAGATAAATTTATGAAAATAACTCATTTTATTCTATAGTTAAAGTATTTAACTTTCTGAGGTTTTATTATTTGATAAATTATTATTTCTCTAGATGTCTTAATATAAATGACCACTAATTACAATTGTTTTAATTAGTTATTTAATTTTTAATATGTACAAGTTCCAAGTGGCTCTTTCAATTCAGCTTGATATACATTTTTCAAGTTTATTGATGTTTAGTCACAATGGAGAACGCATATTCAAGTATATATGAGAGACAGACAGAGGGAACACGTGTCTCAACAGGGCATGCTCATGCCACAATTCTTTTTATTCTACTTTCCTGGCAGTATCCTGGGCACACACAAACTTGGCATGAAGTTGAAGAATCTGAACCCTGGTTGGCTGGATAGGGTTTGGCTTCTTCTGTACAGCACCTAACCACTGTACAACAGGGCAGTCTCAGCTTGATTTTTTTTTTTTTTT
>NW_006207985.1:241977-243837 GCF_000334495.1 Tupaia belangeri chinensis
CGCCGCAATCCCTTCTCCTCCAATCTCCTCTCGGGATCTTGGGCACGCACGCACACGCGCCCGGCGTGAGTTTTAAGCCACCGGGTCCGGGACACGAACCGCGGTCGACTACGTGGGAGTCCAGCGACATAGCCATTACGCTAACTGCTGGTTCCCTCAGCTTGATTTTTTTCTTTTTCTTTTTTTTTTTTTGAGAGTTTTTAGCTATAGGGCACGTGCACTTGCCAGAAAGAGACAGAGAGACAGAAAGCAAAACACCAGCCCCCAGGGAAGATGGCTATGCTGCCATCCCTTCTCCATTTTCCTCTTGGGATCTAGGGCACACATGCATGCATACATGCCAGGTGTGAGTTTAAGCCAGGGGGTCCAGGACTCGAAACGCGATCAACTGCATGGGAGTCCAGCAACATAGTCATTATGCCATCTGCTGGTCCCATCAGCCTGATAATTTTAATATGTTTCAACAGATCTCTTTTTACTTTTATATTGTGCTATTAATTTTTTATATTTATATGCTATTCTGTCTCTCTTCTGTAAGCACATGTATCCTATGGCAAAATCCTAAAAAAAGAAAACATACATGTTTGCATGTGCTAAATACTAATCATTTAAGAGTTATATGTGTGATACATACCTTCTTTCATTTTGATACTTGTTTTTAACACCCTGATTTTTTTTTTTTTTTTTTTTTTGGATCTTGTTTTTTAACCCCCTTTTTTTTTTTTTTTTTTTTTTTTTTGGAGAGACTTTTTGCTATAGGGCACATGCGTCAGACAGAGAGACAGAGAGACAGAAAGCGAGAAATCAGCCCCCAGGGGGGATGGCCATGCCGCAATCCCTTCTCCTCCATTCTCCTCTTGGGATCTTGGGCAAGCACGCATACGCGCCTGGCGTGAGTTTAAGCCACCGCGTCCGAGACCCGAACCATGGTGGACTACATGGGAGTCCAGCGACATAGCCATTACGCCAACTGCTGGTCCCAGTACTCTGATATGTTTTGATGACTGCTAAAACCTTTAATTTGCAGGGCCAACAGGTGGTGTGGTGAGTGGGGAGCTAGTCCAGGACCTGGAGGCTTGCTGCAGTTGCTTTCTCACTTTCCCTTTCTCACTCTCCCTGTCTCTCTCTGGCCAAACTAAATAATAATAAAAATAAATTAAGTTAAATAAATTATTCTTCTTTCCCTTTCTCACTCTCCCTGTTTCTCTCTGGCCAAATTAAATAACAATAATAGAAATAAATTAAGTTAAATAAATAATTCTTTTAAAAATCCTAGAATTTGCTCTATTCTTATGTTTTCTATTCACATTTTATTACTTAATTCTATAACAAATTTTTACATTCTAAACCAATTAATCTACTGTTGAGAGATTCCAAGAGTTTAATTTTGTTTGGGTGCTTGTTTCTGCTGAATCTTACATATAGTGACTAGCTTTATCTCTATACAGTGTAATTTTGTATCGGGGGCCATGTTTGACTAGATTTTATTTGTAGGTATTTTGTACAAGCTAGTTCAAGAACATGTGATTCCAAACAAGATGTGCATCTGCTTCTTCCAGCATTACTAGCCTGGGACCATTCAAACTCATTTCTCAGTTTAAGCTTTCCTGAACACTGACATTGTAAATTCAAATATTAAACCCATTTGAAAGCAGTAAATGTTCAGGAATTTTCTGTGCAGAAGGGGGAAATTTTTTTTTCCTCAATAGGGCCCAGTCAAACACATTTCTTTCCACAGATGGGCAGAGTATTTGTGAAGATAGTCTTTTGAGAGTACATATTTCAAGGGTCACAGCTGCACACTTGCAGTTCTCAGTCCCTCCTCTCTACCTTGCAAGCATCTCAGCCCTTACATGTTTC
>NW_006207985.1:243868-252626 GCF_000334495.1 Tupaia belangeri chinensis
CATGGTCCTTAAAACTGTGCCTCTTAGTTAAGAAGACTGGCACTTGCCCCTCAGGGCAGCCATAGTTCAGCATTTTCTCACTCCTGTTTTGCAGGTTCCTTGTCATTTGGGAATTTCTTTTTCTTTCTTGAAATTCAGCTATGCCATTAAAACAATTTTGTTACAATCTATCTAGAATTTCTGGGGTTTTTTTGAAAGAGTTTTCTTAGATTATCTTTTTTCTAAAATCAGTAACTTTTTTTATTAAGTGAATGCAGCATCTTGCTATTCTTTTGTCCAGAGGAAAAAAAAAGTAATAAGTCAAAGGAAAGTAGTATCAGATCAAATAAATGCTTTAAATGCTAAAAATAATTGAGAAGAGGAGGGAAGGAGGAAAGAAGAGAATAAAATAAGTATACTTCTAGGTAGCTAGTGTTAAAAGAAAAATAAACGAGCTTATTTAATGGAGTAGAATTTTAATAGAGCAAATTTGAACATGATTTAAGTTGGGTGGTTGTCCCCGGACTTCCAGACAACTCTGGTCAGCCTCATGGTCAACCTGGCATTTAAGTCCACAGAACAAGAAAGTGTGTTCAAAAACCTAAGTGAAGAAGTGAGGTAGAGAAATCATTGGTTACATTTTGAGGTTTTTTTGTTGTTGTTTAAGAGGTGGGATTTCTGTGATTGATTGTAGCCTAGCTGTTGTGATTGGCTATAACCTAGCAACCAGCTCAGAAAAGCAGCCTAACATATCTGATTTTGGCTTATCTATAGGAATCAAAGTGTGGGAGTACAGTGGCTGTTTTAGGCCAAAATAGTTTCAATTTAGCACTAGGTAGGAAAAAGGGGTAGCAGTTATTTTTGTTGTTTCTCCTTTAACCTTCTCTTATTTATTATTAAGTTATATCGTCTTACCTTTTCCATAGTGTTTAAAATTTTTTTAATGATTTTTTTTTTCTAACTAGTTCTTATTCTCTGAGACTTTCTTTCATAAACGTTTTTTCAGAGATTAGACTTAGAAGGTGAGTGAATTAAGAATTTCTTCATCCTGAGGCCGGTATATTTCTATGAAATGTCACTGTTTCTTCTGTATTGTTTACCTTCTTTTCCATTCATGTTCCTATCTTCTTTTCAGGCCATTCTGTCTTCTGCCCAATGACCTGGGTCTTTGAAGCTCTCATTTTAGACAAAGTACATTCTTTAGTATAATTCTTTTGCTCTAACACACATGGAATTGGGAATTCAGAATTTATTATGAAACAATTATCGTCTACTAACTTGGTATCACATTCATCATCAGGCTCAAGATTGATTGCCTTATCCTCTGCTACCGGCTGTTTACTAGGATAAATAGATCCATCATCCTCCAAATATTTGTATCTATGACTACCAAAATCATCTTTTGGTAAATCTTCACCAATACTCATTTTACTCAAGAAAAATTCCATGAGGTGGTGTTCATAGTTCAGTTTTTCAATGTAGCTAAAAAGTCCTCTGGCAACAGCTTGTGCAAAGGTTAAAATTTCCTCCACAGTAATGGTTTTCTTCCATTCTCTGGTTCTATAAATGGTAACATGTCCTTTGTCTCTAACTCCTTTCTTACTTATCTGTGACCTTTTGGTGTTCCTCCTTCTTTTTGGTCTTCCCCTTGGTCTTCCTGTTGAACTGGGTTTTCTTTTATTTTTCATTTCTTTTCCTTGAATCTTTCAAAAATAGCTTTTAAAGTCAATGACTTGGGTTGAAAAGATGAGTCACTTGATGGATCTTTAACACTTCCAGGTGAATAAACAGATTTTTGAATTGGGTTCCTTTGCCTCTAGTTAGGTGAGGAAGGAGCATGTTTTAAATAAGGTGCTATCAGACCAAGAGCTATCACTTTGATTTGCAGATTCTGCAGTTGAATCATATGTCCTGTAGTCAGGTAAATCCATTCCTGGTGCAGTCTTCAAATCCCTCCCAAGACTGTTTTATGCATCACTTGCTCTTTGCTTTAGTTTTCTACACCATCTGTGCCAGAGGGGGAAAGAAAACATTTTTTCTTTTTCTAAGTTTGTTTTTTTGTTTGTTTTTTTGTTTTGTTTTTCCATAGGGAGTGTGAGCTCACTGAAGAGACACAAAGAGAGGTAAAATGAGAAATTATCTGTGTCTGTGTATAGGGGTGTGTGTGGGGGTGGTGGTGGAGAGGGGAGTTGGCCATGCCCCAGTTCCTTCTTTTCAAATCTATTGGGTTTTTGGGTACACATGCACATGCACCTGGAATGCTTTTCAAGCCACCAGGTCTGGGACTCAAACTGCCATCAGCTATGTGGGAGTCCAGCCACCATACCACCTGCTGACTCCAAACAGCAGTTGTAATTCAGGAGATACATAAACATGGGTGCTGAGGTTGCAATGTGCCCAAAAGGCCCCTGTTCTCATGAAATCCCTTGGAAGTTAGTCCATGGGAAACAGGACTTCTCTCAAGAGAGTCCACTTTGGAACCTTCAATTTTAGTCTACCCTATTGTGATAGGCGCCTATTTAATTCCTTGGAACATATTTCCACATTGAGTTGTCCTTATCTTTCATTTTCGAATTGCAGTAGTATCTTCTTTTAATTTTTTTAATTTGCTGTTGCAGATTCTGGCCTATTCCCCAGATCCCAATGCTGACTCCTGGTCAGAGCCAGTTTTCTTTCACAGCAGGAGTTAGCATATCAGGAGGGAACAAAACCAGCATGGACTTCTTTCAAAAAGATGGGAGGATGCTTCCAGGAACCCCTACACATATATTGGAGCAAAGTGGTGTCTGAAGGAAGAAAGATTTCTTGATGTTATTGGCAAGTGAATTCTAAAGTACATCACCCTCTGAGAAGTAACAAGTCACATTATTTCCACCAAAAACAATGCAGAGGAGGTGCTTTGATTATTTATAAATATGCTTAATATCTATCGCATAAATAAAATTTACACACATTAATATCTACTTACTAGTATCCACATAAACAGATTTCAATTCGAGGTTCTAATTAATCTTTACTCTCAGGTTGACATAGCCTAACCCACTGCTTTTACCTAGACTTATTTAACAAGGTCCATAATAAAGAGACATATCGTGATATTAACAGAAATACATGCAATCAGTATGGCAAATGGGTTGACTGAAAAAATTCCTGCCATGCATTTCAAATATAACTGATGTTTGCATCATCTTCTATTTGGTACACATCTTAACATGTGTAAGCATTAACATGGACACATACATCCAACCTTGTATAATGCACATTATTGTCTGCCAACTTTCTATCCAATCCCTTTCTCCATCCTTCCCAAGAGAACCTCAGGTTTTATTTAAATTTCTACTCTTTCTCCACAGAGTCAAGTACACTCCAGTTCCTATTCCAGTATGGTTTTTCTATATTGATTTTTCTTTTATATTATGTATCTTGCTAGAAGAAACATACGATGAAACCTTTGCCAATGATGTATGAAGAGTTGGCTTCTTGAGGATTTTAGGAATACTTTTCCTCTCAGTGAAATAAATAAGATAACATGACTTCTTCCTAAGTGACTGGGTATTTGGAATTAATGTTTATCTACTGTCATCATCTTGCAGTATACTGAAACCAAAACATAGGGGGATGCAGAGTAAAGAGAGGAAACAACATAGAACGCATCGCTGAGTAGCCAAATGAAAGAACCCTAATGCCTGCTTTACCTTTGAGCTTCCTGTTAAGTATGAGATAAACTCCCTTATTGCATGAGTCAATTAGAATCACAGTTTCTATAAGTTGCAGCCAAAAGCATGCTATCAGATAAACTAAAAGTTCAAAACAGCATAGAAGTTTTTGGACTACTAATCCAAAAATAACATGGGCTATAAAGAAATTTTCTATCTATCATTCTAAAAGATATATAGCCATGTGATTAACAGAGCTGTAAATATATATGATAAAATGTGAAAGAAAAATATTAGATATTTTCTCAGACGTGATGACCTTTGCTGCCACAGATGAAAAATTGGTTGCCAGCCTCTCAATCTCTATGGAAATACAGATTTGTTTGCTTTTATCCCGCAATGAGATAATTGTGCTCTAGTTTTCATCTACATAGTTAACAATATTTTAAAAAGGAAATAGGTTTATTCAAATGACTGAGCAAAGACACAATAAGACGCCCCACTGCATGCTTGCCACCTACCCAGTCTAATTTAGACATTCTTTGAAGCTATTATTCTTTCTGAAAATCTATTCTTCCATTCCTCTCTCTTCTAACTAAACATTTTCAAATTTAATATTACAGTATACAAATGGCTAAAACCTTGTCACCGTGACAACATTTGGAACACTTGTTTCTCAGATGACAACTGTGTGCTCTGGACTCAAACCTAGGCTATTTAAAAGTGTCCCTGAAATCATGGGGTGATTAAAACCAATAATGATCAACTGACTCAGCCTTTCTTTCTGAAAACTGTTCTCTTCTCATTTGTTAAGGGGCATTTCTCTACTGCTAAAGCATTACTGTGTTACAAATTACTCAGAAATGACATCTCAATATATGACTTTACACAAGAGATCAGGGGAAAAAAAAAAAAAAAGATATTACTTGGTACTCCTGAATACACTGCTGGAAAAATCCCTAAATAAATGCTGTGCTTTATGAGTGTGACCCTTTCCAGACATGATATGAAGTTCACTCTATTGTCTCTACGTCCTCAATCTTTTCTCCACTTATAGTTCTGGCAGTCAGTAATGAAGGAGGAAGGTCAGCGCTATAGTAACTCTGCACTTGCTGATCTTTAACATTTTCAAGAATGACAGATTCACTTCCCATTTGCTGTACCTGTGGAGACTATTTTAAAAGAACCTGAAGATTTATGCAGCTCCACAAACAACATAGCATAACTTTAAAAAACAAATGACACCTGTCTACTGGTTCACGATGTCGGATGATTAATGTCACACTTTTTGCAAACAAGGGACTGATTCATCCTTTTCCATCTTCCTGAGGGCTCTTGGGCAAAGGAGGGGGTGGAACTTCCATCTGTTCTGTGTCTTATAAGTAAGCAAGCTTATAATGATGGTATCGAAAGTACATTCAGACCTGTCCACTGGGCATTAACCTCAAGCCCTACAGTCTGACCAAATACGAATACCAGGGAACAAAGCTATGAGCAATGAACAGAGCATACTTCAGAGAAACTGCCACCGAGTGCTGGGACTACTCAACAAAGCTATCATTTATATCCCTTCCAACCACCGAATAATTTCTGTAAGTGCATGTAAATATAGTCAATAAGTAGCCACATATAAATTTTATTGCTGTACTTGAACTTCTTACAGAACAAAATAAAGCATGAGGATTAAAGGGGAAAAATAAGACAAAGCGTATCATATATACATACCTGATTTTAAATTTAAAGTATTTGTCCTCGGATCACTCTTTTTCAGTTATTCTGTATAGGTTGCATTAAATGATGAACTCTTTTGCAAGAAATCATTCACTTAAGAATAAAACAATGCATAATAATCAAAGAAGTAAACTAGATGCTTTTAATTTAAGTACTAAAAAACAGAATAGGGGCATAATGGCTATGACGCTGGACTCCCATGTAGTCAACCGCAGTTTGAGTCCCAGACCCGGAGGCTTAAACTCCCACCTGGCGCGTGTGCATGCATGCCCAACATCCCAAGAAGAGAATGGAGAAGGGATTGCAGCGTGGCCATCCCTTCTGGGGGGGTAATTTCTCGCTTTCTGTCTCTCTGTTTCTCTGTCTTTCCGGCAAGTGCACGCACCCTCCCTATAGCAAAAATCTCTCAAAAACAAAACAAAACAAAAAAGCGCAGACTAATCCAGACCTGTAGGTGGTGCAGTCGTTATGGTACATGGGCATGCATGCTCCAAATCCCAAGAGGATAGAGAGATTAAGGAGAAGAGATTTCAGAATGACCACACACTATCACAGGGCGCCCTCTCCCTCTCTCTGTCTCTCTTTCTGTCTATGGTGAGTTCATGTACTCTCAAACAATTACAAAAATAAAAAAGAACTAAAGAAAGAAAAAAAATAATTTGATTTAGGTAGTATTTTTTTGGTAGCACAATTAGTAAATAATAATATAGGCTCTACCTGAGTTTGAGTACTGTATCTGCCCATTTTTGTCAGGATAAACCTAGAAAAGTTATTAAAAAATTGTACCTTCCCTCAGGACCAGTAGGTGACATAGTGCCTAAGGTGTTGGACTCTTACATGGTAGACCACAGTTCAAGTACCGGACCTGGTGGATTGAAACTCACACCAGGTACATGTGCCTGCATGCACGCTTAAAATCCTGAGAGGAAAATGAAGAAAAGATATTGTGGATGGCCACCCCTTGGGGGTGATTTCTCACTTTGGGTCTCTGTCTTTCTCTGACAAGCACCTGTGTCCTATAGCAAAACTCACTCATAATCTATTAATTATTAATGTTACTCTTAAAAAAACATGGGCTTTTGGCATTTAAAAAATGAAGATTTTAAGAATGTATATTAAAAAATAAAATTTAGAAAGTTGGTTTTCAATTATATAGAAAAGTCACTGACATTATTTTTTAGAAGGAGGAAATAAATTTTAAATAGAAAATTCAACTGAGGGAAGACAGTAGTATGGTAGTTAACATGACTGGATACCACATGGCCAATTGGGTAGTTCTAGTCCTGGGTCCAGTGACTTGAAAGCACACCAGGCATATGTGCATGCCTTCCCAAAATCCCAATAGAAGAGGGACTGTAGCATCCCCTCTGGGAGGGTGGTGCTTTCTTACTCTCTCTCTCTCTCTGTCTCTCTCACACCCTCTAACAAATTAAAACACACACACACACATGCCACATGTGTGTGCATGCCTCAAATCTGAAATACAGGAGAAATGGAGAAGAAGGGATTATATCATGGGAGGAATTTTCTCTCTCTCATGAATACATGCACTCTCTGGTAATTTTTATTTTTAAGTCCAACTTTATAGCACATTAGTTGAAATGACTATATATTAAATAAAAAGAAAAAATATTAAGTTGCTTTGCTAATAATCATCCATTTACAGTATTTCTTAGATGTATACTATTTGTCAGACATGGATAAGTGTCAGAGATACCAGGATAATCAAAATGGATATAGTCCCCGTCCTAAGAAGTATGGCCTCTTGTGCAGCAAACAGATCAAAACCAAGTACAGGGTGTGACTGATCTCTACATGAGACAGTCACACTGTAATGTGAGAGGTGGTTACACAGTTTACAGAGGGAGGCTAGTCTAAATAGTGTTATCAGAGAGAGCCTATGTGAAAACTGAGATCACATATATGAAAACAGGCCCAGTCATGGTAGTGTAAATGGGAGGGTTTCACCGCACTAAGGTTGCAGCAATGTGAAGGCCCAGGTTCAAGGCAGCAAGATCCTGCCGAAAACACCTATTTCTTTCTCTGACTCATGTGAGTTCCCTCTCCCCGTTCTCTCATTAAAGGAAAAAGTAATTAACCATTTTTGTTAATTTGTCAGAGGATGTGTGTACTCACCAACGATAGGAAGAGAGAAAGAGAGGGGGAGCAAAATGAGAAAGGACCCCTCATGGGGAATGGTCACTTTATAATCTCTTTTCCGCTCTCTCCCTCCTTCTAGAGTTTTCAGTATTCTCTCTCTCTCTCTCTCTCTCTTACTCTCACTCTAAATGTGATTCTCAAGTCACTGGTCTGGAACTTGAATCATGAATTGGCCATATAGGACCCAGTAGCTTTAACCACCAAACCATAGGCTGGCCTAAAACTCAGACTTATAAATAGTCAAGGAGAGAGTCAAGGATTCATAGTCACTGTTTACTAGACAACATTACATGTTATAATAAGTATGACGGATTCAGAGGTAAATTTATAGGAGGAGCAACAGGTAGGCCCAAGCCCCCATGAAGGACCCTGACCTAGACTACAGATGGGGAGGAGGGGCTGCATGCCTCATGAAATGGTCTACCTCCTTACATTCTATATATTCAGCTCAACTTCCATCCACACGGAGAGCAGAATGGTTTGGGTATACAGGAATCAAACACCTAAAGACAGGATACTTTGGAGGAATTTTCTCCCTACAACCTTTCTAGCAGTGAAAGGAAAGAAACTCCCCTCCAAAACCATGAACCTAAAACTCCTATGGATTCCACACTTCCACTCACCACAGAGGAAGAAAACTGGCACAGAGCCAATGCACAGCCTAAAGAAGGACACAAGCACACACCTACAGAAACATACTCCACAAAGAGTAATTGAATGTATCACCAGATGACTAAATATCAAAGCAGAACCCCAATAAATCAAAGAAAACCAGGAAATACTTCCTCCACAAGGGACCATAATAATTCCTCACCAACAATGGATCACCAAAACATCAGAAAACAAATGCAGAATATTTACTGTAACAAAATGTAATGAGATGCAAGTGAAAACAGACAACCAATTCCTGGAGGTGGGAAAATCCTTCCATGACTTGAAGTAGGAACTCCATAAAGAGATAGACACACTGAAAAAGAATCAAACAGAAATTCTGTAGATTAAAAAATATTTCTCTCTTCTTTTGTGAATTCAAGCACTCATGAACATGTGCCTTACTTGTTCTTAAAGCCATCAGGGCTGGGATTTGAACCATTATTAAGCCCTCTGGGATCTGGCTGCCTTAATCATTAGGCTATAGTGCTGGCCCCCAAGACAAATCTTCTTAAAAACTGAATGAAAAAAATGCTGAATGGTATGTTTGGTTGTTGAATAGAAAATGGAGAGCAGTAGGG
>NW_006207985.1:252657-286296 GCF_000334495.1 Tupaia belangeri chinensis
CCTTGCAGAAGAGGAAGAAGTTAGGAAGTAACTACTGAAGGATATGTGAGATGACAATGTCAATGTCTTAGACTTACTTACAAGGCAATGAAAAGAGACCATAGATTTGAAATAAATGTTGAGCACTGAACGAAGAAACACAATAATGGACTTGGAATAGGAGTTGAGAGAAAGAAAGAAAGCAATAGAGCCCTAAGATTCTGGTTTGAAAAACTTCTCATAGTAATGTCACTTACAGGGAGAGGAGGAAGACTCAAAATGAGTTAAGTCTGAAATGTTTAGAAGATGTTCAGTTGCCAGCTCCACTCAGGTAGGTATAGAAATCGCCCTTCCAGTGTAGAATTGCACTTTTTTTTTTTTTAGAACAGGAATTTTAAAAACAGTTGGACTGCCTAAGATTAGCTGAGGAGACAATAGAGATGGCGAGTGACAAACTAAAATGAGTTGATCTTGTGACAGCAAAGGCCACCATGGAGTCTTCTCTCATTTGGAACAAGATATTTACTAAATTCTCCATGTACAAATTTAAACTTGTTAATTGAAAGGGCACCACTAACATCAATAGATCACTATTGTTGGTGATCTTTCTATGGTAATAAGTTTTATTTCAGACATATATAAAAAAAAGATTGGTTATGTGTTGGTTGCTCATAAATTTATTAGAGCTATGGTTTAAAAGTTCCCAAAGTATGCCAGTAGAGTTAAAATAAAAATAAATCTAGTTCAGCACTGAACATAAAAATAAATCAAAACAGGGTAATTTTTCAATGGCATAGAAAATATCAGATGGTAACAAAATATTAGTATTTCTTAATATCTAGTTTTTTATTCATAAAATACTCATTTTTTTATATACATACGTGGGGCTGGCAGGTGGCACAGTGATTAAGGTGCTGGATTCCCACATGGTTGACTGTGGTTCGAGTCCTGGACCTGGGGATTTGTTTTCTCACTTTACTTCTCTCTCTGGTCAAATTAAAAAATAATAATACATGAATACAATTTTTTAAAATGTCATCTTGTAAAAAATTACACATACCTTTTGATTATAAGAAGAGAAATAAAATGGAAAGTATAAATTTAATGATAAAATGTTTCCACGGCATTTGAAAAATGTTAAAATAAAATTCCCAAGGCTTCAAAAATATTGCAAGGTATAAAATCGCTTGATATGCTTATTTGGAAAACATTAGCATAATGGAATACAATCAATAGAATCTAATAATTACAGCAAAACCACATAATTCCCATGAGTAAACATGTGCTGTACATGCTATACAAATTACTATCCTGTAAAATGCTTAATTGCATTCTATGTTAGGCAATTCATCAGAAAATAAGACTATCTCATTTTACTCTTGAGAGCACTTCAGAATTTATCTAACGGCACTAGCAATAAAGAATCAAATCTCAAATTCATTCAAGACCAAGGACTGACGCAAGCAATATGCAATGTCTGATCACCTTTCAATTTATGTACAATCAATAACTTCTAGGAAGAAAGTTTAAGTTAGACCTAAAAGAGAGGTTTCAAAGTAGATTCCAGTAGAAAATGCCAAATAACATGAAAATTAACACTGTCTTGCATTTTTATCAACTTTAATATGTGCTTATGTAACGCTTGTTAAATAAACTCAAATAACTTTTCCATTTCTATAATAAATTTCCAAGTTAATCAATGAATGTAGATGAGATTTTATTTGGTAACAAATAGTTCAATGTTATTTTATATGTATGTACTCCAAAGTCATTAGCTTGTCAGTCTTCATGTAGTCTCCTCCCTGCAGGCTAAACATACTGCAGAAATTGAGGGAGGAGCAGAATTTTACCAAAACAACCTATTCTTTCTTGCCTTTTCTCCACCTCTAAGTGAAAAACACTTTTAAATAAAATTATGCTGTCATTACTAGATTGATTCCAAACTCAAATGATTAAAGTTTTATCTTGTGAGCAGACTCAATAGGGAATTATATTTTTTTCTTGTCTCCATTAACGTCTACTTTATCTGTACCTTATAAGTTAATAAGATGTTTGGCGAATAGCAATCTCTCCATAGGTTTATTCTTCTAAGCACAGTAAAACTTAATTTAATCACATCTTCAAAATATCATACAATAAAACTAATTTAATTACTTTTAGCAATGGCCACTAGACTCATTAAAATGTTAATGGAGCTTATAATTATTAAATTGCTTAATGATTGCTAATAAGAATAAATGACAAAATAAAATTTAAGTACAAAACAAAAAGGCCCTCAGGTAATTTTTCTCAGCTTCAATCCTATTTGACATTTTTACATCAATATCCTAAGAAATATGGCAGAATTCAGACTCATCATAAAGGACATAACTTTGAACAATATTCAAAATCAATGTCTCTAAGTCTAGTAAAGCTAATCAATTGCTTCATATAAAATTTTACAAATCACTTCAATACACCAAGGCATTGCTGATTATACACAAGAAATACTTACAACAATAAAATTCTAACGTTTGATAAGTATATTTTGCTCAACAAACTGAAAACACACATAAGCATATCTTTCTAGAAATAAAATGCATTTCAATCTATTTGGCATTTTTACATTCAATGTTCATCTTCATCTTTCATTTTATGGTTTGCTGTAATAAACTCCTAGAATAAATAATACTTGCTTTATATATTTATATGAATTAAAATTAATTTTAACTTGAGATAATTTGGCACAGTTGGAACTACTTAAAGACTTGACTCAGAAGTAACTCCTTCAGAGGAAAACAGTGAGCAGAGTTAGTAAATACATATATTTATATTTGTATTTATTTATATTTATACACACACATTTTTGCAAAGGTTTCTGGGCAGTCAGTGTTTTCTTATATGTCAGATCTTTTGATGAATAAAGAAACATTAACAAAATTAAGGCTATCATTCCTACTAAAAAATTCATAATTCACTAATGCATAATAGATTGGAGAATAGCACTAAAAGATTCTCTAGCTCAAAAAGCTCTCTGGCAAAATTTTGTGATGGTCTTTAGAATTTATAAAATAAAGACTTTTTTTTCTAATTTAATGAATCTTAGAAACCACTTGCTTACTTTTTATACAGGTTGAACATTCCTATCCCAAAATCCAAAATCTGAAATGCTTCAAAATTTGAAATTTCTGAACACCAACATGACATCACAAGCACAAAATTTCATCCCTAACTTCAGGTGGTAGTCAAATGCTTCAATACAAAAATACTGTATAGAATTACTTTCAACTATGTGTATAAGACACACATGAAACATAAATGAATTTTGTGTTCAGATTTGGGTCCCATCCCCAAGATACCTCATTAAGTATTTGAAAATATTCCAAAACCTTAAAAAGTATCAAATTTAAAACATTTCTTGTCCCAAGCACTTCAGATAAAGAGTCGTCAACATATATTCCAGTTGTGAGCCTGAAATGGTAAATGACAATCCCAGCTCAGTGTTAGTTAGCAGCTGGGTTCCATCTAACAGATAAATGTTACTTACTCCCAGACTTCTATTATTTTTCTACACTGGCCACCTGTGGTAAGTGAAAATAATAAGAATCCATATAGTGATCACACACAAAAGGGATTCAAACATTCCTCCCGTTCGAAGGCTATATAAGCTGAATAAAGCTTGCCTATTTCTTTTTTTTTTTTTTTTTTTTTGTAGAGGTTTTAGCTATAGGGGACATGTACTCCCCAGAAAGAGAGAAAGACAGAGAAAGAGAGACAGAAAGCAAAACTCCCTCCATTCTCCTCTGGGGATCTTGAGCACGCACGCACAAGTGCCTGGTGTGAGTTTAAGTCACCAGGTCCAGGACTCAAACCACAGTTGACTACCATGGGAGTCCGGCAACATAGCCATTACACCAACTGCTGATCCCAACCCTGCCTATTTCTAATCTCCTTTATTCTTTCACCTGGTATTATCCAGTCACCTTCTTTCTGTGCTGTAAACATGACAGCCGAATCTTATTTCAAGATTGCTATACTTTTTTCTCTATTTCCAATAATATTCCCCTCATAAATTTTCCCCAAATCTATTCCTCATTCAGGTCTCAGTTCAGATGGCATTTCCCAGAGAAACCTTCTCCCAGATCATCCTGGATGAAGCAGCCAGCTACTCCAGATCCAGCCAATCTAACATGTTGCCTATTTTATTCATAGTATACATCACTATCTGAAATTGTTTTACACATTTACATACAAGTTTAATGTCTGTTTCTTTCCATTAGGATATGAAATTCTTGAAGGCAAGACTTATGCCTGATGTATTTGCTGTTGCAAACCCTAAGTCAAGAGAGTGCTTAATGCACAGTAGACAATGTCTGTGAGTGTCTTAGTTGGAATGCAGCTAAGCATGAGGAAACTCAGTACACAACTTATTTACTTCACAGTCCTGTACTGTTGTAACTACCTTCTACAAACCTGTATACAGGGTGGTCATCACTTCTGTCCATTGTAAAACTTGATGGTTTCAACATATTTGTCCAGATCAGATGAGATTTTGATTGGTTCTGCCATGATTTTCTACTGTATAAAATGTTTTTAATACTCACCATCTGAAATTATTGTAAGATAGTTAAAAGGTGTGTTAGATACCTATAACCATACTTAAAAGTCATTCCCAAAGTAAACCACTTCAAGTGTTGAGTAACCTATGAGTAGTAGGCATTTTAACTATTATTAGTAAAGAGATTAACTGTATCTTCTAGCTACCTCTCCAGTTCTATATTTGTGTAATTGGGGGGTCGGGGACAAGAGAGAAAGAGAAGCCTTCACCAGGGGGTCACACTGTAATTTGTATCCCTCTAATTCTCTATTCCATCATGATCCCAGGAATGCACCCAGTTTTGCAGTGTTTTCCAAGCTGTTGGGACTGGGACTCAGGTACCAGCTGACCATGGGATCCAGTTTCTCTGTGCAATGTCAGCCTCTCTCCGTTTTTAGATATAGTTAGTGAAGCATAAGCGTATTTTCATGTAATGCAAACAAAATGTGTGTCACTCACATTTTTAAGCTCATTCTGTGAATGAGAGAGACAGAAATAGAGGGCAAGAGATACAGCACCCCCAATAGGTTCTCAATGCCATGATCTACCCCAGCCTCAGCCTGTCTGTAATAACAGGCACACACTCGCCTGGTTCCTCAGAGAGCAGTCTAGATGTGAACCAATCCTTCCATGTGGTTCCTCCTCACAGACCATCATGTTTTACTGTTCCCCCATTATCTGGCCCCCTAAGTCACTATGTTATACACACACATAGTTCTATAAAATTGAGAGCAAGAACACTATAAATAAATATGAAGCTAGGACTTGTAAAATAAATCAATTTTCTTCCACAACAGGCAGAGAGGCAAGAGGCGCGAGTTCTTTTGCTGCTATCACGGGGCCTCTTGCTTGCCCTACATGGGCCACCTTTGAGGACATGGATAGTTAAATCTCCATGGACCATTAGCTGCTGGGCTACTGATTGACACTGCCAGCCAGGATACTGTTTGTAGTCATTCACATCATGAATTACATGCACAGCTCCCATGAACAGGACTGATGTCTTCAACAACTCCTTTCACTGGGTCACTGATCAACCATTATGTGAGTGTTTTAGCCATGGCCCTATTTGAAGCTGGTGCCAAAGAATAATGAGATGTGAATACTAATCCTAACCACCAATCATTCTCCTAGGTTATTAGATGGTTATATAATGTGTGTTACTAATAGCTTAACGAAGTACATCTGATTCTAAAAGTAAAATCAACAAAAACAGTAAAAGATTCACTTTATATAAGGTTCCTTAAATGAAACCAATTCATAAATGCTTTTAAACTTAACTAATCAAAATGATTACCAATATTTATGCATTCTTTTGCCCCTTCTCTTAGGAAATAAAGCTGCAAGTATAAGATATTTGAGACTCAAATCTATGATCACTTACAATACATATCCCAAGCTCGCAAACAATCTTACTATTTTCAAAAGTACAATCCTGTCAGGGTGGGGTGAGCTTAAATGAAAGTAACAAAGTTGTGCAGCAGAGGACTACAGAAATTAGTTACAGGATGTTTAGGAAGCCCATAGATACCCAGCAAATTATCAACCCTTACAAGACTCCTGAAATACAAGAGCTCAGCATGTGCGTTTATGGATTAATTCAAATACCTATGGTGTACTTGCCATATGAATCAAGTAAGGGAGGCAAGATTTTTACCTCTACCTTCTTGGGATATTTTTTAAATGATTGGGCCTAAAAATTAAATTGACACAGATCAGTAGGAGAAAAGCATGTAACTTTATGTTAAATACTGTATATCATACGAGTTTTGCAGATGCCTTCATAAGGAAATGAAGATCAAAGATGCATTTAGAGTTGAATGCTTATAGATTAAATAAAACATAGAGTAGTGAATAGCGAAAATGTGCAAAGTGGCTTGGGCAAGGGTAGTTAATGGGGAGGGGAAAGAAGCAGCTAGGAAGACAAGGGTTAGTATAACAATGTTTCTGGCACAGATTTCTCTTGGCCTTCACTTCTCATCCCTGATGAAAAGAATACTTTCCTTCTAATAAACAAAAGGGCCTCTTTCACATAAATTTTATTTCCGGCTTTTAGGAAAGAGAAGGAAGATCAGATGAACTTTTGCACCTGCTGTTTTTCAAGAGCCTTCACTCAAAGCAGTGAATATGCCAGGGTGGCATATATCTTGGAGAAAGCATGTTCTTAACTCCTTCGATCAACATCCATACACACCCCAGTAAGAAACATCTCGGAGCTGATCAGACCAGGCTGATTCTCAGCCCTCAAGTCCAAGCCAATCATGGAGTTGGGGTCGGGGAGTGGGAAACCGATGCTTCACCTTGAATCTCGGTGCATTTTCAGCTGGATTACTTTTATTGTCGATTTTAATGAGGGAAAGAAAAAGGTAAACGACTTCCTCAATGGCCTCTGAACTTCTTTATGCAAGCAGTAGTGCTTCTTGAAAGAACAAAAATTAAAACCATGCAAAAGGGCAAATGGTGATAGATCTAAAGAACATAAGAGGTTCATTGTGTTTTGTGTTATTAAATGTCAGTAAAATGCTTAAACCAATAAAAGAAACCAAAGGAAATGTCGGTCTTGGATTGATTGTAGGGTTTCATTCTAAGTTAAAGAGAGAGAAAAATACAGACCACAGAAATATGTATCAGATGGAAAGGCCTTTAAATCTCTTGGGAATAAGAAGTGGTTTGTCTTTCATGATTATATTTCAAGCATACGTGGTGAAAGAATTGTGGATAATTTTCAGTTACGATAGAAATTTGTCATACAGAAGAAAAGCAAGGCTGTATTTGAGAAAGGGGGAAAGATTCAGAGCCTTCGAGACAAATCTAAGCTTATTTTTAATGAAAATAATCATTTTTCAGGTGAATAGATTATCCTTATGATTTTTAAATGTTCCTGTAATTGGAAAAGAAAAAAGACTGATCAAAGAACCAATAAATACTTGAAGCATGATCTACCAGTTCGTGTACACATATAATTACTTGGTGAGGTTGCACATTACAAGAATTCGCTTTGTTATCCACATTTAAATGCAAACCAATCTAATTCGGCAAATAAAGACACATACTCCTAGAAAGAAAAAACATCCTAAATTATTTGAATAGGATCTTTACTTCGAAAGCACTGGCATTGTATTATTAGAAAAAAACGACTTTAATTTGTTTCCAGCTGTGAGTTGGTGCTGCATCCCATAATGGAATCAAAGGGAAGAAGCATTCACTTTCTACTCTATATTTCCACCGT
The DNA here is from genome assembly GCF_000334495.1 of Tupaia belangeri chinensis. Classification (NCBI taxonomy): domain Eukaryota; kingdom Metazoa; phylum Chordata; class Mammalia; order Scandentia; family Tupaiidae; genus Tupaia; species Tupaia belangeri. The sequence goes on from NW_006207985.1 coordinate 260,442, forward strand.
GTCAGAGTACAGCTGATCAATCACATACCCATCCACAGTTGCTTGCAGCAGGGAAGCAGCAGTCTTCTTGGTTAAAAGGTATTTTGTAGTAGCGTGGGGAACAGCTGCAACCACTCTGGAAATGACAACTATCAGAAAAAACAGTGCAAATGTATATCGAGTTAGGATCTGTTTACACCAGCCACAAGCAGAAGAGCAGTGCTAATACAGCCAATCTGCCTCAGCACTATTGGAAGAAACTCGAAGGAGAAGACCTTTTAATGAGACACCATGTTGCTTCCACTACTCAAGGCCAGATGAGGCAGATTGCTCTTATTCCCAGAATCCCTGTTATCTCCCACTGCTGACTGCATATTCTGTGAGTGCTTGGCTGACAAGAGAAAATGACAGGTTGAAAATCCATGCCTAGTGCTAGAAAGGAGAAATGCCTCATCTTCCTAAACCCAAGCATAGGGTAGAAAATAATCAACCCCTCCAGTTTTTATCTTCTCTAGAGAAAGGAGCAAAAAAGTTGTGCAAGTTTGTTTGTATTATAGCAACATACAGAAACAAGAGTTGTACAAGAGTTTCCAATTCCTGCCTGATGCTCAGTGTATGTCTGCAATGAGAATCTACCCACCACGGACCTCAGGTAATTATGACTGCAAGTACAAAGGTGAAAAGGGACAGATCCCAAGGTATTCATCACTTCTTTGGCAGATGATTCAGGAGCCAGAAGTCAATCATTTAAATTAAAAAATTGTAGAAAGGGCTGGTACAACAGATGGAGTTGTATCATCCATATGACAGGAAGTGGTAGTGATAGGGGACAGATTTCAAGCACTGTGTTGTGGGGAGTAATCTCTCGGAAAAGAGGAACACATCAGATAATGGATGGAAAAGAGAGCTGATTTTAAGATATTTGATTAATTAGGTTTGCAACATGGCCGGCAAGTGACGTGGAGGTTAAGGACGCTGTTGGACTCCCATATGGCCGACCACAGTTCGAGTCCTGGACCTGGTAGATTGTTTCCTCACTTCTCTCTCTGTCCCTCTCTGGTCAAATTAAAATAAGTAAATAAATTTATAAAGAAAAAAATAGATTTGCAACACCTAACTGCAGCTCAATTCAAAAAGACAGCAGAATAAAAGATAGCCATGGTATTCTACACTGCACTATTCTTCCTCTTTTGTGCTCAACGATAGAACTACCAGGAGAGTCCCTGGTTGGTGGAACAGAAACATTTAAATGCTACCCAGTGACAAACATGGCAAAAAGGCCATGAACTCAGTGTAATGGCTAACCTTCTAGTGGACTGTCTTGTTTCACATATAGTATTTCTTTTACTTGATAGCTTCTCAGCGAAGTGATTTCATTCATGAGTTCAACATGAGATTAGGGAAAGCATCCAAATGCTAAGACTCTTAAACAGCTGAAACCTTTATATGCAATTTGGAAGACTCCTATCAACATATCGGCAGTCTGAAAATATCCAAAGTACAGTATGTTAAAATGTCTTAAAGAAAAAGTCACTGGAGTCTTTTTATTTATTTTTAGAGAGATTTTTGCTATAGGGAGTTTGTGCTCACTGGAGACAAAGAGACAGACAGAGAAAAAAGTGAGTAAACACCCCCCCCCAGGGGGGATGGCCATACCACTATCCCTTCTCCTCCATTTTCTTCTAAGAATTTTGGGCATGCATGCACACGTATCTGATGTGTTTCAATCTGCCGGGTCTGGGACTCAAAGCATGATCGGCCATGTGGGAGTTCAGTGCCTTTGCCACTATGTCACCTGCTGGCCCCTAGTGGAATCTTTTTTATCATCACACACACACACAAAAATGTTAAATGTTTGAAAAATGTTTTTAAATTACATAGATGTCCTCCCTCCTATATCCTTTATTTTATAAAGACATCTGCCTTTTTTCTTTTTTTTTTCCAGATATAGTCTGGCTTATAAGAAACTTGAAATGCCAGGTGGTGGCACAGCAGTAATACAATTGGACCCACATGGGAAGTGCCTGGTTTGCATCCAGGGCCCTCCCTGTGCACCCTGATCCAGGCTGGCTGAAGCTAAAGGTGAAAGGCAATGTCAGGAACCTGCTGAGGGTACCAACTCTCTCTATCTCACCAATTAAATCAACTTTAAAAATGAAGACAAAACCTGAAGGGAAACATGAAGAGCCAGAGTGTGAAATCTCTAGCAGCTCAGTGAGGTGACCTAAGAAACTAAGGACTAAGATCTGCTACCTTAGGCAGACTAGAAGCATCTCCCAGGGAGAATGCTAACCAAATTGTGTAAATAGTGTACAAGAGATTGGGGAACATAACAGCTTGTTTCTACCCCTGTCTACCCAAATCTATTGAGAATGCAACTGTTACTTTTGCAGGTGAAACACATTAGCTAACAAAGGTGTCATTAGTTTCTCTTAATGTGCTTGGAATAATTCACAAGCTAACAGCATTCACCAGTGGCATTCTCAAACGACATCACTGTGCCCTTCCTTCCAGCAGTGCATCTGCTCAGAGATTTCGTGAATGCAGGTCTATTCTGATGCCCAGAAGTTATCAGCCTAGTGAAGACGTTAGGGGTCACGATCCCGCAGGCAAATGTTAAGGAACAATTTTCCTGGCACATCTCTAGCAGTTTGTTCCATTAAAATTGAATCTAAAAGAGAATTTTTAAAAAGGTTTCGGCAATGCTCGCACCTGGACAACTGCCCAGAAATGAAGGACTGAATCATGCCATCCTTTTTTTGGCCCCAAATAACATAGAACACAAATATGAATTTTCCCTATGTAAAACGTGGATGTTTTAATACAATTATTACATCTGGCATTCTTTCTGTTAGCATCTTTTTTTTCCCACCGAAAGGCATAATAAGTGGTTTGGCTTCCTGAGAAGGCAGAAAGCACCATGGTTAGTATTTTGATTCAATTGATCAGTAGTAAGAATAGAGGTAATTATTATTTAAAAAGGAAGTTTAAAGAAATGTGTTCTTTCAGATGGACAATTAGATTGTGGAATGGGCTTTCTAGAGAGGTGGAAAGATACAGAAATGGGTGCTTTTTAAAAAAATTAATTTTATTCATTATTATTTTCAAATTTGACCACAGAGAGACACAGAGAGAAAGAAAGAGGGAAAGTGAGAAAGCAAGCCACCAGGTCTGGGATTCAAACTATGGTGGGTCATGTGGGAGTCCAATACTTTAACCACCATGCCACCAAGCAGTCTCCAGAAATGGATGCTTTATTGGCATAGTCATTATATCTGAGGAAAATTTCTGGGAGGCCTGTGTCAGTTCCCTTCTGTTTTCTTCCTCACTTATCCAATAAGCTTTCTTTTTCTGTTTCAGTTTGGCAATGTGGTCATAACTTACCACCACATCTTACACTTCAAAAAAGAGCCTCATTAAATATTCTTCCTCTGCTGGTATTTGACAGAGAGGTATAGTCTGATTATGTATGAAGGGATATCGTATTGAAACCAAGCAAGGACCCCCTAATGTATTTTCTAGGGTTCCTGAAATATAAGGTCCATTTCCATTGTAATGGCCCAGAGTAAGGAGTAAGTCTTCAGACTTTGGTTATAATAATGACCAACATGGACCATGATTGAGGGCCAGTTGACCTCTAAAACTCTCACTTAAAGGAAAGAAGATTTTCATTTCAATATTTAAGATTTTTTGTAGACTGGAAACTGCTGGTTGTGAGCTTAGAGACTCCAGGCTGAATGGCTCCAGACACCTGAAGAGGAATTTGATTATCTAAGGCCTCTCCCATCAAGAATGCCCACGAGCTGATCATGCCCTCTTGAACCAATCACTGAACTGATCATGAGCCTGGGACCTCTGCCCCCAATTTTGCCCTTAAAAACACATGTGGGGAACATCTCGGGGAGACCGGGTCTTTTCAGCATGAGCTGCCCGCTCTCCGGGAGACCGGGTCTTTTCAGCATGAGCTGCCTGCTCTCCTTGCTCTGTGCTTTGGAATAAAGCTGTCTTTTCCTTCATCACACCATGTGCCTATGACTTGCTTTTATAGCGCTTGGGCAAGCGAACCCGATTTGAGTTCAGTAACAGTATCTCCTTTGGCAAACTGCGGTAGGTATTATCACTTTATAGAAAACCAGGACTGGTATTTTAACTATGTCAGACTATTATTATAAACTTAGAAACTGCTTGGTGCCAGGATCTAGGGACTTTGGCAACTCTTGATTTTGGCATGACCTTCATAGGAAGTGAGTGCAGATCTTTTACACTAGCCTGAGTGTAAATTTGTTGTTGCTTGATAACGGAAAAATGAGGTTACTCATGCCATTAACAGATCTCTCTCGTTTCTAAGACAACGTCTTCATATGTGAGGGCTAATAATTTCTGAGTAACATTACCCAGAAGATTATTTTAGGAACTGAGAAGTAATTTATAATAGTTTATATCTTTTACCCATGCACAAATTTAACAATAGCTTAATAAGCAGTTCTCTACTTTTTAAAGTAATGTGTTCCTTATGCTGTTTTAAAGTCTAATATAGACAGGCAAATATCCTTATAACATTTAAGGGAAAGTAACTACATACAGTCAGTAATTTTTTTTTTTTTTGAGAGGGTTTTGCTACAGGGTGCATGCACTCGCTGGAAAGACAGAGACAGAGGGATAGAAAGTGAGAAATCACCCCCCAAGGGGGATGGCCACACCGCAATCCCTTCTCTTCCATTCTCCTATCGGGATCTTGGGCACACACGCACACGTGCCCAGGGTGAGTTTAGGTCACTGGGTCTGGGACTCGAACCACGGTCGACTAAATGGGAGTCCAGCGACATAGCCATTATGCTAACTGCTGGTCCCAGTCAGTAATTTTTTTGCATGTGAAGGTTAATGCCTTCTCCAGAAGGGAAAACAGGAAATGCCTTCTCTAGGAAATGGGAAATAGAGAACAGAACTCAGGTACCTTTGTCCTCATAATTCTGCAAGGACGTGGGCCACCTAGAACTCCTGTGACTACCTGCTGGACCTGCTAGTACCTGCAACATGGCTTCAGGTAAAAAGTCTCAGTCAGTTCTCTCTCTCTCTTTCTCTCTAAGTCTCTCTCTCCCCCTTTCTCCACAAAATCTCTTTCACCACAGTTCAGGGAATTTTTTTGGATGACAAGTCTCCTAAGAAGAGAATGGCCCCCAAACATCATCTGTTAAATAGCCAAGAGCCACTTCTATGTGAGAACTGCAATTTGAATGGATTGATATGAAATATGTGAAAATATCTAAATAGGATATGGCATTCAAATATATAGAGGTTTGTAATAATTCATGTTTGAAATTTTGGTTACCATAAAAGAGACTTTAATCAAGTATCAAATAACACACTGCCTTAGATACATAGGAGAGGACTTAGGAAAGTTTGTGGATAATGGAAATAAAGAATGAGTTTATTTTGATGCAAACAATTTTTGAAATCCAGGCACAGGTTTGGAATGAACTTTTGGAATACCCCCTGCCCCTCCTGCCGCCCCATGCTCTTATATATAAAAGAAAGGAGCAGAGTTAAGTAACTTAAGTTACTTAACACACTGGGAGAATGAGAGAAAGACCAATAAATGAAACAGAAAACAGACCTGCAGATCCTCTTATGCCACCCCAATTATACAATTTTAATAGGCAATGGGAAGCATATAATTCAGGTGCTTTTCTGAGGAAATGTCTATTTCTATTGTTTTCTATATCATTTTTCTTAAAGCCACATCCATGCCTTGCAAAGCTTATGTTTACCTCACCTACTTCAAGGAATGCATCTAAACCCATACAACTGATCTACTTAGCTAATTCTGCACACTGAAAGGAAAACTCTTCCAAACTGAAAACACATTTGAAGACAAGCCTCTGGCCTAGTGGTTAAGGGAGCCGTATCTGACAAGGTCAGCCTTATGGTTAATCTCAAACCTGGCAGCTTGATAACACATGCCAGGAACATGTGTGTGTATGTGAGCTGAAAATCTTGGAAGGAGGGAAAAATGGAGAAGAGGAATTGTTACATGACCATACCCCACAGGGAGTCTTCTCCCTCTCATCTGTCTCTCTGATGAGCACACACCTCTGGTGATTATTATTATTATTATTTTTAGAGAGGTTTATTTTGCTATAGGGCACATGCATTCGCCAGAAAGACAGAGACAGAGACAGAAAGCGAGAAATCCCCCCACCCCACCCCCCAAGGAGGATGGCTACACCACAATCCCTTCTCCTCCATTCTCCTCTGGGATCTTGGGTACGCACACACACGTGACAAGCATAAGTATAAGCCACAGAGTTCAGGACTCGAACTGCGGTAGACTACATGGGAGTCATGCACCATAGCTATTATGCCAACTGCTGGTCCCCAATTATATATTTTTTTAATATAAAACAATATGTATGGTGAGTACCTACTACAAATAAGCTACTCTATGATACACATTCACACACACTAGCTTTTTCTTTAATTATTTATTTAATTGTATTTTTTATTATTATTTGATTTGGCCAGAGAGAGAGACAGAAGAAAATAAGAAAGCAAGCTACCAGTTCTGGGACTCAGACCACAGTCGACCATGTGGGAATCCAGCACTTTAACCACCATGCCATCTGCCTTCCCCATGTATTAGCTTTTCCTATGGTATCATTTATACATTTCCAATTTCAAATTCCCTGGAACTTGAGAAGCAAAGTAATTAACAAAAATGTTTTTATAGCTTCAACAAGGGGTGAAATCCTAAACACACACAGATACAGTTATTTGTATTTTTTTTTTAATTTCCAGAAAGTACATGTATTTACCACAGAGAGATGGGGAGGGGGAAGGAAACACACCCCCTCAAAGGTGTGTGTGTGATCATGGTACAATCCCTCTCTCCATTTCTCCATCTTGTCTGGATTTGGAGAATGCACACACAAATGCTCAGCATGTTTATTAAGCCAACAAGGCCAGTATTCAAACTGTAGCTGGCCATGTGGGATCCATTTACCTTAACCACTTGGATACAGGGCTGGCCTTAGAGTTAGTTTTTATATAGAAGAATATATATATATATATATACACATATATATATATATAGATGGCATCTGTGTGAAAAATTCATGGAAAAATATGCACTATGAAAAAATTCTGGGGGGAACCAGCAGTTAGCGTAATGGCTATGTCGCTGGACTCCCACGTACTCGACTGCGGTTCGTGTCCCGAACCCGGTGGCTTAAAACTCACGTCGGGTGTGTGTGCGTGTGTGCCCAAAATCCCGAGAGGAGAATGGAGGAGAAGGGATTGCAGTGTGGCCATCACCCCTGGAGGGTGACTTATCGCTTTCTATCTCTCTGTCTCTGTCTTTCTGGAGAGCTCACATGCCAGATTGCAAAAAACTCACCAAAAAAAAAAAAAACTTCTGCAGAAATTTCAAAAAATGTTTGCACCAAAGTAAGTTCCCACTTCAATTTTATTTTTCCACATAATTTTTGAATATGCATTTATACACATATATTAGGTCTATCAGAAATTTAATTCCCAAAACGAGGTGGTGAAATATCTATACAATGTTTAATTTTATGTTCTGACCTAAGTATTCGTAGTAATTTTCTTGTATTAAATGTTCAGTTTAGAGAAAATTTTTCAAGAGTATTTTATATTGCTCAAAATGGTTTTCTGATAAAGAGGATCTAGGAGCCATCTTTATATTAAAAATAAAATCAAATTTTAATGTTGACATGAACTATTGTCCATTAATCATCCATAGGAATTAATGGTCTGATGCCTCAAAGTGTCATGTTTTATTTAACATTTGTTTTGTTGTCGGTTCCAAGGACTACACCCATCTGCATTTATCCTTTACTCCATTAAATGTTTATTAAGTGCCTGTAAATAGTTAGAGATCTCATAGATTCATCTGCTTTCTCTAGTTCATTTTGAGTCTGGGTAGAAATTCCTTTGAGAAACAGGTAACATTGCGCCCACATTAAGATTTGGGTGCTGCCGTAGACATGCCTGTAAGAGGCTAGTTATAGAATAATGCCCCGAAGTTCTATCAGTCAGACCAGGAATTTTTCAAGACCTTATATTGTCTCCCAATAGGTCCTGTCAATGTTTCACAGCATAAATACATATTTATGATCAAGAGAGTGATGGACAGAGAGAGAGAAAGAACAAGAAAAAGAGAGAGATAGAGAGAAACTTCTTTATAGATCAGGGAAAGACATAGAAGTCATTTCTTGCCCTTCCTCAGAACAGGGCCTCTTTGCATGAGGTTTGTGGCAGCTCAGTAGAGAAAGGTCAGTAATTTCCTCACCCCTGATTCTATTTGACTGGACTCCAGGGAAAGCTGCTTGAGGTATAATCCCTTTGCCAAGATGCAATGAATGCAAAACCTTTACTGTCTACTCCTGTGGTTACAATTCATAAAGCCAATTTTGGAGACAAGCTGTAGTCTGTTGTCTGTAGTAAGAATTGTAAATGAGCTGCTGAGACATCCTGCTTAGGGAATTCCATTCAGAAAGGTTAAGTGTAAATTGCCCTTTGGATTAGTCTGAACATCTCCATTATAAAAGTTGCTGGAACTAGTAGGCAGAAAGAAAAGTTTCAAAAAAGAAAAAAAAAAAAAAAAGGAAGAATTGCAATGCAGAAGTATAAAGCATACTTTTTATTCTCAGTAAATACTTACAAAATTATATTTGATAGCAGGTTAATAAATAACATATTAATATTATGAGAAAAAAGAAATTGAATCATTGAATCAAAACTTCATTCTAGAAAATAATTCTAAATTATTATGTATCTAAAGAAACATATTAGAATATTCAGAGCATATAAATTACATATCACAAACTATATATATGATCTTTCAAATATATGTGTGTGTGTGTATACTTTTTTTTTTTTAAGAGAGATTTTTGTAATAGGGCAAAAACAGAGACAGAAAATCAGCCCACGGAGGGTATGGCCACCCTTCTCCTCCACTCTCCTCTAGGGATCTTTGGCCACCCTTCTCCTCCACTCTCCTCTCGGGATCTTGGGCACGCACGCACACGCGCCTGGCGTGAGTTTTAAGCCACCAGGTCCGGGACACGAACCGCGGTCGACTACGGGGGAGTCCAGCGACATAGCCATTACGCTAACTGCTGGGCCCAACTTTCAAATAGATTAACTCCCCCCCACAAAAAAATCAATACAATGATATTCAAATGAAAAATATTAGAGTTGAAAATTTTCTAAGCTTTTATGAATCTAATTTTTAAGGCCTGATTTTTTTTGAAGGCATGACCTCATTCCAACACCGTAAGGGAAATGCTATAATTAAGATTCCCTGTCTTTTTAAAAATTTCATACAGAATGAATAATTTTACATAGCTAATATATTTTTACACATAGGCATTTTAATAATAGTGGTATAGAAGTATAATGAAAAATAATGGTCCCTGCTGAGTCCTTACCACCACCAGCGCTACTTCCCAGAGGCAACCACTTTTAACTGTTTTCCTTTTAATTCTTCTGGTAGTTACTTCCATAGCTCCAGGTCATTTTTTGATTCATTAATATTAATCATTATATATTGTGTTTCTGCTAGGATAGATAAGAATCAGATGATTTCCGTTTTTTCCTCTCCTGCTCACTCCTTCACTTTTTGTTATTTTAATTCCTTTAGTGTTTACTGTTGGGCTTTTTATCATAAACTTGAAATTTTGTCTTAGGTGTGAAGATGACACTTTCTGAATAGGCAATGATTGTTTTCCTGCTTTTCCTTCCACTTGTTCCCACTGTGTCAGCTCTGCTTACTTTTACATCATGACGATTAATAACATTCGCGCTGTTGTGTGCCATTCCAGTTGCATGATTTGTTTATGAATTGATTGAAAACATTAAGCAATGTTTACATCATTTTGACTGTATGAGTATTGTTCACAATAAAGGCAAATCAAAGCCTTAGGTCGCATGTCCTATTTCGTGATAAAACACTTACGATCTTTCCAACATTCTGAGGAGATGGTTCAATGAATTCCCCTTACTTCCTCACTGTTCGTGACTCAAAACACATTTTCCCTCCTGTGAGAACCATGAAGTACCGGTATGTTTTTATTAATTGATGTACGTTTTACAAAACTAATTTTTAAAAAGAATTATTTAGCTTTATTTATTTATTTTAATTTGACCAGAGAGGGACAGAGTGAGAAAGAGCGAGAGAGTGAGAAGGCGAACTGCGAGGTCTGGGAATTGAACCGTGGTCAGCCAAGTGGGAGTCCAGTGCCCTTAACCACCATGCCATGTGCATGGCATAATAATTAAATAATTAAAAAATATTTAATTTTTTAAAGAATTACTGAATTGTACTTATTATTATTTAATTTGCTATAGAGTATGTGCACTACCATAGAGAGACAGAAATAGAGAGGGAAAGTGAAAAAGCAAACAGCCGGCTCTGGGACTCGAATTGCAGTAGGTCATGTGGGAATACAGTGCCTTAACTACCATGCTACCTGTTGGCCCCATGTATCTAATATTTTTTTAAAGGCATAAAATTGTGTGTGCGTGTGTGTGTGTGTGTGTGTGTTCTTATTGGGATGAAACTTCGTGACACTATTATCTTTCGGAGTCTCATTCTGTTTGCAATGCATCTCATTACATTTCTTAAAACCCAGTGATTTTCTATTCTAATTTGATCTGATATATTTCAGATTTGGACCATGACTCTATGAACAGCTTCTCTTCTTGGTGCGATTTTCAGGCACTTTGTTTATTCTTGCATTCTTCCCTTCTCTTCATGTTCTAAAATTGAAGTATTATGTATTTCTTATGGGAAGTATTTACTCTATTTGGAGAAAGAATTTGAAATCATACATCTTTCTTAAAGTTAGAAAGGGTTTCTATTATTGTTTCTTTGATAACTTTTATACTTCTGCTATTCATGTAGTTTCTTCCTGCAGTTTATTAGCTGAATGTCGGGTGCACTTGTTCAATATTCAACAATTCTTATATTTATTTAATTTTTCTTTTCAGTTATTCTATATTCTGAGGGACTCCCTAAATTTTATTTTTCACCACTTTCAAATTTTTCTAAGTGATAACTATATGTTTAAATTCTAAGAGCATTTACTTCTTTCTGATTGCCTTTCATAACATCTTTTTTTTGGCCTTGTATATGTAACAACTTCTCAGTTTTCTCTGAGGCCACATGGTGGACAATTTTAAGTTACATTAAGTGACAATTTTCAAAAGTTCTCACATTTCTGTACATCTTGCAATTGGAGAGATGGGCTTCTTTAATCCATCATCTTTTCAGAAATTTTTGTATAGAAAAAGGCTTTGGAAGATAGATCGTCTCCCTATGAAACAAAGGAAAGTTTGCTTTGTCTAGTATAAAAAAAGACAATGTTGACTTACTCTAAGGCAAACATCAGGCAGGTCCACTGCCCATTGTAAAGGTTTCCTAAGATCAGAGATCAGAATTCCTTTTCTATAACTCAACTCATTGTATGTGAAGATGTCAGTTGTCCCTCTTTGGATTAAACTCTGGAGACTGGAACTTAAAAAATTGGTAAAAAAAAAAAAAAAAAAAAAAAGCAGAGGTTTCTGCCACCATCCACACAGCAGACTATTCAAAACAAGTAGTTAAATCTCAGACCCTTCAGAGTTCTTAATACATCTATCATATTTGAAGTTCTCTTCTTTTTTCTTTTCCTCTCATTATTGCTTTCTTCTGAAGTCATTTTTTGGTGTGTGTGCTTAATGATTGTCTTTGTTTTTCTGTGTTATTTCTCAAGATGTCCTCAATAATCTTCTTTTAAAATTTGTTCATATTTAAGAAAGTGAGCATAGACGAGAAACTGGCATCTCTGTATGTTTCTGACGGGCTCACGGCTGGCAGGCATTTGGGGAGAAAGGACAGAGAACTTATTGAGTTCTCTGAAAAGTCATGACACATTTTTACATAGACAACTATGTCATGGCTTTTACAATAATCCAATGAGTATTTTGTTATTGTTGCAGTAAAGAAAAGGCAGAAGCCCAGTTTCTCAATGTGTTGAGTCAGGCTCTGGAATATAAATGTTCCCACTAGCCTAGCTCTAAAAAATTATAGAAGTTTTGCTTCTAGCTCCTAGAGGGTAGAAGTTTGGCTGCTGCACTTTTGTAAACAAGTGTGGAAGTAGTTACTTCGGTTGTGATGTGAGTTAACCAGGGGAGTGTGCGTGTGTGTCTACAACAAATCCCAATAGAAGTATTTACAATGTCTATTTAGAAACATACACACACTTTTTGTTAGTGTTCAAAGTTGCTGTCATTCCTTATAAAGAACTCAATAAAACCCACAAACATATAACAAAATGTTTCCAAATTATTTCTACAGAGAACTACAGTCATGGGCCACATAACCAGGTTTTGGTCAACAATAAGACACATACATAAAGGTGGTACCGTAAGATAACAATAAAGCTGGAAAATGCCCATCACCCAGAGACACTGCAGTCACTGTCATGTCCTCATGCAATGCAGTACTCATGAGTTTGCAGTGATGCTGGTGTGTAGGAGCCTGCTATGCTGCCCGTGGTATGAAAGCATAGCACGTATAATTACATACAGTACATAATACTTGACAAGGATAATCAATGACTGTTGTATGTGTTTACTATACCACACCCTTTATCATTATTTTAGTCTATGTCGTCTTATAAAAAACTTTACAGTAATACAGTATGCAGAGCATGTTGGCAGCAACCCCATCCATCTCGTGTTCACTGTTTCTCTTCATTATATCATGTTCTCTTATGTTTGATTTTATCTTGTGGTGCTTTTGTACATCCTGGCCTTTCCAATAGGACAAGATGTAAAGGTAGAAAACAGTGACATTAATAATCCTGATTCCTTCTAAGTCTGGGCTACTCTGCATGCGCGGCACATGTGTGTGTGTGTGTGTGTGTGTGTGTGTGTGTGTGTGTGTTTTTTTTTTTTTTAAGAGAGATTGCTATAGGGCACATGCACTCGCCAGAGAGAGACAGACAGACACAAAGCAAGAAATTAACCCCCCCAGAGGCGAATGGCCATGCCGCAATCCCTTTTCCATTTTATTCTCAGGGCCTTGGGTGTGCTTGTATACTTGCCCAATGTTTTAACAAAAACATCCTGTCTGATAGGTTATTAAACTCTCGTTCCTGCAGCATCCTGCCCATACATGGGAGGAAAACATACTACATAGAGAGGCAAAAATGAATCCGGATAGGCCTTGCCAGTTTCTGCTCAGTCTATAACCACTCGATTATACGATCACACACTTCTGTCTAACCACATTTCTACACACTATCCAATCTTTCCTGAACTCAAGCATAAAAACAGATAAATTCTCTTGAATCTTTTTTTATTTCTGGAGGATCCCATACCACATAAAACTTAGATTAAACAAATGTGCTATTCTTTTCTCTTGTTAACCTGTTTTTTATTATAGGAGTTTCAACTGTTGGATGGAAAAGTATCACACCTTCTCCCACCCATATCAGCAAAACTGTATTCCCTCAGCGTTGTAAAACTCTCATTCCAATGATACAACTTGTCTCACTGATAAACTACTAGATAAATAATTAAATTTTTTATACTATTATATAAAGTTATATCATTATAATAGGTGGAATTATAATATGAACATGTCTGTACTATATCACTTGAAGGAATAATTTTTTTTGAAGAGGATGTTTTGCTATAGGGCATGTGCACTCGCCAGACAAGCAGAGAGCGACAGAGAGACAGAAAGCAAGAAATCACCCCCCAGGGGGGATAGCTACACCGTAATCCCTTCTCCTCCAATCTCCTCTTGGGATCTTGGGCACGCACGCACACGCGTGAGTTTAAGCCACTGGGCCCAGGATGTGAACCGTGGTAGACTACGTGGGAGTCCAGTGACATAGCCATGACGCTAACTGCGGGTCCCTTGAAGGAATAATTTTAAAAGTTTGAACATGCCCATTTTTTTTATAGTTGAAAGATTTTCTTCCCCTGGAACATTTATGCTTAAACCTTCCAAAGAAACAGCGATTTTAAAACTGCCATTTGTATGTTTGTTGATCCACAAACTCAAGGGTCAGCATGATTTACTTAATTTCATGCCATTATCTCTTATTTTACTCACATTAATCTAAGTAATTCTTCTACCACCTCAAGCCAGTCCTAGAAGTGTTCTCATTTCAATTAAGACTTTTAAGTGTTTTTAAACTGTCATTTAGCCATATTACACCTTAATTGTTTGTGTTACTCTTCCATGAAATGTTTCCAAATGACTTTTACTCTGCTCGAGGGGATGGGAAAGGCCTTGTATAAAGTCATCAAGTTATGTAGAATTATTTGATGAATTACAAGGACCAGCAGGTCTTCTTCCAAAGCCTTTTTATTATCAGTATAGTTTATCTGAGTTACCGAAGAGTTATTTGCCCTATTACTTGGGATAACACTGACTGGTAAGTGTCCGACTTCCTCTCAAGATAATAACGTTACATTTATTTACTACCATTTTTAAAGTAATTGTGGAAGAACTGTCGTCCAGTATTCTCTTTCCCACTGTGTTTATTTTCATCTATCAATGTGTATATTCTAACAGAAATTTATATTTTCTTCTACTATTAACGTTTTCTCTTTTTTCATTTTGCTAGGGAGCATGCACAGTATCCAGAGAGACAGACCCAGAGACAGAGATAGAGGGTAAATCACCCCTCATGGAGAATAGTCAGCTGCAATCTCTTCTCCTCCATCTTTTCATCCTTATGGAATTTTAGGGATGAAAAACATGCATCTGGTGTGTTTCTTAGGTTACCAGGACTTGATCTTTGCAGCTGGCCATGTAAGATCCAGTAGCTTTAACCATTAGGCCACAGATTCAGCCCAAGTTTTTCTTTCTAATTAAAGGTACTTTCATCTGGGTTGTCCTGTAATCTACTGGTTAAGGCAGCTGGATCCCACATATCAACTATGGTTTGAATCTCACCCAGAAGCTTAACAAACCACGTCGAGCACATGTGCATGTGTGCCCCAAATTCTGACAGGATAGAGAAATGGAGAAGATTGTGGTATGACCATACCCACTGGGGAGTGGTTTCTCTTTTTATTCTCTCTAATAACCCCACACATCCTCTGGCAATTATTTTGATATATCTAGTTTTATGTTGATATATCTAGATTTCAAATTAAACCAGTAAATTTCTTCAAGTATATCTTGAACACTTTTTATATGTGAGGACATGATAGTAAAGGATTTATGTTTCTGACCTTACAATATTAATGAGAAAATTACTGTTTACCACCGTTTAATGTCACCTTTCTGTTCCAGTTCCGATCATCATTTTTATTTGTTACTACATGGGCTCCTAGCTGGTTTCCTCATCTCCAGTCTTACTCCTCTCCAACCAATCCTCCATTCTACTAACAGAGATTGTCCTAGGACAAATGTGACACACCCCACTATTCAAACTCCTGGTATGGTTGTCTCTCCTAAACTGCTTACAAAGCCGGACACTGGCCAATCTCCTGCATATCTACACATTGCTGTTTCTTAATCCCTCCTTATTTATAAAATAAATCACAGTACATTACCTGAAATTTTCTGAGCATACCATTCTTGTCCCTGTTTAAAGAGTGCTTCGATACCTTAACCCTTCTGTTTGCGACACCTTTCATCACTAGTTTTTTCTGGCAGGGTCATATATAATTCATTCTAGGCTATAAATCTGTCTACCTTTTCTACCATGTTCTCCTCTACTGTGATGGGGTATGGGAAATGCTACCCCCATATCTGGCACCTTATAAATTTAGAAAACAGCAGAAGCAGGAATACCTCTCCAACTTTGTTTCACTCCTTTCTCCTCTAATGTTTTTCTCTTGTGAATATGTCTTTTGCCATCAGGGATCTCAGCTATGAACCTTGTGATAAACAAGAATGACCTTGGTGCACTGTTTTACCGAACTCCTTGAAGTTTCTCAGACATGCCAAGCATATTCGCTCTTCATGGCCTTTGCTGTCGCAGTCTCCCTGCCTGGAATACTCATTCTCTATTTACACGGTCTCTTCTTTCCTTTCAGTATTATCTCCTCAGAAGTCTTCCTCACCACCCTCTCTAGAATACCATTCTTATCCATAACTTTATGTGAAGTCCCTTCACAGTACTTATCAATACCTAACATTATACTGTATACCACACTATATATAATCTATCTTCTGTTGTTTTTGCTCACGAATACAAGGTTTATGAGACCAGGAACTGTGCCTATTTGAACAACAGTGATATCCTGAGTAATTTAACTAACAATGATACTTGAATTTTACTAACAATGAAACTTGGAAAGGGGTCGGCCATTTTTTTTCTAAATGAATGAAAGGAATGTCAAATTTTACTAACCTTTCAAGATTTGCTGTATTACATTTATCAAAACTGCACACACTGAATTATGTCTTGCTACTTAAACTTCTATAATTCCTATCTTGACATACTTTTCATAATTGATATGCAGTTCTTGTGTTTAATCCTATATATCTTCTTAAACAACAAAACATTATGACAAATACTTAACATCAAGCCATTCTAGATTCTCCGTACAGAATTATTCTCAGAAATATTGGGATTGCACAGTAAAATGTAAACAGTTAACTAAAATCCCATTGTTGCTTAGCAATCATATCTCCCTGACACCTGTAATTCCTGGTAAGAACAAAATAATGCTTCAAGTCCAAGTAGCCAAATTCACATTAAACTGACGATGTTTGTACTCCATGATTAACACTTTGGTACTGTGAGCATTTTTCTTGGATTCATTCATTGAAAGTAGAAAAATATAAAAATAGATACTTTTTTTTTTTTTGAAACATTCTTGCCATAGGGGATGTACACTTGCCAAAGAGACAGAGAAACAGAATGTAGAAAATCACCCCTTGAGGGGGATGGCCACACTGAGATCTCCTCTCCAACATTCTCCTCTCAGAATTTTGGGCAGGCACGCACAGTTACCCTGCATGAATTTCAAGCTGCTGTCTGGGACTCAAACTGCAGTCGACCATGTGAAGTCCAGTTCCTTAGCCACTACCCCATCTGCTGGCCCTACAAATAAAGATTTTTTAATTTGGTTTCTTTGTGTATGAAGATCAGGAAAAAGAAATACTTTATTATGCCTCAGGCTGATCTTCAGAACAAAAGATCAAAAAGACAAAAATAAATAAACAAGCAAACCAACAACAACCACAACAAAATCAACAAAACAAATCCTGAGGGAGAGGGAGAATCCATTTTCAAGAACTGTCAGTCTTGGGGCTCAGAACACAGTACCCCCAAAGTATGGTGTTTTGGTTTGCTGTTTATGTAAACTAACATCTACTGAAAGGCCCTCAGAAGCTGGGCCAGCCCATGGCCTAGCGGTTGGGGGAGTCAGATCTAGATATCCAATTGCATGGTTGGAAGCTTGACCCCTATGGCTTGCACACATGTGCATGTGTTCATAAAACCTCAAAAGAAAGGAGAAATGGACAGGAAGAGATTGTGGAGTGAATATTTCCCCATGAACAGTGCTTTCTCCCTCTCTTCCCATCCTCCGTTCTGCCATTCCTCTTTCTCCCCTAAAGTGGCTCATAAAAATCAGAATTCTTCAGGACCAGCAGATGGCATTGCCGGACTCCCACGTAGTTGACTGCTGTTCGAGTCCTGGACTAGAGGCATAAACCTCATGCCAGGCATGTGTGCAAGCATGCCCAAAATCCTGAGAGGAGAATGGAGAAGAAGAGATTATGGCATGGCCATTCCCCCTGGGGGGGGGAGTTCTCGCATTCTGTCTCTCCGGTGAGTGCACACACCCTATAGTAAAAATCTCTCTTAAAAAAAAAAAAGAAATTCGAATTTTCCAAGGTGGATCATGGAAACTAGAACACCTCTCTTCCAGAGCAAGACATAAAACTTAGGAGGGTTATTCTTTCTTATATTTTCCTTGAAAACTCTCATTAAAGAGAGAGCCTGTCCCATTCCTGGGAGAAAGAACTGCAACACAGAGAGACTGAAAAAAATCTGAACATACAGGCCTTGCCAGGTTTCCACCCTCCAGAGTATCACTATTAAATTATATACCTTTGTCCAATCACATTTCTACATGGCTATCTAGTCTTCATTGAAACTAAGCATAAAAATAGAGAGTTTGGGGCCAGCAGGTGATATGGTAGTTAAGGTGCTGGACTCCCACCTGGCTGACCATGGTTTGAATCTTGGACCTAGTGGTTTGCAACTCACACCAGACATGTGTGTGTACATGCCTGAAGTTCCAAGAGGAGAATGGAGGAGAAAGGATTACAATGTGGCTGGTCATTACTTCTGAGAGTGGTGGTGAGGGTGGGGAGTGATTTCTTACTTTCCCTCTCTGTTTCTCTCTCTCTCTCTCTGTTGAGTACATGTGCCCTATGGCAAAACAAAACAAAACAAAACAAAAACAAAAACAAAAAACTTAAAAAGGGAGTGAGAGTGTTTTCCCTGGGTCTTTGAGTTTTCCTTTCTGAAGACTCTCATGTCATGTAAAACTTTGTCTAAACAGTGATGGCAGAGCAGGAGGTAGGCTGTCCTGCATGATACTAGAGACATAGGAGAGGACCCCACGTTCATATTTCGGGTCAACCTGAGCCTACCAAGTAGGCTCACACCATGACCATGATCCTGGCTGGCTGAAAGTGGTGGGTGTGGAAGGGAGGGATGGCATACTGAGACTCTGTCAAGACCCTCATAAAAATGAGAGAGAGATTTTAAAAAGCATTTGAATACTAAATTAGTCATGCCTTTCTCTTGTTAACCTATTTTTGTTATAAAAGTGTTGGCTACAAACTTTATGATGGGTTAGGAAAGATATGACACTTTTTCACACCACACTATACTTTAGATTCAAATGTCTGTTTTTCAACAATGACAGCCATGAAATTAGTAAAACGTACAAACAGGAAAGAAATTCAAAGAAAATATTAATTAATAGAAACTATCCCTGATAGATGCTTGATAGCAGCTCTATGAGACAAGTACTTTAAAACAACTACCTAACCATGCTCAAAGAATGAAAGGGAGACATAGAGAAAGTCAAGAAAGTGATCTATGAATAAAATGGAAATATTCATAGGGATAGAAAACATAAAAAGTAACCACAAAGAAATTCCTGGAGCCAAAAGGAATAACTGCAATTAAAAATTCACTAAAAGGATTATAGGCAGATTGGAATGGGCAGAAAAAAGAATTGGTAAAGTTGAAGGTAACACAATGAAAAAGACCAAGACTAAGGAATAACAATGCTGACGACAACAACAACAAAACCAAGCCTAAGGGACCTATCGAACATCAGTAAGTAAACTGATATATGCATTGTAGGAGTCTCAGATGGAAATAAAGAAAGAAATGAGCAGAGAGAATATTTGGGATGGGGTGGGGGAGAGCCAGTAAGTCCCATATTTGATGAAAACAGAAATATAAACATTCAAGAAGCCCATCAAACTCCAAGTAAGATGAAGTCAAAGGGAGTCACAAATTATTGTGAACTTCCAACAGGAAAAAAGAGCCAATTTTGAAAGCAGAAAGAAAAAAGCAAGTTACTACATGTAAGAGATCCTAATAAAATTACCAAAAGAATTTTCATCAGAAATTTGGAGGCCAGGAGGTATTGGGCTGATATATTCAAAATGTTAAGAGAAAAGTCTATTGACCAATTCTAATTTTGCAATCCTAACTTAGAAACTATCCGGCAAAGCAAAGGAGAAATGAAGATATTCCAGGATAAATGAAAGCTCTGGAAATTTCTTACCATTAGACCTGCCTTGCAAGAAATGCTTAAAAGAGTCCTGAAAGTGAAATAATAAGTCACTAGACAGTCACCTAGAGTCATGCAAATAATATATACATTTTAATAAAGATGAAAACATGGGCAATTACATGCTAGTAAGTGGCATGGAGGTTAAGGCACTGGATCCCACATGGCCAAGTTGTGTTATTCAAGATCTGGATCAGCAGTTTGGAAATTATGTCAGATGTGTGTGCATGGGTGCCCAAATCCCAAGAAGAGAGTGGGGGAGAAGGGATTGCGGTGTGGTCATTCCCTCTCTGGGGTGATTTCTCACTTTCTCCCTCTCTCTGGTGGGCACATGCACCCTATACCAGACAAACAAAAAATGACATGGGTGATTATAAAACTAGACATATTGTAACAAGTTCACACTCTACTTTGTTTTCTGTATGACTTAAGAAATAATATTTCGAAAAAATACACACTAGTGTAAAAGCTAGTATAGCTTTGATTGTAGCTCCACATATTGTTTTCTACAATTGAAAAAATAAATGCATTTAAAAGAATCATTAATTTGTGTTCTGTGCCATTCCCTCTCGCTGGTGGGCACATGCACCCTATACCAGACAAACAAAAAATGACATGGGTGATTATAAAACTAGACATATTGTAACAAGTTCACACTCTACTTTGTTTTCTGTATGACTTAAATAATATTTCAAAAAAATACACACTAGTCTAAAAGCTAGTATAGCTTTGATTGTAGCTCCACATATTGTTTTCTACAATTGAAAAAATAAATGCATTTAAAAGAATCATTAATTTGTGTTCTGTGCCATTCAATTCATAAAGATGTAATTTCATGATATCATCAACCAACAGGGGAAGAAACAGCTGTAAAGGAGCAGAATTTTGGATGTTATTAAAGCTAAGCTGGTGTAAATTCAAATTAGAGCGTAGCAATTTTAGGATGATAAATGTAATATCCATAATATAACCATACAAATAGTAGCTATAGAATATGCTCAAAAGAAAATGGCAAAGAAATTTAAACACTCCATTAAAAAAAATCAACTAAACACAAAAGAAGATGTCATTACAAGAAAGCACTAAATAAACAAACAAATAAAGGAAGGAAGCAAGGAAGGAAAGAAGGAAGGACTTTAAAGAAATTAATTTAACCCAGTAAGTGAAAGACTTGTACAATGAAAATACAAAACATTGCTGAGATAAATTAAAGAAGACATCCAGTGACCATGGATGTGAAGACTTAATATTGCTAAGATATCCATATTGCCCAAAGTGACTTACAGATTTAATGTAATTCCTATCAAAATTCCAATGATGTTTTTACAAAAGTAGAAAAACACATTCTAGAGACTAGCAGATGGCATAATGGTTACGTTGCTGGACACTTACATAGTTGACTACGCTTTGATTTCCAGACTCAGCAGCTTAAAACTCAAACCAGGCACATGTATGTGTGAGCCCAAAATCCCTATTGGAGAAGGGAGGAGAAAGTATTGTAGCATGGCCATCCTCCCGGGGACAGGGGTGGAGTGATTTCTTACTTTCTGTCTCTGTCTCTCTGGGGAGTACATGCACCCTGTAGCAAAAAAAAAAAATCTCTCTCTTAAAAAAAAAAGGTGGAAATTTAATCTGACTATGGTGTGAAAGGTGGGACTTTTCAGAGTCAGGATTAGATAAAAATCATCAGACTGCAGCCCCCATGATTAAATCCTTGTGTATTAAAAAGAGGGAGAGAGAGCAGAGAAGATTTGGACACAGACACACATTGCTCTGTCTCATGATGTGATGGCCTGCACTACCTTGGGACTACAAGCAGTCCTTGTCTACAAGAAAGCCACAGACAGAGTCCTTTAACTTTGAACTAGGAGCTAAATAAACCCCTGTTCATTATAAATTACCTAACTTGCGGCATTCGGTCAACAGAGAATAGATTAAAATGCTAATCATTCAGGAAATGCAAATAAAAACTTCAACGGGGTGTCAGGTGGTGGTGCAGTAGTAACAGGCAACACTCTGTCAGGCTGACCTACATGGAAGGGTTCCAGGTTCATGTCCAGAGAGCACCACAGATGTGCCAGACAGGCACATGCCCACAATTCAAGGCTGGTTGATGCTGGTAGTGAATAATGGCTTTAAGATTCTGCTGAGAGTTCTCTCTCTCTCTCTGCCTTGGTGGCAATAAATAAACATTCAAAAACCAAAACAAAATGAACAAAAACTACAATGAGATATGACCTCATACATATTAAGGCTGCTATGGAGAAAACAAAACCTCAAGTGTTATCAAAGTCATGGAGAAATTGGGGCGCTACCATACTGTTGGTGGGAATGTATAATGGTACAGCCACTATGGTAAACAGTATCGAGCGAGGTTCCTCAAAATATTAAAAATACAACTTCCGTATAATCTAGCAATCTACTTCTTGGTTTATAACCAAAAGAATTGAAATCAGGGTCGTAAAGAGATATTTGCATATGCATGTTAATAGCAGTATTATTCATAATAACCAGGAAGTAGAAGCCATGTATAAGCAAGATGTCATGTCATCATGGAATCTTATTCAGCCTTATTAAAAAAAAAAGTAGTGACTTATGCTGTGATATAGATGAACCTTGAGAACATTATGCTAAGTAAAATAAACCAGTCACGAAATGACAAAAACTGTGATTTCTCTTGTCATAGACACTTAGAGAGGTGGAAGTCACAGAGTTGGAAAGCAGAATGGTGTTGCTGATACAGAGAAATGGGAAGAGGGAGTCACTGTTTAATGGGCATAATGCTTCAGTTTTATGAGATGAAAAGAGTTGCAATGTTGGATGGCAGTGACGGATACAAAACATTATGAAGTTATTTAATACCCCGAATTGTACACTTCAAAATGTCTAAGATGGTAAATTTTATGTTTTGTGTATTTTACCACAATAGAAAACAAATGTAAAAAAAAAAAAAAAAAAAACTGAAAAACTAAGACTGAGTAGGTGGAAGTATCATGAAGAAAACTTTCACCTTTCATAAAAGTTTATTTCCGCACCACAGAAACAATTTGAGTTTGAGCCAACAGTTGGATTAATAAATATATTATGGTCCACAGCCAAATAAGGTTTTCAGTGCATAGATTTGGAAATGTGCAAAAATGCAATACCTTGTTATTACGATTTTCTATTCTTTCTCAATGCCTTGTAGCTTTCATTTAATACAATCACATTAGAGGAAATTTAAATCAGGATGCGTGAAAATAGTGATGAACATTTAATAGCCTGACCAGAAACCATGATTTTGATTACTTGTATTTTCACTTACCAATTCCCAGTATTTCTGCTTTTTCTGAACTACATATTAATAAGCAACCAAAGTTTACAATTTATATTCTTCTCTGTATAGGCTTTCTCCCTTACTGTTTTTATCCTGTCTTATCTATTGTAACTCTAATCTCCATACTTACGACACTTAACTATATTTCTCTAGGGTTTTTTTCTCTTTCTGTGAGCTTTGAATACATTTCCAATGGTGCATTTGTCATTACCACCTGTCCTCTGTATTAACATATTTCAAAATGGATTTACATTCACCTTCTAATCAACTTCTCCACAAAGTTCATGATTTACATGCTCATATAACATTCCCTAGGTTTGAAGTCTTTCAATCCAGAGTCAAGATTGGCAGTCCATGGATCACAGAACAGCAGCGGGCATGTTAGTTGTTTGTTTAATTTTAAGCCATCAGAATGTTGACCTAATAAACTGTGAACAACTAAATAACATTGAAAAGAACCCTAGTACCAAGTGAGTGATCAAGGAGAACCCTTCGGATATAGGAAGCCACACAGCCCATATAGTAACTGTGCATGAATTTGTAGAAGTTCTCCCTTTTAACAGACGAGCTGTGGCATAGGGCTCAAGGTTACAGAGAGTAGACTACGAGCTGTACTTCAGTTACCACTTCCTTCTTTGGATGGCAGAATTGTGCAGTACGTCAGTTGACTATCATATGGTGATCCTGGATACAGATGCTGAGTGCAGAGTCCCAGGCTGTGGGCAAGGCCACTCAGACAACCTGGACTACTAGGTATCTGAAGAGACAGCTCCTGAGACATTAGCAAGTGATGCCTGAAAGTCATTCGAACCGAGTAAGCATTAGTTTGCAAATTCTTCACTGAGTTATTAAACGAGACTAACAGGAGTGATATAATCTATTATAATCACCTCCTAAAAAGGTCCTGTTCTCTTTCATGATTATTTTTAATTGCCTCTGGATGAACAACACAAGTATTGTTTCAGACATAGTACCTTCCTTTTGGAATATGGTCCTCTCCTTATTGTCTGCTTTTCTAGAGCACTTTGGGCCTTCCACAAAATGTCCTCAAATGACAATTACAATGTCATTATTATTATTGTTTTGTTATTGCTATTTGCTAGAGGGCATATGTATTCATCAGAGAGAGAGAAAGTCATGAAGCTCTCCTCTGGTAGGGATGGCCATGCTACAATCCCTTCTCCATTCTCCTCAGGATTTGGGGCACACATGCACATGTACCAGGCAAGCTTCTCAAGCCACTGAGTCTAAGACTCAAACCTCACTAATGACCATGTGGGATTCAGACACCTTACCTACCATGCCATTGACTGGCCATACAATCTCAATACTCACGGCTTACTTAAGTGAGCTTCACAGTCTGGTACAATTAAGACATCTCCTGCTTCTTGAGAAACCCATGGACACTTAAATATTCTAGAATATTCATCTCATTGAAATTGCATCTATTCTTTTAAAGACTCTATACTTTGAACTCTTTTAGAAAGATTTTCCTCACTCTAATGGCTGTTTTACCTGCTTGTATTATAATAAAATATAGTTTACACTTCACTTAAGCTATAACATTTAACATATGATCTTTTATATTTTAAATTATATGAGTAATTTGCAAATTACTGAATTATATACATTTTTAACATACTTTTTTTATAAAAGATTTTTACTATAGGGTATATGGACTCACTGGAGTGACACAGACAGAGAGAAAGAAAATGAGAAATCACCCATCATGGGGATGGCCACACCATAATCCCTTCTCCTCCAGTCTCCTCTTGGGATTTTGGGCACTTACCCACATGTGCCCGGCATGTCCCTTCCCCTCCAGTCTCCTCTTGGGATTTTGGGCACTTACCCACATGTGCCCGGCATGAGTTTTAAGCTGCCGGGTCTGGGACTCAAACAGTGGTAGATGATGTGAGAGTCCAGTGATGTAGGCATTATGCCATTGGCTGGTCCCAACCTGACCTGTTTTAAACTAGTCAATTAAAAATTCATCAAAGATTAAGGACTTTTCTTCGTATTACTTAAATTCCTATAATGCCTATGTTGATACTATTTCCAAAATTGAAGTTGTAGTTCTAATGTCGAGTCATCTGTTTAAGCCTAGTTATATGTAAATGTTAAAAGCATTAATATTTGAGATTATTATTTTCATTATTTTTAAATATTTCTTTATTGAGAGAGAGAGAGAAAGAGAGGGACTCCTTTCAGGATTTCATCATGTCATGAAGCTCCCCCTAAGTCTTTCAGGCAGCCCTAATCACAGGTGTGCCCATGTGACCACCTAGTGTGCAGGTCCACTCAGGACTAGAACCCTTTCCACATGGCTCAAATATCTTGTCGTACGCACTGCTCTGCATGACTGTGGCTGAAAGGGAGACTAGTCTAGTCTAATCTAGTCTATTCATTTATTTATTGAGAGATTTTTGTTACAGGATGTGTGCACTTGTCAGAAAGACAGAGACAGAAAGCATGAAATCACACCCAGGGAGGATGGCCATGCTGCAATCCCTTCTCCTCCATTCTCTCAGGATTTTGGGCATGCACACACATGTGCTTGGTATGCTAGGTCCAGGACTTGAACTGCAGATGGTCATGTTCTATGAGGAGGAAGTCAAAAAGTTCATGGAAAATACATATTATAAAAAACTATGCATGGATTTTAAAATTTTTTGTGTCAAAATAAATCAGTACTTCAATTCTAGTTTTCCATAAACTTTCTGAAATCTCCTTATATATGTGGGGTTTTTTTAGAAT
>NW_006207985.1:286686-379234 GCF_000334495.1 Tupaia belangeri chinensis
GGGAAAGAGCAAGTCCCGTGGAGAATAGCCACACAGCAATCACTTCTCCATGTCTTCTTCCCTTTGGGATTTAGGCATATGTGTACCCATACCCAGCAGTTTCTCAAACTGCTGAGTCTGAGAATTGAACCACATAGTCAGCCAAGAGGGATCCAGCCACCTTAACCACCCGGTAACTGCTGGCCCCAAAAGTAAAGTTTTTGATCTTTTTCTTCTCAAAGATATGCATGGATGAAATTAAGTCAATTTATTCCTCCAAAGATGGAAAGAAGAAATATTTCATTTATACTCATGTACACACACATATTTCATTACTCATAATTGTAAACGTAATATTACCACAGGTACTTGTGACACATGTAATAGTTAAAAAAACACAGTTAAGTATCACTAATTGGAATTCGTGAGTTTGATTCTGAAATGGCAGATATTATCTCTGTCTCTAATATTCTTACATTTTCAAAGTGGAAGGGTATTCTTTTCATTACTGCACACACACATTTGTATGAGCAGGCACTTACTGAGGACCAGAGATGGTGAGTGGGAAGAAGAGAGAAGAAGAGAGAGAGGGAGAGAAGGAGAGAGGGAGAGATGGAGAGAGGGAGAGGATGAGAGAGGGAGAAGTACCTCACTAGGTCATGGTCATGCTACAATCCTTTTTCTCCACTTCTCTATCCTGTTAGGATTTGTGGCGTGTGAACACCTATGCTTAGTGTGTTTTTAAGCTGAAGCCAGGATTTGAACCACAGTGGGTTACACGGGATTCAGCTCTCCACACACAGTATTTAACCACTATGTTGACAACAAAGTCGATCCTAAATTCCGTCTAGACTGCAGGCTGTTTTCTGGTTTATAAGAAATGAGAAGGCAAAATAAACAAGTTAAATGGCAGTACCCAGAAACGAACACAAATTGAAAATAGGTGAAAGTTTACAGAATAACTGCCTGGGCTTTTTTAATAAGTCAATGACATGAGACAGACCAATGATAAAAAAAGATGTGTTTTTGGAATAATGGAGGACGCTGAATATAAACTATATAGTTGATATTGCAGATATATTATAAATTTAGTTAAGCATGTTTATGAAGGACACTCTCTAGTTTGTGGAGATTCAAACTGAAGTATGTAGAAATAAACTGACAAGTTATCTAGGACTTGCCTTGATAGGCAGTGGCAATAAAAATGGGTGGAGGAAAGAGCACATAAAAATAAGCATGTTATCATTACTGGATCAAGGTAGGGCTGATTTTCCGTTGTGTAAATATGTGAAAATTTTCATCTTAAAATACATGGAAGAGTGTGCCATAACAATCAGGATCTCTATACATTTCAATTTGAAGAAGGTTAAGGTAGGATGTTTTTTGTTGGTTTGTTTTTAATTTTTTTTTTCAGGTTTTTGCCTTAGGGCATGCACACTTGCCAGAAGAGACATAGAGACAAAGAGAGGGAAAGTAAAAAATCACCCCTCATGGGGGAACGGCCATGTTGCAATCCCTTCTCCTCCATTTTCTTGGGATTTCAAGCACACATGCACACATCCCCAGCATGATTCACAAGCCACCAGGTCTGGGACTCAAACCATAGACGGTCATGTGTGAGGTCAGCGCCTTAAACATTACTCCTCCTGCTGGCCCCAAGTTAGGCTATTATTAAATGTCTTTGCAAACATTATGGTGAAGTTGGTGGGGCCATTTGGGATTAGCTTTCTCATAACGATATCTTAAAACTAATAGATGTACAGGAACCAATAAAAGGTGGTCATGAGCAGGGAAGCTTGCTGCAGTTGCTGAATGTCTTTGAGAACCAAGGACATAGAGCATCTATGAAATGGATTCTTGTTTTAATTGGACTTTATTTTATTCATTTTATTAAATTTTTAAAAAGGTAAATATTAGGGAATTTTTTTTCTTTCTTCATTAAACACACTAATCCTCACCCCCTTTCTTTCAGTTTCTACTATAGGTAGTATGCTCACTGAAGAGAGAGAGAGAGACAAAGAGACAGAGAGAGGGGAGGTAGTGATAAATTATCTCTCACTCCTCCCAGGGGGCTGGCCAGACTTGCAGTCCTTTTGGGGTTTTGCACACTCACACACACAAACACACTCTTGGCGTGATTTCCAACCCCAGATTGTAGACTCATCCATGGAGCCAGTGTTGAGGGACCCAGCTGCTTCGATCTCCACATCATCTGCTGGCCCCAAGCAAACTAAGTTTTGTTTGTTTGTTTGTTTGTTTGTTTTTGAGAGAGATTATTTTTGTTGTTTGTATGAGATGCTTGGCAGAGAGACAATGAGGGAGAAATTGAAAAATCACCCCCCAGGGTGGATGGCCATGCTGCAATTCCTTCTCCTTTCTCCTCTCAGGATTTTGGGCATGCACACAGACATAGCAAGTGTGAGTTCTCAAGCCGTTTGGTCCGGGACTCAAATTGCAGTTAGCCATGTGGGAGTCCAGTGTCTTAACCACTATGGCACCTGTGATCAGCAGATAATATAACGGTTACGCCATTGGACTCCCACATAGCAGACTATGTTTCGAGTCTCAGACTTGGAGGCTTAAAGCTCATGCTGAGCATGTGTGTGTGCATGCCCAAATTCCCAAGAGGAGAAAGGAAAAAAAGGACTGAAGCTTGGCCATCCCCCCCAAGGGGTGATTTCTTGCTTTCTGTCTCTCTGTATCTCTCTGTCTCTCCAGTGATTGCACGCACTCTATGGCAAAAAATCTCTCTAAAAAAAAAAACAAAAAAACCACTATGCTACCTGCTGACCCTGTATGGTACCATTCTAATCCCAGATGTTTAAGCCATGGAACCAAGTAGTCCTTCCTCAACTGAGACAGTATAACTTTAGATTCAATTAAAAAAATACATACAAATATTAAAAGTGAAACTGAAAAGAAAAAGTGGAAAAGAAAAAGAACGACAGCACGACCACTGACCTAGCGTGGCAAGGATCTGCTTTCAATGCTAGCTATTTTACTAGGAGCCATGGTGTTGACCCTGCAAGTTAAGTCTGCAGCCATGAAAAAAAACACCACCTACAGTTGTTTTCCATTCCTTCCCCCTCCCACATTTTATTGATTCACAAAATTTATTACATGATGTAACTAATTTCAATAGCAAGTTTAGCTGGTATATACATATCTGTGAATACATGTCTGAGTAGAATGAATATACTATAAGGCAGCACCTATCTGATACTATATAGCTTACTACGGTCATTAAATGGGTATTTTGTAATATGTTTTTTTTTAATTTCAAGAAAAGCAGTTTTAGGTTTAATAAATAAAAAAAAATGCTAAGGAACTTGGCTTAAAACTTAAAGCCAAGAAACAGGTTAGAATTCTGTTCTAATAGTTGGTACATGAACCTATTGGTGGCTCAAGATAGGTCAAAAATCTTTAAAACTAGAAAACAAAGTCTAGGAGAAAATCAGCAATGTTGAGAAATAGGGGGAAATATTATATATGTGTGTGTGTGGGTATATACATATATATACATATATATATATATATTCATATATATATGTAACTAGAAAGATTAAGCCACTGTGCAGTATATTCTGGATGGGAAATCACATTTTGTATGCTGTGATGATGCTCAGGTAATAAATTTTAATTAATCAATTAAAAATTTAAAAAATAAATAAATAAAAACTCACTCCCTAATGTAGCTGGGAGCGTGCCACTCAAATTCTACAGAAATCTCTTTTTCCAGGTAAGAGGAGGTCAGCTTTACTGAACCACTTTGTTGTCAGTTATATAGTCATTAGGGTCAACAACATCAATGCCACCTAAAGGGAGAGAGATAGCTTATTGTTAAATGCAAATTAAGAGCTGCTTTTTCTAGGCAGGTCCTCAGACAGAAATGCTCCCTTCCAACTCCAGTAGAGTTCAGGTAAGGATCTAAGGTCCAGGACCTACAAGCATGACTGTTTAGATGTTTACAGAGAGTGGGTGGGTCTTGAATGCATAATTATCCGTAAGTGTGCTCTTCAATTTACAACTCCCCTTCTGTCAGTAGGCAAAATCCTTCATGAAATGGAGTGTCTAGCCACCTTCCCAATTCCCACTGTAGTGACTGCAGCTGATAGTCCTTGAAGAAATTATGAGAACCTTAAATGTGTGCTTTCTTTGTAATAAGATAGGACAGCCCATTACATTAAATTAGCCACTATTTATTTAAATTTTTCTGGCTCATTGATTTAGGGAAAGCCTCTGATGTTTTTAAAAGAGGGTTAATTTAATTCAGAAAAAGACCTGAAGTTGTGACCTAAGTTCAAAGATGATTTACTACACAAGGTAAATAAAAGCTTGCCCAGTGGCCAATGGGAAAAGTGGAAGTGTTTGATTTCTCACTTTTCGAAATGGATCCTCCATCAGCCTCCACCCTGGAATCTGTCTGCCACCGTTGGGAATTGGCTCTATATACTATTAACATTGTCAGGAAAGTCAGGACATTTTCCTATGTAAAAATGCATCATGACTTTACCAACAACTCTATACAAGGTCGGCTCTTTAGAACTGCCTCATCCTACCTCCTACTTCTTTCGCAGAAATAATTTAATATCATCATCAGTCTGAGTTTATGTACATTTCCCATCCTCAAAATAATTAGTCTCTGATTCTGATCGTTATTCTCCCTTTAATTTAGAGAGATAATAAATACAGTATCTCACATTTTAGATCAGCTCATGTTATCATTATCAAACTTTTAAGTAGAAAAGTTCATAAGTTAACACTATGATAATGCTATTATTCAAGGGTAATTCATTTCTGTTGATTTCATAGTACTTTTCAAAATGCTCAAACATGTTTTATCCTTATTAAAATTCTTTTTTCCTTATTAAAATTCTTAGAGAGAGAAAACTTAGCTTCTTTCATTTATGGCAGAAAAAAATGTAAAATACTTAGGATACATCAAAGCTTAATAATAATAATAAATATATATATATATGTATACATTTTTTTTTGCTATAGGACACTTACACTGCTCACTAAAGAGAGACAGAGAGAAAGTAAGACATTCCTCCCTACCCCCAAGGGGAATGCTGATGTCACAATCCCTTCTCCTCTAATCTCCTCAGATTCGGGGCACACCCATACATGTACCCTGCATGATTTTTAAAAAGAGGTTCTTGCCTTAGGGCACATGTGCTCCTTAGAGAGAGGGACACAGAGATAGTGAGAGAGACAGTGAGAAATCACCCACTGGGGAAATGGCCACAATCCCTTCTCCTTCATTCTTCTCCCGAAATCTTGGGCACACATGCACACATACCCGGTGTGATTTTTGAAACCACTGGGTCTGGGACTCAAACTGAAGTCAGCCATGTGGGAGCCCAGTGATATAACTACTATGCTATCTGCTAGCCCCACCCAGCATGACTTTCAAGTCACCTGTCAGGAACTCTAACCACCTAGTCAGTCATATGGGATCTAGCACCTTATATGCCATGCAACTTGCTGGTACAAGCTTAATAATAATTCCAAAAGATAACCATCCTTATGTGCTTTCCATACGTTAGCTTGTTTAGTCACCATGGAGGTGTAATTAGCTAGAAATAATCTTTGGCTTTAGAATGTAAAGTTCTGGAATTGATTTGCCTCTATGTAGGTACAACAGAAAATACTGGTCAAAAGTTAAAGCTCCTGAACTGTTTGAAACAACTGCTTTTTCACCAACTATAGGGATAGTTAGGCAAAGTTATTTAATTTCTCTCTTCCTCAGTTTCCTCTTGTGTATATTGAAATGTTTGAACTGGGAGTAATTACAGTCTTCCTTCATAGGTTAAATGAGAAAATTATACATACTTTCCTGCATACTACCTGAGTTATGAGCGTGGTTCAGTACTAACCGCTATTCCCAAGATGATGACTTGTTTCCTCTACACTCAGCCATGTTTTGGATCTGGAAGGTGGATTTGAAATTTTCAGGGTATTAGAACTTAGACTGTTTTTCCAAAACCTGCACAATTTTGAATCTTTAGTACTGTGAACTTGCCTACTCAGAAGAGTAGAGGAAAAAATAGATGAATCTACTCTCTTTCGATAAATACTCATATAGAATTTATAAATAAAACAACTCAAACTACTCTACAAATAAATTAGGGCACAGGATTCCATTTAGACCAATTAAATTTTCTTTTTTTTTAATTATTACTTTAGTTAATTGTATTTATTATTGTTATTTTCCAGTTTGATCAGAGAGAGACAGAGAAAGACAGAGAGAGAGAGTGAGAAAGCAAGCCACCAGGTCCAGAACTTGAACCGCGGTCAGCCATGTGGGAGTCCAGCACCTTTACCACCATGCCACCTGCCAGTCCCTAGATCAATTTAATTTTCTAGCAACAATAAAATGACACATTCAGATGCACATTCCTTCATACATTCATTCAATCACTTAATATTAATCAAGAGACAAAAGTCTTCTGGGTTCCGGTCTAGGCAGTTAGAGAACACAAAAATGAATAGGACCTAGCTTACAACTTCACAAGATTCACAGGCAAATGTGAAAGGCTTTCAAAACAACCTGAGAAGTGCAATGATAGACATATATGCAGGATGTTATAGGAATAGCTCCACCTGGGAAGATCATAGAAGGTATCCTGGAGGAAGAGGTAAATAAACCAAGTGGGAGTTAGGGAGTTAGAGAGTTGATAAAGGCGAACAGTAAGTCTGTAAACATAGAAGCAGGTTGAAGCAAAGTCAATGAAGTGAAAGAGACCATAGCTGGTGCAAAAAACTTCGAGAAATTCAATGTTAGTGTAAAAAATGTCTGACCAAAGGAACAAGAGGTTAATCTAGGGAGGTAAGCAGGGGTCAGGTTCTCAGATTTGCTCTGTCTCTCTTACGCTCAAGTGCATGGCTTACTTTTCATTACGATGACAGTGGGCAGCAAAAGTTTAACAACAGATGAGTTGCACAATGAGACTTCTCCTTTGGACATGGGATATCAACAAGTGTAAGAAGGTGAAGCCCTGGACTGATTGTTTGTGATGGGGTATAGGAGGCAGAGGAAAGAGTAGAGAGTTATCGCACTAGTCAGATGAAAGTTGCAGGATACACTTCAGAGTCTTGGCAAGAATCATGAAGCAGAGATAAATAGCATAACTTATTATGATGATCTACAGAAAAAAAAAACATTAAACAGCAATAAACCACTCAAATAAAAAGGAATTCAAACAAAAAATATGCCATGTTAAAGAAGCATTCATTCAGAAATGCTATAGCTACCAAAGAACAAATCTTGACTCAACAATCGTGGTGACTTCTGAAGCTACTCTAGTGTGAATTAGCTCAGTGTGTTCTGCAAGCCAAATAGGTGTCTCCTTCAGGGTTTCTCATTCTCAGTGCTATTTTTTTTTTTTTTTTGAGAGGTTTTTGCTATAGGGCGCATGTGCTCGCCAGAAAGACAGAGAGACACAGAGAGACAGAAAGCGAGAAATCACCTCCCCGGGGTTGAGGGGATTGCCATGCTGCAAGCCCTTCTCCTCCATTCTCTTTGAGGGAATTGCCATGCTGCAAGCCCTTCTCCATTCTCCTCTCAAGATCTTGGGCATGCATGCACACGTGCCTGACATAAGTTTAAGCCACCAGGTCCAGGACTCGAACCGTAGTTGACTACATGGGAATCCAGTGACATAGCCATTATGCCATCGGCTTGTCCCTCAACCTCAGTGCTATTGACCTTATGGGCTAGATAGCTCTAAGTCGTGGGAACTTTCTGTACAGTAGGATGTTTACCAGCCACCCAGATTTCTACTCACTCAATGTCTGTGGTAGCCTCCCAGTTTTGACAACCAATAATGTTTTCGAATAACATCGAGTGTCTCATCAGGGACAAAAATAGCTCTAGGTTGAGAAACACTTATCTAATGCATTTTGAAAAGTGCTAGAATATTCTAGCTGCCTCTGTGAACACTAGACCCAGGTTACTCTAAAGTTTCTATGGGGTGTGGTTGTGTGTGCGTGTATGTGTGTGTACAGGAATTAGGGAGCAGTAGAGGTAACAGTAGACCACTATGGTTTCATTAAAAACCCATGAAGTACTATAAGTGTGATATTTTAATGCCTTTCTATCAAATATGTTTATTTATAACTGAAAAAGTCAATGTTAAAAGGAATCTGATTTCTGATGCCTCTCTTTTTTACAATTAAAGGTATAATTTCCTGGAGAAAAGTAATGCAACTATCAACACATGTAGAAGCTGATTTTAAGTGCCATATGAGGATGAATTACTACAGTGCTATTTACTGCCTAACTTATTAAAGGAGAATCTGAGTCGAGCGCTCTATTTTATTGGAATGGTATATAATGGTGTGGTTTCCTGGTATTTCTATTAATGTGAATACAACTAAGCAGTGCATATCCTAGAAAATTCCCAGGAGAGAAATTTGAGCTGCTCTTAACTGACCTTCTGACACTTTCAGCTCCATTGGTGAGTTCCCGTGGTCCCAGCTATGGTAACTCTGATAGATGTATTCAGCAGTGAGGTTGATTATTAAATTCCCTGGAGACTGTTCTAAAACTCCTAGAAAGAGACCACAGATTCTATATACCAATAGAAAGACATAATAACTAAATAAGTTAACTGTGCCTTAAGCTGACTTAATAGCTTTATCATGTACAGAGCAGGAAAAAAGAAAAAAAAAAAAAGACAAAGGTTTTTTCCTCTAATCTCTGCATTAGTCTGAGCATACCTAGAATATTACGATTGCTTTGGTGAGATGTTTTAAGAAGGAAATTGACAAATTAGAGCATGTTCAGAGAGCCAGCAGAATAACGAGTGTCCTATTAGGTATGCTTCCTACTCAAGTCTTCATCGTTCATATTGACGGGCTGAATATGTCAAGCCCTTAAGGCTTGGAAAACTCTAATTAACAACATAGAGAAATTACGATATTAATGGTAGGAATACTGCTACACAGTTTCTCAAAACACAGTTGGTAAAACCCCAACCATACAAAGAAAAGAAAATGTGATGGGAAAATATGGCAATTTGGCAGACAGCTGAAATACAATAGTTGGTAAATGTCAGCAACTCTGAGTGTGTTTTCTATGTGGGTACTCTGAACATTTTGGATGCTTTTTTAGCCAGGACATTAACTGTCTCTTACATCCCCTCCAACTACTATGTTGTTACTCACATCACTCTAGGCTCCCCTGGTGCCTGCTGTTGTTAACAATACTAAACACCAACTGAGAACTCTGCCCCCCAAATACCAGAAAAGCCACTGGGAGCCTTGCCTCCTGGGCTCACAGTGTTCATGCTGTGACTGAATAAAATGCACTATATGCATCAGAAAAGTCAGTACAAAGGGTTTTTATAACCTGAAGAAAATGAACATCACAATGCAGGTTTTGCTGTTTCTGCATTTCATTTACTTTGAACGTGTAGTATGCAGTGTAGCTCTCCAGTACTGATGTATTTCAGCATTGTTTTGTAGAACATTTTATGTATGTAATAGTAGCTATGAAAAGACTTTTCTAGTTGAATTGTGACATTACCTACACTCAAAACTATCTACTATATAAGTGAGTACTTTATGGGAAGTGCACTAAGAAATGTGTTATTATAAAATAATCGTTTTCAAAATATTTACAAGGACATAAAAACATAAGAAAAAAATCAATTCATACAAAAAATGTTATTTCAACTTGATATTTTCCAGATAATTCACACTAAGCATGTTATTTTACTGAAATGTCTCCTAGTGAGGTTTTTAATTTCTTAGAGTTAGAGAACTTTAGAAAATGTACTGCAAATCTCTAAGTAACCTAATATTTTACCTCTTTGATAGAATAAATATCTGTAGGAAGATTTTAAGTAGTATTCCTCTGTCCCTCTTTTTGAATTTAAAACTATTTAAAAGCTACTTGAATATGTTGAAAGATAAAGCACTTTAAATGATAAATCTTACTTGATTATCGGAAAGATTTTTATTTAATATAAATGCAAGCCAGAGGGAAATAAGAAATATCAAAATATTATATTATCAAATATGCAATTTGCTATAGAGGTCCTTTATTAAAATCGCAATTATTATTTCACATAAAATTTAATTGAGGTCACTACCCTACTGGCAAGTTATTTCAAAATTTCTTTCTTATAATAAGATTTGTTATTGTAGCATTTTCCACATCAATGCTTCCTTTATATCTATATGCTTTTTATATCTGTTTATAAAGATAATAGGCATTACCCATAATTTGGTTGAATTAATAATCAAGCTATACATTTAAATGTCTGAGGAAGAAATGTCCTTCTGTTTCCTGCTAACAAAGTCGCCAGCATGGGAAAGCTCTGGCTCTTCCGTGAACTCTTAGTGAATCCCAAAAAAGCGAAACTGTCCGTGCATTCTGAATACACAAAACTAAGTGTTTTCCTTATGGTGTTGGGGAATAATTCCTCTGAATATGTGACATTTTCACATGACAAGTTACACACACCATTATTCACTGAAACACAAATATAAATGCACAAATATAGAGAGAAGTTATGTCCCTGCCAAGGACCACAGGCCTGTTTGAAGCTCTGATTTCACTGACCTTGAACATCTGTTGATTAAGATCATTGCATTTAAATATCAATACTCTGTACAGTGATCAGAATCATGCAACATGGTGCTGGGGTTGGATGGCCCTTTGAATTAACAACAGGTCTTCTAAGGTATCTAGAGGTCACTTGCTGACTTCCTGCCTCTCTTCCTTTCCCTTTTCTTCTGTTTAAACACTGATTATTTGTATGCCAGGTATTGTACTCTCTACAAAGAATTAAACCATTGATTACTATGTCATCTCTACACTAGAAGAGCTAAAAGCCACCTGTTAAAGAAATGTGTTCTACTAATAAGCGACTATATTAATGTGTTTAACATTATTGTTGAGAGACACAGATACATAGAAAAGAGCAAGGAGGACCAGCTGTTGTGGTCTGAAAAGTGAAAATGCAGACCATCTTCAGAGAAATGTTGGTATTAAATAACAAATCATAAAAAGAAGAAAAAAAAAAACACACACAAACTTTTTCCTTCTCACCAAAGGAATCGACGTTAGAAAAGCTGGCAGCCATGTGCAGTTCTATAAAAGAAATTTTGTTTTCCCACTAACATCTATTTTTAAATGGCAAATTTATTTCCGTGAAAGGAAATGCACTTCTTAAATGATAAAATAAATTCGTGCTAAAACATAAGAACTAATTAACGCAAACATGCCAAGTTCTATAATTGGTGTTATTTGGGGGCACCTTTAATGGATTTTCAGAAATGTCTCAATTTTGGACTGTTGCCCTACCCTTGATGTTCTATTTATCTTTCATTTTCATTCACCTTGCTTCAGGCTTGTGTTCACATGAGAATTGCTCACGTTGTACCTGACTCACAGAAAATATGCAATAAATATTAATTATTATTATTGTGCTTAATGCCTATAAAATTAGTGCTCAATGTCACATGCTACCAGTAGTTACGAACTTCTTACAAAAGTTCTATGAACTAAGAGCTGATCTTGGTCATAGACGTCTATTCCATTTCATTGGACTTATAGAAAAGAAAGTTAGGCAAAGAATGAATTAATAAAGTGGGGACTGGACAAGGTCAAACAGCTTATTGTCTCAGTTTAATTTGGTTCTCCTGAAAGAGTATCATACAGAATAGAGAGTATAAGCTTTGGAATAACAAATTGATGGGTTCAAAACTCAGATCGATTACTCCCTTCTTGAACTTCCCTTCTTTTGAGAATCAATCCTCTTTTCTGTAAAATAGATATAATAGTGGCTTAATAGAATTTTACATGCAAAGTATATAGCACAATAAATTAGAATCTCCACTCTGTACAGTATAATTTATTTTCTTTTTATTATTAACCAGTAATGTTATTTTCTATGTCCTTTGCTAGCCTGAATATTACCCAAATGTGAAGTTTCAGATTTTGAATATAGCGTTATGCAATATTCCATCAAATCTATGAATTCCAAATGTTACTATAAATAAAGTATATACTATTTAAATAGTTTAAGGATCCTAAGAATTAAACAACGGACAAAAAAGGTTTGGCTAAATAAAGTTTAAAGAAATAATGAATGATCAATTCTTAAAGTTTGTGTCAATATATTTTGATCTTTTAACTATTAATATAAATAACTGCTCCACTTTGTTTTGTTCAGTATCCTCTACTGGACAGATTTTAAACACACATAAATCCTGGGGTCAGTAGAGGACATAGCAGTTATGTTGCTGGACTCCCACATGGCCGACTGCAGTTCAAGATCTGGACCCAGTGGCTTGAAACTCACACTGGGGGGGGGTGTATGCATGCCCAAGATCCCAGGAGAATGGAGGAGAAAGGATTACAACATGGCCATTCCTCACCTCCCCAAGGGGTGATTTCTCACTTTCTCTTTCACTATCTCTGTCTCTGTCTCTCTCCAGCAAGGGCATGTATCCTAAGGCCAAAAAACAAAAACAAAAACCCCTTAAATATGAACTTAATTGATTCTTGGTAGTGACTCAGAAAAAAATAAAAAGTATGTTCAGAAGGATTCTAAAGTTCAGGCTAAGGGTAAAAGAATGTCTTGATCACTTAATGGGTAGAGGAGCTAGCATAAAACCTGTATGTATGCACATACTTACACATTAATACTGGAACAAAATTATCTTTACAATATAGTTTCAGTTTATTGTCCCTAACTCATATTCATTTTTATGATAACTTAGTTTCTTCAAGTCATGAGTATATCTATCTATCTATTTATTTTGAAAATAGTAAAACAATGTTATTCAATTCAGACTTCATTTGAAATTTTAGGGCATGGTAGAAGGAAACATAGTTATTCAGTGCCTATGATACATAGATTTTTATTTATATATCATTTAACTTAATCTTCAAAAAATTAAATTAAAAAGGAATTATTTTGCCCATTTTACATAAAAAAGAGCAGGTTCTGACATGGTTAAATTTTCTAACATTTTAGATAACTAAGTGGAAAAAGCAGAATTTAAACTCAATATGTCTGTTTGGAGACCGGTACTTTTTCCTCTCTGTATCTTTCTGTAGCCTATGAGCGGATATTAAAACATGGTATCTTTTATGCAATGAGCTAGTTAAAATGGAATTTATACAAGGGGTTTATCCATGAATGAATGCATTTACTAATTCAATACATTCAGCTTTTGCATTAAATTTCTAACTAGTATATCTCAGTGCTTGATCAAGATCTCCTTTCAGATGTCTAATTAACTCCTGAAATTTGACATCCCAAAGCTCAACTTCAACTGCCCACCTTCCCTATATATCTAGCTCCTCCTTCAATCTTTCTCAGCTCAATAAATGAGAATTCCAACCTTTCACTGTTTGGATTAAACAAGTATACTCATAAAATTAAGCCCTTTCTAATAACCTAAATGTGACTAATTACAATCTTTAGTTATTCTGCCACCCTATATTCCAACTCCTCCATGCTGTTCTACCTTGACCTCTACACTCCTAATCTAAGACATGTAACTTTTGGTGTAATGTATACTGGCTGATTCTCACACTCTGTTGTCCTGCTTCACTAAAAATAGGCTCTTTTACAGCCTCTTCTCAACCAAGCAGTCAGAAAGAATACTATAAAAGTCAAGTCAGATCTTTTTCCAAGTATGGCCCAAATTCTCTAGTGACTTCTCAGTTCAATCAGAATTAAAGCTGTGAGACCTTCCCATTGCCTACAAGTTTGTACATGATATGATTCTCGATTCTTTTCCAACCCTATTTCCTGGGGCTCTGCCTTCACCTACTCCACTCCAGCTACATTGGCTACAGTTCTTCAAACGTCTGAGGTGTTCCATGGCATTGTACACACTGTTCTTTCTGCCTCGGATGTGCTTTTCTCTTGTATGCATGTGACTCTTCAGCCTCTTTCAGTTTTTTTCTCAAATGTCACCATTTTGCAAAGGTCTCCTCAGGCTGCTTGTATACACTGCTGTTTTCTCCAGAACACTTTACTGACTAATACATAATTGATCTATAAAATGGATTCTATGTTTATCAATTTCACCTATTTCTTAAAACTTACTTGTGACCTCCAATCAATATTTCTAGTATTTTAACAGTCATTCACGGTCAAGTGCAGCAAAATATCTGAGTCACCCAATGTACCCATTCCCTGATGAGGCTGAATAAGCAATGCTTTGTTTCAGGTTTCAAACATACTTTCTGAGGTCTTTGCAATGCCATGTTATTCACATTCTGCCTCTAATTTGAAAAGGAGTTCATTTTGTTTTTGGATGATCTTGTTGTTTAAAATACACCCCAGCATAGTAGTAAAGTGCTATCCATAATAGCATTGTAAAACCCAAGAAGGATGTGACATGCCTTACAGAGAAAATATGTGTATTATGTGGGTTTTGTTTCAAACAATAGTTATCGTGCTATTAGCCATGAGTTCAATGTTAATGAGTCAACAATATACCTCTACTAGACATCTTTAAACAGAAACACACATAAAACAGTGCTATTCAGTGATGGATTAACAAAACTGTTGTAACCAGCGTCTCCCAGGCACCTAAATCTGTATTTACCTTAGGATAAATCGTTCATTAGTTACTAGTTCAGTGTTTGCAGCAAATTTATAGAACATAAAGATAACAAAGATGAGCATCAACTGTGTTCTTATTGGGGTGTTATTTATTGTCTATATTCTCACTAAAATGTAAGTTCCATGTGAGTATAGGCTTTGTTTAATTCATTATAATCATTCTAATTCTGAGAAATAATACTCAATGCATGTTTGTTTGATATATAAATGAATATAAAAGGAATTATTGTGAGTGATGAATAAATAAGGTGTTACTAAATATGAATAAAATGATGTAAAATATCAAAATAAATATGATATAAATTACAAATAAATAAATAAGCTAATTATGACCTCTGGTCTGGTCTAATCTTAATTCTAGGATCATAGGATTAAAAGAAAAATAAAATATGAGCTTTGGTTTTGAAGCTTTCTAATTAGAACAGTCAGCTTAAATGCCTGAGAAAACCATAAGCCATCCTTCTCTTTCCAAAATCACAAGTTTATTCCATTTAAAAGACTAAATATTGATTCTCTCTATAACTCTCTAAGGTAATAGACAAGGTTATCATTAATATCTGCATTTAGTACAAGAATATAAACTTAGTGGGACCAGCTGGTGACAAGGTGGTTAAAGGTGCTGGATTCCCACATGGCCGTATAGATTGAGTCCCAGACCTGGTGGCTTGCTTTTTCACTTTCTCTTTCTCTCTCTGTCTCTCTCTGGTCAAATTAAAAAATAATAACAACAAATGGAATTAAATAAATGAATGATTATTTAAAAATGAATATAAACTTGGAATACAAGACTGTTTTCCTTATTAGCCATTACTGGTATAAATGCAATAATATACAGCTTTATAAATTCAATTTTTGGGGGGCTTATGCTTCTTTACTGATCACTTAGGCAATTGATTGACACATATTGGTCTTTTGCTCTTAAGCCAGTGACCTAAACATTTTGTGTTTCAGCTTGCTTATCTGTTAAACATGAAAAATAGCAATTTATAGGATCCAGTTCATACAAGGAGACTGTGCAAAACCTGTGCAAAAATGAAACTAAAGATCTGGCCCGCTGGCCTGTGGTTAAGGGAGCTCTATCGTACACGAACAAGCATATGGTTTGAATCCTAGACCTGGCAGCTTGAAAAACAACAGGCATGTGTGTTTGCACACCGAAGATTCTGATAAGGTAGAGAAATAGCAGAGAAAGAACTGCAGTGTGACCACAGCCCATTGGGGAGTGCTTTTTCTCACTGTCTCTCTGTCCTTTTCAGGTGAGCACTCAAACCTTCTGGCAAAAATTTTTAGAAACATAAAATTAAGGTATGACTTTAGTTTGATACAAAAATATATTAAAACCTACGCACCGTATTTCACAATACACATTTCTTTTTTTGGCAAGGTTTTTTGTTGCTACAAGGCGTGTGCATTTGCCAGGAAGACAGAGAGATACAGAGAGATAAGAACCATAAGAACCGAGAAATCACCCCCTGGGGGGGATAGCCACACCCCAATCCCTTCTCCATTCTCCTCTTGGGATCTTGGGCATGCACGCACACGTGCCCGGAGTGAGTTTAAGCCACCGGGTCTGGGACTCAAACCACGGTTGACTACATGAGTGTTCAGCGACATAGCCATTCATTACGCTAACTGCTGGTCCACATAATACACATTTTCTAAAGACTGGATTTTTCCTAGAAAATGCATATTATGGAAAAAATTGCACATGGGTTACAAAATTCTTTTATACCAATATAAAGTCGCACATTGGAGCCAGCAGTTGGCTTGGTGGTTAAGGTGCTGGACTCTCACATGGCCAACCATAGTTGTTTCCTCCCTTCCTCCTTCCCTTCCCCTCTCTCTTTTTGGTGAGTGCAGGTGGCCTATAGCAATTTTTTAAAAAGTAATAAAATTAAATATATAATTCTGAAAACAATATGAAATTAAATCATACTTTAATTCCATCTTTCCACAAACTTTTCTTTTTTTTTGTACAGGTTTTTGCCTTTAGGGCACATACCCTTACCAGAGAAAGACAGAGACAATGAGAGGGAAAGTGAAAAAATCCCCCAGGGGTAATTTATTCTCCTCCATTCCCCTCCCGGAATCTTGGGCATGCATGAACACAAATTCGGCATGAGTTTCCAGCCACTGGGTCCAGTACTTAAACTGCTGTTGGCCAAGTGGGAGTCCAGTGACCTAACTGCTGTGTCATCTGTTGGTCCCAAACTTCCCGAAGTCATCTTATAAACCATACATAAAAACTGTTTTGTGGGGTTAGCAGTGGCATGGTGGCTGAGGCACTGTATTCTCACATAGCTGACCGCAGTTCAAGTCTCAGACCTGGAAGCTTGCTTTTCCACTTACCCCTCCTCCCCCATCTCTCTTTCTTTCTGGTAAGCATAAAAAATAATAACAGTAAATATAATTAAACAATTAAAAATCCAGAATTATTTTGCATTATGTTAACTATGATAATCTTATCCACATAAAAAAAAGATATACATAACTACAGTTTAATTTTTAAAAAGGTAAATGGTAGTCTATGCTGTACTAAGTGGTAGACTTGTGGATCTAATTTAAATTTAATTTCCCGGAATATTTTAGCACATTCAAAATATAGATTTGGCTACATGGAAGTTTTTTTCTATATATTGTTTAGAGTAAGTTCTATTAGAACTTTTTAATTTTGTATCAACATATGCAAATGTACTCAGATGTTCCATTTCAGTGATTACATTATTATAAGTTGAGAATTCTTACTATGAATATCATTTTTCTCTTAAAATCTATTAGCATGAACTTTACATTTTTAAATGAAAATGAATTATGTTAATGCATTAACTCTTGAAATAATATCTATTCCTTTAATTATCTTTCTCTCTCTCTTTTTAAAATTTATTTCTTCCACGAGAGAGCAAGATAAGAGAAAGATAAATATCCCCCAATAGGGTTCTCACACCACACTCCACCTCCATTCTCAGCCAGCCGGGTTCATGGGCACAAACGTGAACACCCAGTGTGTACAGGGTGACCATAGGCTGTGAGCCCAGGACCCTCCCATGTGGCCTCTGCATCACAGAACACTGCATTACTGTTGTGTCACTGCTACTGAACCGTTTAGTTCTTTCACTTGTATTTAATGTTCATAAAAAGTTCTTAGTAATTTAAATTGCTTTCTGTTATACTTCATTAGAAGGACACTTAGGATCCCAGCAGGTAGTGTGGTGGTTAAAGTGCTAGACACCACATGGCCGACCATGGTTTGGGTTCCAGATTTTATGACTTGAAAATCACATCAGGTGCATGCAGGTCCAAAATCCCAGGAGAAGAATGGAAGAGAAGGGATTGTAACATAATTATACCACCTGAAGGGTTATTTCTCACTTTCCCTCTCACTATCTTTTTCCAGTGAGCACACATGCCCTACAGTAAAAACCTAAAAATAAAAATAAAGGGACCAGCAGATGATGTAATGGTTACATTGCTGGACTCCCACAT
Source organism: Tupaia belangeri chinensis (assembly GCF_000334495.1). NCBI lineage: Eukaryota > Metazoa > Chordata > Mammalia > Scandentia > Tupaiidae > Tupaia > Tupaia belangeri. The sequence goes on from NW_006207985.1 coordinate 304,749, forward strand.
AGCTGGGCTGCCGTTTGAGTCTCAGATCCAGTGGCTTAAAACTCATGCTGGGCATGCATGTGTGTGTCTAAGATCCCAAGAAGACAAGAAGAGAAAAGAGGAGAAGAGATTGCAAAGTGGCCATCCTCCCTGGGGAGTGATTTATTGCTTTCTGTCTCTCTGATTCTCTGTCTCTCTGGCAAGCACAAGCACCCTACAGCAAATATATCTCTAAAAAATAAAATAATAAAAAATATAATGGACATTTGGATTCCCTAAAGACCTTGCCTGACCCCAATGTAGTAAAAGACACATTATCTTAATCAATGTGGGCTACTATAGCAAAATACCATAGTTTGAGTAGCTTAAAAAAACACATTTATTTCTCACAGTTCTAGATGCTAAATGTTCTAGATTTATGTGCCTGGATTCAGTATCAGATGGGGGCCTTCTTAGTTTGGAGATAGCTACCTTATTACTATATTTTAATTTTTGAAATTTTTTTAAATAATTATTTTTTAACTTTATTTATTCATCCATTCCAATTTGACTAGAGAAGGACAAAGAGAGAGAGAGAGAAAGTGATTGATAAAGCAACCTACCAGGTCCAGGACTTGAACCACGGTTGGCTATGGGGGAGTCCAGTGCCCTTAGCCATCATGCCACCTGCTGGTCCCTTACTGTATTTTTATAAGGTAGAGATATTATCTCTCTGGCCCGTGTAGGTACCTAGACCATTTATGAATTTTCCACCCTCACAACCTATTAATTACATCCCAAAGACTCTACCTGTAAGTACCATTACCATGGGGGTTAGAGCTTCAGGGCACAAGATTTGAAGTGACACATTCTCATACACTCTGCTGAACTATGTGAGATTTCTATGGCTGTTTTCTAGTAATCACTAACTGGTGGTTTTCCCTAACCAGCCTTCATTCCTTACATGTTATAGTATCATGACTGAGTGTCTTTTTTTAGATTTATGATCATTTCTTCCATTTTTTCCTCACACTGAAGTTTCCTTTCTTAACTATTCACTTGGCAAACTGTATTATTTAATTTTCAATCCCTGTGTGTTTCAGTAATGTCTGCAGATAATAAAAACAATGTATTCACAGTCTAGTGCAAGAGTCCTAACACTTCCGAATGATATTACTCATGAAAACTACACATACTGAAGTAAAAACAATCTGGTACATAGATTAAAAACGCTCCCTCTTAGGACCAGCAGGCAGCATGGTGGTTAAGGCGCTAGATCCCACATGGCTAACTCCATTGTTTGAGTCTCAGAGCAGTGACTTAATAAACACACCAATCTGTCTGTGTGAATGTCCAAGCAGGGAGACACTTTTTCTCTGTCTTTTCTAGTGAGTACACATGCTCTATGGCAAAAATTTAAAAGACAAGGGGACCAGCAGTTAGCGTAATGGCTATGTTGCTGGACTCCCACATAGTCGAGTGCGGTTTGCGTCCTGGACCCGGTGGCTTAAAACTCACGCTGGGCGTGTGTGCGTGCGTGCCCAAGATCCCCAGAGGAGAATGGAGGAGAAGGGATTGTGGCGTGGCCATCCCCCCTGGGGGTAATTTCTCGCTTTCTGTCTCTCTGTCTCTGTCTGTCTGGCGAGCGCACGTGCCCTATAGCAAAAAAAAAAAAAAAAAGACAGCAAAAATGCTTAGGCTTATGCTACTAAATTGATATTACTTCAAGTTTATACAGACAACAGATTTCCAATCATTGTCTTCTAATTCTGTTGACTGTAATTTCTCTTCTTCTTAAAGACCTTACCTTTTGTTTGATTTTGGGAGTGTGTGGGTAGGTAAGAGTGGTGGTGGTGCTGGTGCAGTAATTAAGCTAATTTGAGTCTTCTTCCCCTATTCTTTCTACTAACATTCTAAACATCCAGGTTGTTTGTATAAGGCTTCGAATTTTGGTAGAACTTACTTTAAGGTTATTTGAAGCCAGTGCCCTTTATGAACATTTAACAGTAGTTATTTTCAAAACAGATTTGAGAATTTAATAACTATTTGTCTATGCAAGTTTCTATTTATAATTTATATTTTTTCTTAAAAGTACATAACTTATCAACCATGCTCTGTGGGTTGGTGATATGTACCAGGGACAGGGTCTCTGGAAGGTCCTCAGTGTCCTTTAGGCTTTGCCATTCAACAAAACATAGGCTATTTTAACTAAGACTCATATTTATGGACATTAAGTTGTTTTTGATATTTTCATTTAATTTTTGAATTAGTTACCTCATTTCCATTCTCAGCATTGTTTATTTGCACTTTCTATTTTTTCCTCATCTGCTAAGATTTGCTAATTTTATTTTCAAGATATCATATATTTAAAAAACTGTATTTATTATTATTAATTTCTCATTTAATTCAGGGCATGCATGCTCATCAGAGAGAGAGAACATGAAAAGGCAAGCTTCTAGGTCTGGAACTTGAACCATGGTTGGTCAAGTGGGAATCCTGCACCTTAAGCAGCATGCTACCTGCTGGCCTGGAAGATACTATATTTTTAATAAATATTCTGTTAGTGTCTGCCCTTACTTTCATGGTTTTCTTTTACTTTATTGAGTCACTTTTAATTTGTATAGCTACCTTCTTGGCTTCTATGCTCTTTACTCTGCAATCTACCTCCAGCCTCGGCTAGCCTAGATCAAGGATACTCATGTATGGCCTGTCATGCTCAGTAAATCTACTAATAAACATGCCTGAAAAGGAGATATAAAGTTAACCATGAAATTAGAAATTTGGTGATTAGAAATTCTGAGCAGAATGACTCCTCCTATTTCGATAATTAGATAACATATCACACTGAGAATCTTGAGAATCTTTTTATTGAAGGGGAATATTGTAAGTTATAATCAAGGGCAGGAGGATTTCTTAACACATTTGAAAGAAACCTAAACTAAGGGTATACGTGCATTTCCCAGAATCCAGGTGCATCCTGTGAGTGGCCCTCAGTGTATAGCAGTGTCAGCTGGGGCTTACAGTCACCTGGAACTGTCCATCCAACTCCATTTAATATGCTACAGAGCAGAAATTCACAACAACTCTGAACTTTAAGAAGCACACGTTGGTAACAGAAACTTGTTTCTACTCCCATTTATTCACCTCTAATCATATCGCTAGTCAGTTTTCAACTTTTTATTCTAGAAAGGAATACATCACTATAGAAAGAACCATTATCATCTCTTTTCAAATGAGAAAATGGCAGAATAGAGGAAACAAAGACAGTAAAGGAAAAACTTTCCTGAAGATATATTTATTATGCTTACTTTTTTCTATAATGCAAGATAAACAAATGTATATATGCCCCTTTTAGAGCCAATGTGGGAGTAGAGCAGAAAGCTCATTTATTTTTATCTGTGGCTCTTGATGTCACCCTGATCAGCATTTCTATCAAAAATATCCAAGCTAATATCAAAATCATAGAAAATAGCTGTCTTTAATAGAGGACTTTGGTGTTTAATCCTTTGAAGCATATGAGAAGCAAAGATATGCTGTATGCAAAGTAAAGTCCTCTGCTGTCTTTGAAAATACCAAAGGTAACTTTTAAGTGCACTTACCGTTTTCATCTTTACAGATAAAATGTCTCGTAGGCAGGCTTATAGATGTCCGTGGGTTTTCTCTATCTTTTAAATGTTTTTGAAATGAACAACAAAAATAGTTATCTTTTAAAAAAGTCAAATAGTATTTTACACTATCTCAGTGTTATATACATATTTTAAAAATCTGAGTTGACAGCTATTCTTCTCTGATATATAGCCTTTGGTTAGATATATGTCTTTAAAGTCTAAAATTGTTTGTCTAAATTATATGTATAAAAACTATAGCTAAGTACAAAAATGGATACAATTAATTACAACTTGCATACTTAGGCATATAGGTATAAATATGCTACTGTATGTCACAAATGAAACATTAAACACAATGACACTATTAAGTGTTTTCTAGCCTCAGAGCCGTCTTAGAAAAGTTTTATTTAACACCAACATTTTAAATAGAAATCGTTTATATGCAACATAAAGAGCAAATTTTTCAGATGAATAGTTTTTGAAAAACCTGTAAAATTACCTAATAAAAGCTTAAAATTAATTTTCCAAGAAAATATTATTATTAATATTTATGCTTCAAATTCAAGAACAGTGAGTCTTTAAGAAATGTATTTGATTATCTACGTGGACCAAGGCAGAACAAGGACGGAGAACGTTTCTCCTGGGCCACATGTCTGATTCTGTTCCTTTAAAAGACTTTTCCAAGCTGAATAGACAGTATTTGCAGAAACTCAAAACGTACCTATTTTATCAACTGGCTATTGTGTAGTTATAAAACTGTATCTGATAAACAAACAAAATTCCTTTTTCCTGATTTCTACCAATGTTCACTGTTTGCTAATCAAGAGGAATACACTTACCTCTCAATGCCTTCTCCTAAAGATTAAAGGACGCTTCTGCCTACATAATGCTTGCTTTATTGGAGGGAGTCTCAGACATCAGCAGGCATCACAATCACCTGGGGGCCTTGTTAAACACAATTGCTGAGCCCCACACCAAGTTTGGAATTCAGTAGATCTGAGGTGAAGCTAAAAAATTTGCTTTTCTATCAAGACCCTACATGTTGCTAATACTGCTGGTGCTAGGACCAGACTTTGAGAATCACTGAATTAATAGATTTTACCCAGGAAGAGGAGCTATAGCTTTTTAAACTTTCAAAAAGAGCAGTCATGAAACATTTTAAATTATTAAGATCTGTACCATTAGATGTGTCAGAAGAAGCAGTGATCTGAGTTCTAATTTTTTTGGAACCTCCAGAGGAGACTTCAAAGCCAAGTGGAATTAATTAAGTTGATAGAAATTACAATCAATACAATACCCAGAACATAATAGGTGCCATGCCAATTCATATAAATAAATCTAACCTCATCTTTCATTCTACATTTATCTTTATCTGCAAATATTTACTTAGCGAACAGGGAGAAAGGCTGGTATAAAAATACGTCATTACTCAAAGGTCATATTTTAATTGCCCTCCAAACTCGGCTCCATATTCCCAGATGGTATCTTAAGATAGTTTGTTTCAGAAAAAAAAGCAACGTATAAATAAATTAAAAATAAATTATATTCCCAGTTCTTCACCTAATGTCTACTTTCAGTCCCTAAGCAACCTATTAGAAGATATTTGTGAAATATGTAGTCTTTGAGAACTTTGCTTCAGTGGTTCTGAACTGTTAGAGACGGCATCAGAAATATGAGCTTCGATGGGAGTGAAGGGAAGGGCAATGCACCCAGGGTCTGTTTTCTATGTGGTCTTGGCATTTATCAGCAGTGTCTGGTCTTGAGTAACTCTTAACCTCCAGCTGAACTCAGTATCTTCATATCTAAAACAACCATAATAATCCCTTTCTGGCACAGATAGTTGAGAAAACCAAACTAGGTAGAGACTTATGATTAACTGCAGTTGAACACATTCAGTGCATTAAAAGAGGCAGATGAATGCCATGGTTAATAGAAAGAATCTTTTAACAACAACAACAAAAAAGGGAGACTGAGAAATCACTCCCCAGGAGGGGTAGTCACAATCCTTTCTTCTCTATTCTCTTCTTGGGATTTTGGGCACACATGCAAAGTGCCTGGCATATTTTCCAAGCTACAAGGCCTAGGACTCAAACTGTGTAGCCAGCCATGTGAGATCCAAGTGCCTTAACCACCACGCCACCTGGCTGGCCTAAAGGAGAGTATCTTTGGATCACTTTTTCTAATTGTGATTTCCCCCTAGTATTGCCTTGCTTTAAAAAAAAATAGTAGAACCTTAGCACCGATTTATATACTGCCTGTTTTCAGTCCTAATTTTTTTTTTTTTTTTTTGGAGAGGTTTTCACTATAGGGTGCGTGCGCTCGCCAGACAGACAGAGAGAGACAGAGAGACAGAAAGTGAGAAATCACCCCCCGGGTGGATGGTCACACTGCAATCCCTTCTCCTCCATTCTCCTCTCAGGATCTTGGGCACGCACGCACACGTGCCCGGCATGAGTTTTAAGCCACCGGGTCCGGGACGCAAACCGTGGTCGACTAGGTGAGAGTCCAGTGACATAGCCGTTACGCTAACTGCTGGTTCCCCAGTACTAATTTTTTCTTGTCAATTTTATCTAGTTCTGTGAAGTGTGGTTTTCTTCCCCACAGAGACAACACTGGTCTTGACGGCTTTTGATGTCATTCTTACCACTTTTTAAAAAGGCTCATTAAATACTCAGAAATGTATTCATGGGGAATATTATAATGTGGATGAGCCCATGATACCATTTTTTTTTTTTGGTAGAGGTTTTGGCTATAGGGCACGTGCGCTCACTAGAAAGACAAAGAGAGACAGAGTCAGAAAGCGAGAAATCACCCCCCAGGGAGGATGGCCATGCCACAATCCCTTCTCCTCCATTCTCCTCTTGGGATCTTGGGCATGTACACACACACGCCCAGCTTGAGTTTAAGCCACTGGGTCCGGGACTTAAACCACAGTCGATTACATGGGAGTCCTGTGACATAGCCATTATGCCAACTGCTGGTCCCGATAGCATAATTTAAAAAAAATTATTTAGCTTTATTTATTTATTATTTTGACCAGAGAGAGGCAGAGCAAGAGAGAAAAAAGTGAGAAAGCAAGATACTAGGTCCAGGACCCAAATCGTGATCAGCCATGTGGAAGTCCAGCACCTTAGCCACCACACCACCTGTCGGCTCCATGATAACATAATTTAACATTAAAATAATATTCAATAAGAGGCCGGCAAGTGTCATGGTGGTTGAGGGCACTGGACTCCCACATGACTGACCATGGTTTGAGTCCCAGACTGGTGGCTTGCTTTTTCGTCCCTACCTCTGTCTTTCAAATTAAAAAAAAGGAAAGGAAAAAGAGGAAGCCACACCCCATGGGGCCAGAAGAATTCTTTAAAAAAGAATTATTTTTATTTATCTTTATTTATATATTTTTTTAAGTTTGATCAGAGAGAGACAGAGTGAGAGAGAGAGAGAAAGAGAAAGTGAAAAAGCAAGTCGTCAAGTCTGGGACTCGAACTGTGGTCGGCCATGTGGGAGTCCAGAACCCTTAATCACCATTTCACTTTTCAGTCCCAATAAAAATAATTCTTAAAAACAATATTCAATGAAAGCCATACTTTCTCTTAGCCATACCGCTTTTTTCTCAATGTGTTTGCGTGCCAGATTGTTCTTGTTGCAAAGCCCGGCATACATATCTACTTTCAGTGTTATTTTAGATTTTCGGTATTAAATAATATAGATAAGGTAGGTGTGAAAGTGAAATATCTCACTAGGAAATCAGAGAGTCTATAAAAAAGACCCTCTGTCAAGAGTGACGTCCTTTGTGTGCTCTTTGCTCCTGTTGATGACAAAGAAGCGGCAAGTCGATGCCTCTGAATGACGATGCCGAAAGCAGAGAAACAGCTTCGCAGGTGAACTTTGCACATTATGTCTGTATCACTTTTCTTTCTACAAATGAGCAGGCTTATTAGAGGCAGCTTATTATCCACCACAGATGGCATTTTAAAATAAGTATGGGTGACTACAAATGTCAGCTTAAAAATCTTTCAAATTTATATATATATATAAATTACACGTTGTCCAAATGAAGGATGAAAGATGACTTCACATCATCCCTCGCTTTCTTTTCAAGTCTTTCTGAGCGTTTGGCTTTTCAAGCATTGGTTAAAATGCTGAGACAACATACTTCTTCCTACGCCTTAGTCTTGGGAGTGTACAAACTACCTTAAATATGGTAAACTAGAAACGGAAATGAATTGGAATCTGGTTGTAGGGGATCTTTCAAAGAAGAGATACATTAGCATTGATGATTTCTCTGGCTCCCGTCCACACAGAAATGCCAAAGACACGACCATGTTTGATACGTACGGTGTGACACATAAAAGTCTGTGTTCACGACAGCCATTCTGTGAAATCTCATAAAATTTTGAGACCTGTGTTGTACACTAACTGCATGCCGCTGCCTCAACCCAAGCAAGATACAACTGCCATGGGCTTATTTTATATGTTTCAAAGATATATAAAATGTGTATAGAGGAGAACAGGGGCTGGAATGAACTAACAGATAAGAAATTTTTCTGTGAGGGAAATAGTATGCTAGAATTACTATGTAAAATGCCCAACTTAAAGCAATTGCTAAAGTTAAATCTAGTTAGCTAAGATCTCACAGCTTATAGTGTTGTCTTCTCATCTTTGCTAAAGTTAATTACATGGGTTATTTAAAATGAGAGCTATATTTCAGTGCCAGCCAAGCGAAATTAGGATGTGATACTCAGCAGCGTCTTAGATGCACTTTATGTATTCAGGTTTCCTGTGAAATAGGGAAAACCTAATGGCAGAATTCAAGACCAGATGTCTGAGAATTCATAGCCACATATTACTCGACTGGGTGAGACACTGGTTCTGTTCATTAAAGAATTAGCCCCTAAAAAGTGGGCTCTCTGAGTAAGTAACTTGCTATTAATTGTAGAATCCCATAAATCAAGCAGGGATATGTGATAATAGTCATTTCTAGATAAAATAATCCTTCAAAAAAACTAAGTATTATTTAAATAAAATGTTCCTTGTTTTTTATTTTCTTCCTAAGGATCAGATTTGTTTTTAAGTGAATAGTCACATGAATATTTAAATGAATATTCACAACTCTGACAATTTTCATTAATCAGTAAGTTCACTATATAAGAGAAAAATACTTTAGTTATTCACAAAATTACTATGATAGTCTTATATTATAATGGATATGTAAGTAGATTGGTATTACTAGTAAAATAAAAATTTTAATTGCCACACTGAAAATTTTTCTTAAACAATAGCAAAATGAACTCAAGGAAAAAGAATCTATCAATAGACAAGGCAAATATCTTTTCTATATCTGACTTGTTTTTCATTTCCCACACATTCACTCTTTTCTTTTTCCTCTTTCTGCATTTTCCTAAAGCCGATGGGTTTAAGTTACTATTTCTTTAAAAGCTTAATGGCTTCTGTGACATGTCATGATGCTGTTTCTTCAGATAGTTCTCGGCAGGACAGAACTTCGGTATAACACAAATCTCTCTCTCTCTCTCTGTCACACACACACACACACACACACACACACACACACACAGAATATTTTTTAAGACCAGCCCAACAATTTTAATCTGTAAGGTATTCTTCAGACATTGCTTTGTGCTTAAAGGAAAAAAATAATACATGGAACTGAGACCCTGATATATTAAATAAAAAGACATTTGAAGTAGGAGATACTGATACACTGATAGAGAAATCACTGAAACGGTCTATGTCACTTCAGGTATATGTGCTGCTTTTATAAGAAAGAATTTTGAAGTTTCACCTCCCAATTGTCTAATTTAATACCTTGAAATCTGCTTTCTACCATAATAATCTTATCTTCTAAGGAACAGCTTTATCTTTTCTCTCTTTTCCCAAGAGAAGACCTCCAGCCTCTGGTGACTGACTTGTTACTAGATGGTAATGTATAAAGACAATTACAAAGGCTATATGCTATTAGAAATACCTTTATACTCTGAAAACTAATATAATTTCAATAGATAAACAGATAGCTGAAAGAGCTTTCAGGAAAAAAAATAAGGGTATCAACTTAGGGAACAGGTTAACGTTCTTTGTGAATAAGGAATTAAATTACAAATTAATAAAATAAGATTTCTGAAAAATTCTCAAAAATACTTAATCTACCAAATGATTTTTCAACAATATTTTAAATGAATATCAAAGGAGGAAAATAATATTTTTTCAGGTGATTTTGAAACAACTAGCCATTTTACTGTAGGAAAAAAATTAATATTTATCTTTATCTCATCTCAAACACAAAACATAGTTGAGATATATCTACATAAATGGAAAAGTCAGTATAATAAAGCTTCTAGAAGAAAATATAGGAGAGTATCCTCCAAACATTGCAGTAATCAAAGATTTGTTATGTAGAAAACAGGCACTGGGGACGAGCAGGTGGTGTGTTGGTTAAAGTGCTGGACACTCCCACATGGTTGACCATGGCTTGAGTCCTGGACCTGATGGCTTGATTTCTCACTTTCCCACTCCCTTTTTCTCTCTCTGTATCTCTCTCTGGTAAAATTAAAATAAATGAATTAATAAATCAAATTAAATAAAATAATTCTTTTTTTAAAAGCAATTAAAATTGAATTAAATTAGTAAATTAGATTCTATTAAAATTAAATATTTTGTTTATCAAAAGACACTTTTAAGAAAATAAATATGTAATTCAATAAGCAGGAGAAATAGTTTTCACTATATATATTTTTATAAATTCTTTTTATAAAAATATCTTTCAAAAACTTGTATAATGTAATAATATAAAATGATAAAAATGATTTTGTCAATCGAATGTATATTTTGCAGATGGGATATCCAAGTGCCAATAAGCCTGTGAAAAATATCTTACCTCATTAGTCACTAAAAAAAGGTAAATCAAAAACGCAATTAGTTACAACTGCTCACCCACTGGCATGGCTAAGACCAAGAATCCAAAATGCTGGTGAGGTTGTGGACCAAACAGAACCCTTGTGTGTACATTGTTGAGTGTGCAATGGTAAAACCAGTTTAGAGATTGGTTTGGTGGTTTCTTGTACAATTTCTACTTCTAGGTATTTATACAGGAGAAATGAAAACATTAAGACTTACATGAGACTATGCAAGGAACATTCACCAATAGGAAACTCAATAAACAAATATGGTGCAATCATATGTTGGAATAAGCTTAGTACATAAAAGAAACAGAGGACTGATACATAGAACAACAAAAGTGATTTTTTTTTTTTTCTTTTAGCGAGGTTTTTGCTACAGAGCACATGTGCTCACTGGAGAGACAGAAAGTGAAAAATCACCCCACAGAGGCAATGGCCATGCTGCAATATCTTCTCTTCCACTCTCCTCTTGGGATTTTGGACATGCACCTACATACGCCCAGTGTGAGTTTTAAGCCACCAGGTACAGGACTCGAACTAGTCCAGCAACATAACCATTACATCATCTGTTAGTCTTGAATCTTTAAAATTATACTGTTCTTCCTTTTCCAAACACTTGAGTCCTAATGTTATTAGACAGGCACAAATAGGGTAGAATTCTGTCTGCATTGCAGTGTGGGGAAGGGAGCTATTGTGACTCAGAATAAGTTGGAAATCCAAGCTGGGTGACATGGGTGTTTATGTAGGAGGGCTTTTTGATACAGGGGGTCTGAGCCCAGCTGGACTGAGGGAAGGTTTGAAGTCCAGGTGGGACTTCAAACTTTCAGGCTTATCCTGTCGCCAGCTCAAATGCTCAGGGCTTTACCCCTGGGATGGTCAGTCACTGGATATGGGTTTCTTCCTGAAGAGTATAAACTTGGGAAAGATAGGCCTGTGCAGCTGAGCATAACTCTGTAGGGCCTGAAAACCAGTCTGCTATGAAGTGGACTCGGAGCTGCTATGAGGACTTCTAGTCCTGTGTTGACATTATTAAGGAAATATGTACATTTCTAAGTCGATTACATACACAAACGCATACACCCAAAGCTTTGTGCATTGAGTAGGTCTGGAAGTAATGACATGTCAAATACAGTGAGCACAACTTATTCTTGTTCCTAGGTTTCTAATGTCATTCTTCATTAAAAGAACTCAAAACGAGACCACCAGATGGTGTGATAGTTAAGGCACTGGACTCCCACATGGCCAACAGCAGTTAGAGTCCCAGACCTGGCAGCTGGAAAATCACTCTGGGCATGTGTGTGCATACCCAAAATCTCAAAAGGAGAATAGAAGAGAAGAGACTGTAGCATGGCCACCCCTGCTGGGGGGGTGATTTCTTGCTTTCCTTCTCACTTTCTCTCTCGAGTGAGCTCAGGGCTTCTTGGAGTATTTGCTGAGACAGGAGAAGTATGACTGGGAGAGAACTGGAAGATCAGCAAACTTAATATTTGCTTTATTTTCAAATTAATTCATTTATTTATGGAGAGATTGAAAAAGCCAGAGAAATAGGCAGTTCCAGCAGGGTCTTACTGTTGCAATCCACCCCTGGTCTCAGCCAGCTTGCATGGCGGGCATGCATGCATGCCCAGCATATTCAGAGAGGTCCTGGGTTGCAAATTGAGAACCTTTCCTATGCAGGTTCTGTTGCATTACTTCTATGCAAATGTCTGGCCCCTGGAACTTAATATCTGAATAATATAAATTTCAGAAAGAGGAAAAGAAAATGATGAATTTGAAAATATGATGGATATCTAATCCCCTGAGCTGAATAAATATTAAGGGACAAGAATGAAAGAGAAGGCACCTACTAGATTCCAAGAATCAATCAAGACAAAGTAAAATAAGATTGTAACCTATTTATCAGAAAAAAAAAGAAGTAACAAAAGAAAAATAATTTACCTAATAATAGACTTCTAGCTACACCATTTGAATCTAGAAAATAATGGAATGATGTCTACAAACTATTGAGGGAAAAAACTATCATGTAAGCATCCTATAACAGAAAGAATCTTGTCTACTTGTAAGGGTGACAGAATAATCTGCAAAAACTTGGAAATTTGTTATTATAAATACAGAAAACACACAATTAATTTGAAGAATGTATATAAAAAATAACACAAGTGTACCAGAATAGGAACAAGTAGACATAGATAACTATATAAATGTTAATGAATTTGCAAGTGATATTGTTTATAATTATAAACTGAAGAAACATTTGTGGGGCCAGAGGATGGCATGGTAGTTAAGGCACTGGACTCCCACATGGCCAACCATGGTTTGAATCCTGGACATGGTGGCTTGAAAATCATGCCAGGTGCATGTGGGTGCATGCCCAAAATCCCAGGATGAGAGTGGAGGAGAAAGGACTGCAATGTGGCCATCCTCCTTGAGAAGTGACTTCCCACTTTTCTGCTCACTATCTCTTTCTCTCCAACCAATGCATGCAACCTATAGCAAATCCTTAAAAAATAATTGAGAAAATATTTGTAATATATGTCTAACAAAAGATTAATTTGATAGTATAAAATGCTGCTTTTAAATTAAAATTAAAAAAAAAACTCAAGAGAAAGATGAGCAAAAGATAAATTAATAAAATCTGAAGAAGTTAACACAGTGTCCTAAAATGTCCAAAATTGTTTTTGAACTTCTCTACTGTTTAGGTAAATGCAAATAAATATAAAAATAAGATGTTAGTTACCTGTTAAACTTTAATGGATTTTTAACAATGCTAATATCTACTGGGAAGATCCTAGGATTAATATTCTCAAACACTTTTGAATAAATACAATTTGTTGTAACCTTTTAGAAAAGTAATGTGGCAATATTTATTTGTTTTTTTCAAGGATGATAGGTTATTTCTGTCTTTGTTTCTAGTATATTTTTAAAATCAAGATGAAATAAAAATAATGTAAAACTAATTAATTTTCTTTATTATTATTATTATTTATGCATTCATTGGCTGTAATCATTTAGATTGTAAAGAAACTTTACCCAGAATGACATACACCTCAGTAAAGCCCAGTTGAGAATACTATACACATCTTTATCAACAGATAGTAAACCATGTCTGTGTCCCACAAATGTCTTACCTCTCTATTTATTCCCAAAATGTCCTTTCCTATGCTCTTCTCCTCCCACACTCTACTCCCACTTTGTCTCTAGTGCCCATAACAATTTTTAATGTTTTTATGTCTCTACCATAGAGTGCAGACAGTCGGTATATGTTAGTGGAGACATACAATGCCTCTCTTTCATAGCCTGACTTGTTTCACTCAGCAACAAATGTTCCATATTCATCCACTTTCTATCAAATTCCAAGGCCTTGTTGTTTTTTATGGCTAAATAGTATTCCATGGAGTATATGTGCCACACTTTCTCAATCCATTCATCTATTTTTTGACATTTGGGTTGGTTACATGTCTTAGCAATCGTGAATACTGCTGCAATACAGTTGTGCAAGTGCTTTTCTTTTTCTTTTTTCTTTTTTTTTTTTTTTGAGTCTTTGCAATAGGGGCAAATGCTTTTCTGACTGAGCATTCTTCTGCCCTTTGGGTAGATAACAAGGAGTGGAACTGCTGGGTCATATGGTAGTTCTATTTGAAGGTCTGTGAGGAACCTCGATATTGTTCTCCACAGTGGCTGGACCATTTACATTCCCACCAACAGTGTAAAAGTGTTCCCCTTTCACCACATCCCCTCTAGAACTTATCTTTTTTTGTTTTTTTTTTAATCTTTGCCATTCTGACGAAGCTTAGGTAGTATCTCATTGTGGTTTTGATCTGCATCTCCCTTATAATATTGAGCATTTTTTCATATGCTTTTTGGCTATTTATATGTCATATTCAGGTAATTTTCCCATCTTTTAATTGGGTTAATCATTTTCTTCCAGGTAAGCCACTTGAGTTCCCTGTGTATTCTGGTTATCAGTTCCTTATCTGAGGCACAGATAACAAAAATTCTCTCTGATTCTGAGGGTTGTCCATTCACACTAATTATGGTGTCCTTAGATGTACAGAAACTTCTTAATCTGATGTAATCCCACCTGTGGATTTTGGGGATTATTGTCCCTTTGGGGTCTTGCTTAAGAAGTCTTTGTTTACCCCAATGTCTCCCAGAGTTTTCTCAGTGTATTCCACCAGTAGTTTTATACTTTGAGGTCTTAGGTTTAGATCTTTGAGTTGATTTTTGTTAATGGTGACAGATAGGGGTTCAGATTCATCTTTGAGCAGGTGGATATCCAGGTTTTTTAGCACCATTTGCTAAGGAGGTTTTCCTCTTCCCACTGGATTGACTGGTACCCTCTGTCAAAGATGAGTTGACTGTATGATTTGGGGTCTATTTCTGGGGTCTCTACTCTGTTCTATTGGTCATCATGTCTGTTTTGATTATCATAACTTTGTAATATATTTTGGGGCCAGGGAGTTAGATGCCACCCACTCCACTCTTTGGCAGGATGGCTTTGGCAGTATGGGGTCTTTCATAATTCCAGACAAATTCTATGATTGTCTTTTCTAGATCTGTGAAGAATGTCTCTTGTAATTTTATAGGAATTGCATTAAACATGTACATTAATTTGAATAGGATTACCATTTTGATTATGTTGATTCTGCCTATCCAGGAACATGGGATGTCCTTCTACTTTTTTGTGTCCTTTTCAATTTTCTTTTTAAGGTTTTCATAGTTTTTCTCATAGAGGTCTTTGCCTTCCTTGGTTAGTTTTATTCCTAGGTATCTTTTAGTTCTTGTGGCTATGGTAAATGGGATTACTTTCTTCAGTTCTGTCCGTCTGCTTGTTAGAATATAGAAATGCTACAGATTTTTGTAAGTTATTTGTATCCTGCCACTTCACCATATGCATTTATTACTTTGAGGAGTTTTTTCATGCATACTTTTGGGTCTTCTATGTATACAATCATGTCATCTGCAAAAAGAGATCATTTCAGCTCTTCTTTCCCTATTGAAATGTCTTTTATTTCCTTCTCTTATCTGATAGCATTGGCTAGAACTTCCAGTAGTATATTGAATAGGAGAGGAGAAAGTGGGCAGCCTTGTTGTACCAGTTGTTAGTGGAAAAGCTTTCAGCTTTTACCCATTCAACATAATGTTAGCTATAAAGTTTTCATAAATGTTTTTCATTATGCTGAAAAATGATCCTGTTATGTCAATTTTCCTGAGAGTCTTAATCATAGAGGAAAGTTGTATTTTGCCAAATGCTTTTTCTGCAGCAATTGAAATGATCATATGGTTTTTATCTTTCTTTCTGTTAATATGAAGCATTACATTTATGGTTTTGTGTATGTTGAACCACCCTTGCATCCTTGGAATAAAGCCTACCTGGTTGTGATGAATAACCTTTTTTATATGCTGTTGAATACGGTTAGCAGGTATCTTGTTGAGAATTTTTGCATCTATATTCATCAGATTTCCTTATTAGTTTCTTCACATTCTAGGATACCAATTATTTGGATATTTGGGTGTTTCATGGTATTTAGTATTTCTCATATAGTATCCTCAGTTTTCTTGGCTGTTTTATCAGTATTTTTGATTATTTTTTCTAGGTGAGAGGTTTTGTCTTCTACTCCCAAGATTTGATCTTCTGCACAGTCTAATCTGCTTTTAATACTTACAAGGGAGGTTTTGATTTTCTGTATTACAGTCTTAATGTCTAACAGTTCTGTTTGATTCTTTTTTATGGTGTCCAATTCTTTCATATCATGAAAGGACTTCCTGATTTCTTGGAGCTCGACATCTCTTTTCTCTTGCATCTCATAGAGTTTTGTTATCATAAATATTCTAAATTTTTTTCTGACATTTCAGTAATATCCTCTAAATTTTCTCTACTTGGAGATGAGTTACAGCATTCCCTTGCTGGAGATGTATTACTTGATTCTCTCATCCTTGAGGCTCTTCTCTGATTTTTAGTCATTTTGTAATGTATTCACTTTTGGCTAATTTGTTGGAGAAGGATTCTGTGACTGTGAGCTCGTGTATTTCCCTTACTGTGAAATGGTTTGGTGTTATTTTCTCCCTTCTACTGTGTCCTCCAGCACGGAAATCACAGGATAAGTTTTGCAATCAGATTTATGAAGGGGAATTTCACTCTTTTTGCAACAACTACAGTGAGGTGCAAAGAATTCTCTAAGACTCACAATGTTCAGATGATAACTACTATGCACCTAGTCTTCTCTAGGCAGTAGGTAAGGGCTGAGCAGGAAAACAAGAAAGAAATAAAGAAAAGAATGTAGGAAATATAAGTAGAAAGAAAAAGCAAAGAAAAAGGAAGAAAAGAACTAGAACAAAAAGAGGAGAAAAAAAAAAAGAAATCACACTGTAGATGATGAAATTGGGTTAAAAATAGAAAGGCCAACACAGTCAGAGGTGGAGTTGCCTGGATGCTTTCTGTCCTTGTTGAGGGAAGAGACAAATTTACAAGAGAAAGGAAAAAATGGGGCAGAAAGCTGTTTTTTCAAAAGGAGAAAAAATGTTAGAAGGGACAGAGAAGAACAAGAGGCGCAGAGACACTTGCCTACCTAGCTAGTACTGTGGTCTGGAAGGGTGGGACCCAGGCTGCAGGGGTTGGGGAGATTCACAGCTGTGAAGCCGAACCCAGAAGGTCAACATAGTCAGTTGAGCTAAGGTGAGGGGAACACACAAAATACTCCCATGTCCCAAACATTGACCAGCCACCTCAGTTCAGTGCATGAGTTACCCAAGGTTGTTTGGTTATTCTTTTCACTTTTAATTTTATATTTCCATATGCTCCTCTCATTCTCTGTTCCTCCATGTTTCTTCTCTTTTCTGTCTTCTATCTTTGAGTTCTGTTGGTCATATCTGAGCTAGAGTTCAATAGGAGTTCATAGATTCTTAATTCCTTATTTTTCTATATGGAGATAAAAGATTACTTGTTTTATACTACTAGGTTCTGACAATTCATGATTGGTGGGGAGGAACAGAGGGCTACAGACAGTAAGGAAGAGAAGAATCCAGAAAGTCATAGAACCATCAGGAACAGGAGATGACATAATGGTTACATTGCTGGACTCCCACGTAGTTGACCACAGTTCGAGTCTCAGATGGCCTAAAACTCATGCCAGGCGTGTGTGAGTGTGTTCTCAAAATACTGAAAAGAGAATGTAGGAGAAGGCATTGCAGCATGGCTGTCCCCCCTGGGGGATGATTTCTCACTTTCTGTTTCTCTGGCAAGCGCACACACCCTATAGCAAAAAATCTCTCTATAAAAAAATATTTAAAAAAAATAAAGGTAAGAAAGAAAGAAGGTGATAGACCCATCAAGGAACTATAGAATGCATTAAGGCAATTAGAACTTTTATTATAATAATTATCTACAATTAGTAATATATATGCCATATATCCAGACCATGTGGGGAGAGTTCTGGGTCCTAATAAATATTTGTAGCCAGTATACAATAAGATTATAAAGGTAACACCACATTCCTTTTATGATGATCATTCTTATATTTGTTTATTAATTCACCAGGATTCCAAAAGTGTCAAAGATACTTCACATGAAGAGAATAAACATGGGCTGCAAAGGGTTTTAGAAGAGACAAGAAACTGAGTGCCCTTAGCATACATGAGAAGCAAATGATCTGTGGTCATTTTTTCCTACTAGCTGTGAGTTTACTGATAGTCTAAGGAAAAGTGGCACATAGTATATATTATGTCCAGTACTCTGCTCTACATTACTAAGCTTAAAAGATATTTTTCTGCCAAAGAGGATATCGTCATTGTATTTTCCAAATTCTGGGTGACACATACCATCACATAGTTTGTTAAAAACAGCGTATAGAGCCAGATATGTAGTTTCCAATTTTAAAGACTGCCTCATTTCTTGGAGATCAAGAAATGGCTAGAACAGCAGACAGTTCACAAAATTTAAAAGTAATATTTAAAGTCATACCAAGTCAACATATATTTTCTTCACCATAACAAATTTTTTGTCTTTTGTAGCCTGGAATAATTGGCATCAAAGTAAATTTAAATCATTGTAATCTTAGCAAAACCTAAGGAAAGAAAAAATTCATTTATGTTTATTTTGGTGGAAGTATTTGGAGTAAAACTAAGTGACTATGATCTGGGAGTGGAGGCTGGATTTTAAATTGATAAAACTTTATTTTCTGAAAATGGTCCTCTGACATCCCTTTTATTTGAATATAAAATATAGCTATACTAATTCTATTGTTATATGATACACTTATTAACAATAATTATAACATGAATCATAGTTATGCTTCTGACAAAATCCCTCTGAGTCTCAGGCCTAATGGTAAAGTTTTTGATCATCCTGTTCTCCTTTCAGGAGTCCTCTCTCCTTTAAACCTTCCTCAAATCTGACCATCATGATGGCCTTCAAATATTCATAACAACCTTCAATATATACAGATATCCATACTCCATGTCACGTTTCTAAGGAGGTTAACTTTAAGTTCTCTATCATAGTTTAAATTTAAACATTCCAAACATGAGTTATAAATGTTAATAAAATTGTAATATCAAAGAATATTTTCCGTTTACTAAGTTTACTTATTATTAGAAATTCTTTAAGGCACAAAGAAGAATTGTGATGTAGAAATGAAGGGTTGGAGAATGCTTTCTTGTTTTTGTGAGGGGAGGGTATAATAGTGCAGACAGAGAGGAAACAGAGGGTTACTCCCTGATGTCCTCAGAATTACTCCATGCACCAAGCCTTTGCACTTCCAGTGCTTGCCCCTGCCCAAACTACAGATGACCATGGAAAAATGTGCAGTTCAGAGAACCTTTTCAAACGAAGACATATGTCTGTGAATGAGTTTATTTTACCAACTTTGCTTTGGTTAGATATGAATGAGCTTGATATAATAGAAAGTTACAAATACTACCTAAAACAAACACTGCCCTTCACAAACTTGAAAAAGAGATGCAATTTAATTATATGCCTATTAAGGGTTTGTTTCATCATTTGTGGATTTCCTCATTTCTCCCTTATATCCTTGCTTTGATGACAATATGTTAAATACATACACACACAGTTATTTCCAGATTTTGAGCATACTGTGAACACTTAATTTTTTTTGCAAACTCCCTCACTTTTAAGTCCTTTTTTCAAACGTCATGTACCCAATGCGGCCTATTTTAAACACACTTTTAAATATGGAACCTTTCCTCCATCCTCCTTTACTCTGCATTTATTTTCATATTTCCCATTGTACTTCTAGCAGATTTCATAATTTATGTAGCTGCTGTGTTTGGTGGCTTATCTTCTGGGGCCACATCCCTCTAGAATGAGCAATCCTCAAAAGCTATGACCTTTGATCATTCGTACATCCCAAATGCCTGTGACAAACCAGTGAACAGGCAAACCTAAGCTGGGTGATTAAAGGATTCTTGCCTTTCCTAGATGCTCTCTAGAGTTGATACTAAGATACTCTAAGATACTCTTGTACTGGTGGCTGTGACTGAGCACACAGAAATTCAAGAGCTATACTCTGGGCAGCTTTGCATGGAAAAGACCAGAACATCCTGTAGAGACAAGAGACCAAGTTACAAGACTGTTGAGAGACAGATCAAGAAAGACACTGGGAAACTAAGAAAAAATCTTGCTTTCTGACAACTTT
The DNA here is from genome assembly GCF_000334495.1 of Tupaia belangeri chinensis. Classification (NCBI taxonomy): domain Eukaryota; kingdom Metazoa; phylum Chordata; class Mammalia; order Scandentia; family Tupaiidae; genus Tupaia; species Tupaia belangeri. The sequence continues at coordinate 324,885 of NW_006207985.1, forward strand.
AAATGTATGATTTTTTTTTTTTTTCAAGAAGCTCAATTTTACTTTGTGATGAGAGTCAGGCTTTTATCTTGCTAACCTCCATGATTCTGCTTACACTAGTTCATATAGGTCTATTATATGAAATCAGGACAGCTCAACTAATAAAATCTTAACTGTCTTTTCTTTCTGTTGATGTTTGTCATAATTTTGCCTCAACTTACTTCAAGTAACTAGACTTTAGTTGCGGAAATGCCCAGTTCATACAGATTTAAACATGCCCAGGGTTGGTTTAATCAATGATTGGTATTTGGTGTTTGGGTTTTACTGCTATATCACCATCAGCCCCCTTATGTTTGCTTTTTGATATGTTTCTCATAAACTAAAATTATATTTTATTTTTACTGCCAAAGTGTGCATGAACTCACCAAAGAGATAGAGAAAGCACTTCCAAATCCCAGATGGGGTGTTGTCACACCATGGTACTTTTTCCTCCATTTCTCCATCCGGTCAGGATTTGGGGCATGTGTCTAGACACATGTGGCATGTTTTATCAAGCTTCTCTGGCCAGGATTCAAACTAGTTACTCATGAGAGTCTGGCTCCCAATGCACAGCACTTAACAACTGTGTTTTGAGGACAGTCAAACATCTAGTTCTCTTAAACTAAAATTTTAAAACCAAGAAATTGAGCCTTAACTATTAAGTAATATTGAAAGGAGCTACTGGGGGTCATCAGAAAAGTCATAACATATTTTTCTCTTTTTCTATGCAAAAATGCATCATGACTTTTTTAATGACCCACAAGTATTTATAGAAATAGTTTTTAATTTATATCTTGTCCTCTATAGGCCTGAACAAAAAAAGTAGGTATAGATTGCTGATAAATATTTGAAACATACTGAAATACAATTTTGTAAACTATTTATTGGACACCAAACATGTCTAGATACAAAATGGAACGCTTGATAAACTGTTTTATGTAATCATCACAACAACCAACTGCTACAGTTGTTGTTCTTCTGGACTCAAATTCCCTCATTCATGGAAGAGGATGTAAGGCACAGAAAGATTACTCACATGCACCAGTGCCCAAGATTCCATGGGCTGGAGAAAGTGGATCATGGCACAACTAGATCTTATGGAGAGTATTCATCTCTATTTCTTTATCATACATTTGCACATGTGTTTTATTGTTAATTTAAAATATATATACATAAAGGGACCAGCAGATGGTATAATAGTTATGTTGCTGAACTCCCACATAGTCGATTGCAGTTTGAGTCCCAGACCCAGTGGCTTAAAATTCATGCCAGGTGAGTGTGCATGCATGCCCAAAATCCTGAGAGGAGAATGGAGGAGAAGGGGGTGCTGTATGGCCATCCTCCAGCCGTGGTGGGATGATTTCTCACTTTCTGTCTCTGTCTCTCTTGTGAGCACACATGCCCTACAGCAAAAATCTCTCTAAAAAATACATACACACACACACATATACATATACATATGCACACAGGTATATATAGCATGCATATATGTGTATATATAGTATATATATATACATAAATATGTATACAGTAAATATACTATGTGTGTGTGTGTGTGTGTGTGTGTGTGTGTGTGTATAGATCTATATATGGGTGTGTATATATATTTATTCATACAAAACCTGTAGGATTTTAAGTGTATCAAAATTCTTTTTTTTTTTTTTTTGGAGAGATTTTTGCTATAGGGCACGTGCGCTCGCCAGACAGACAGAGAGAGACATAGAGACAGAAAGTGAGAAATCACCCCCCCCAGGGGGGATGGTCACACCGCAATCCCTTCTCCTCCATTCTCCTCTCGGGATCTTGGGCACACACGCACACTCTCCTGGCATGAGTTTTAAGCCACCGGGTCCGGGACATGAACCATAGTCGACTACGTGGGAGTCCAGCGACATAGCCATTAAACTAACTGCTGGTTCCCCCAAATTCTTAATACACCTAAGTTTATATGTAGTTCAAATTTAAGGCAAAGAATCAGATTCTCACTTAAAGTATGTCAGAAAACACGACTAATTATATTTTCATGAATAAGATTACTTTTTCTTTGTTTTACAGATTCTTCCCCTGAAGGAAAGTATCTGGTTGCTAAATAAAATCTGTATGTTTAGAACCGAAATAACACTTACATTGAATTTTCAGTAGCCATGCTAATGCATTATCACTCTGCTTGGGTTTTCCAAGAATAGCTTGACTCTCAAAAAGTATAGTTGACACTCAGAAATTTTCCTTTATTTTTAATACACTGATTGAGTAGATGAATATTTGGATCTTCAAATTTAAGTATTAGGCATCCATCAAAACAAGCATAAACTTATTATTTGTAAAGGTTATCACAACTTAAATGTGCACATTTTCATTAGTGTAATCTCACTTAATCTATTTATGTATCCGTGTTAAAATTTAAAAAATCACTATTTATATTTGAACTATAAGCACTGCATCTTGCATAAATGCTTATTTGTTTGTTTTTTGTTTGTTTGTTTGTTTTTATTTCTGCCATAGGGTGCATTCAATCATTGGAGAGAGACAGAGACAGACAGATAGAGTCAGAAATCAACTTCCCTACCCAAGGGGGTGGGCAGTGTCCATGCCACAATCCCTTTTCCTCCATTCTCCTCTTGGGATTTGGGGCATGCACATTTGCCTGAAGTGATTTTTCAACCCACCAGGTCTGGGACTCAAGCAGCAAAGCAGTGCCTTAACCACCACCCAATCTGCTGACTGCAATGTTTGCTCTTTTAAATGTACATAAAGGTCTTAATAATGCTACCTAACAAGAGTACCAGCAGTCTAAAAACAATAGAACAGAAAGATACAAGAAGTATGGGGTTGGATTTGTTCCTCCATCTGACATAACAATTGAGGACGATTCATCTCTGGACCTCTTCGGTGTGGGGAAAATAAACTTACGTGCGTTGAAGTCAGACACTGTCGTTTTTGATTTTCCACGACTTGTGGCATATCATAACAATAATTTGCACAGAATTCTGAGACAGAGACACTGACTGAAATGACAGTCTTGTAGGCCATAGATGCTAAAGAGAAAAATGTGACAACACTCAAAACCTTCTCCCCTAGCTCTTTATTATGGAATAAGGGCAGTTACATTAGGGAGAGATGGTCAAAATCAAGACATAATGTTGCCAAAAAAAAAAAAAAAAAAAAAAAAGAACTCCATACATGGAACTACTCAGAGTGTTCTTGGAATAGGTATACTCTAGTCCCAGGCTGGACTTAATGTCACGTGGCTTTATTTTTTCTGTCTAGACAATGTCAGGATTTTTAGGGGTAGAGATTATATGGGTAAATGACATTATTTAGTAAAAGCATAGTATAAAATATCCTATCCATAATCATGTACTTTACTCAACACAATTACACGATTACTACGACAAAACGTGCCAGATGCGATAAAAAAAAAAGAGAATGTTGCCAAAAAAAAAAAAAAAAAAAAAAAAGAACTCCATACATGGAACTACTCAGAGTGTTCTTGGAATAGGTATACTCTAGTCCCAGGCTGGACTTAATGTCACGTGGCTTTATTTTTTCTGTCTAGACAATGTCAGGATTTTTAGGGGTAGAGATTATATGGGTAAATGACATTATTTAGTAAAAGCATAGTATAAAATATCCTATCCATAATCATGTACTTTACTCAACACAATTACACGATTACTACGACAAAACGTGCCAGATGCGCTCCAGGCTTTTTAACTAAGTTCTCATGTTCAAACCACATTTCCTTAAGTGCATAAAAATACATTTGAAAAGGTAACACCGTGATGAACAGATGTGAAACTTATCTTAACAAAACAGATTTAAAATTTTCTCTTTTAATGTTATACATGGCATATGAAAATGAAAACTATAATAAGCTTATAACTGATCTAAATACATTTTTAACAAACTCAAACAATTACATTAACATCAAAAATAGCAAACTATTTAAAAGTGATCTGTATGTAGGAGGTGTTAATTGTGTTATACTGATTGAATTGATGTTTTTAATATGTGTGCAAGTATATATCAGTTATGAAAACAAGAATGCAACAACCAGATTTCATAAATATGTAGTGGGACATAACATAGAGAAGATAAATTTAAACCTACCATAGAGTTATTTTTCTCTCATAGTTTTTTTAGTGAAATATCCAACCATGTCGGGTGGGGGCTGTCTCGATGGATACAGAACTGTCAAACTTGGTAGCAACGCAACAAGCCACACCCCAGAACTGTTAGGTGAGCTCTTGGGACTCACAGAAACTTCAGAGGGCCAGCCCTGTGTCCTGGTGGTTGAAGGAGCTGAATTCCACATGGCTGAACATGTGATTTGAGTTCTAGACCAAGAGGCTTGAGAAGCATGTCGCGTGTCTATGCATGTGGGCTCCAAATCCCAACAGGGTGGGGAGCAGAAGAAAGGACTGTGGTGTGACTACGATTATTAGGCGGATGCCCCTCCATCTTTGTCTATCTCTGGTGGACACATGTACTCTCTTGAAAATTTAAAATGAAACATCAGAAAACACAAGAGTAGTGGCAGAGACAGAACGTGGAGGGATTTGGGACAGAGAAGATCTGAGGTGCCAGGTAAAGAAGAAAGGGATTTTCCCTAGAGAACAGGATAGACTCCTGAAGAGAGATCAGGGCTGAGCTCTATAGATGGTCTGGTGAATATTACACATTTTTGAAACTTGTAATAATTTTTGAAATTGTAACTTTCTTTTTAAAAAATATTACTTTAATTTCTTTTATACATTCAATCACATTAATCACTTAGCTTGTAAAGTGAATGTTCCAACATGAATACATTCCTCACCAGTCTGGTTGGGGATACACGTCATGATCAACAGATAATAAACAATATCTTTGTCCTACACATTTCTTGCCTCTCCTTAATGTCTTTGCTCAGACTCTCTTCTTTCTTCCACCCTCTTCCCACACTGTATTTGGTATCTATAACCATTTTCTATTGAAATTATAACTTTCTAAATGATCTTCTGACACTTTTTAACTAGCTATCTTTAGTTAAAAAAATAAATAGAAGAGACCAGCAGTTAGTGTAGTGGCTATGTCACTGGACTCCCATGTAGTCAACTGTGGTTCGAGTCCCGGACCCAGTGGCTTAAATCATGCTGTGCAGGTGTGTACGTGCCCAAGATCCCGAGAGGAGAAGGGATTGCAGTGTGGCCATCCCCCTGGGGGGCGATTTCTCTCTTTCTGTCTCTCTGTCTCTCTCTGTCTTTCTGGCAAGTGCAGAAGCCCTATAGCAAAAAACCTCTCCAAAAAATAAATAAATAAATAAAAATAAAAATAAATAGAAGAATCTCAAACAAAGTACTCTGACTCTACTCTGACTACGTAGTGTGTATAAACTAAACTTTAGATACCAATTATAAAGCCACCATTATGCAGCCTCCTTTCAAGTGTCTCCACTGCCCACAAAATATTATTTTGCTAGAAGATTTTCATCACTTTAATACGTGTCCTTTGTTGTCATCCTATCATAAATCCAAGCTATTGTTTACTTGGAGTGTCTTTCACTTTATTCTTGATATAATTCTTAACATTATTTCAGGGCCTAACTTCAATGCTTTTTCCTTTATGGAACATCATCTGATTTTCTCTTTTTTATTTTTTTTTTAAAGAAATCTTACAGGGCCAGCAGGTGGTGTGGTGGCGGGTGCTGAACTCCTATATGGCCAACAACAGCTCAAGTCCTAAACCTAGTGGCTTGAAAATCATTCCAGGCGTATGTTCATGCATGCCCAAAATCTCAGGAGGAGAATGAAAAAGGGTTGTGGCATGACCATCTCCATTGAGGGGTAATTTCTCACTCTATCTCTATCTGTCTCTGTCTCTCTCCAGCAAGAGCACACACCATGTGGCAAAAAGCCTATAAAAGAACTTACAAATTTATTTTATCATGATGGAGAGCATTTATATCCAGCATGAGGAGGCGGGCACCTTGACATGGTCTTGTCATTGCCACAGTTCATTTTTCCAGCCCTACTTATGGCTCATCAAGATCTTGGGCATACATGCACCTGGCATGTTTTCAAGTCAACTTATACCTTCAAACTCATCTATGACCTGTGGGTGTCAGCACTGCAAATCAGTTTAGCAATGACCGTGTCACCAGGCTGGGCCCTACTTCTCCTTTTAGGCCCAAGAACAGTGTTACTTGATCATCCTTGATTCACCTTGGTGCAACACTCATTCTATACCACAGATATTGTCTGTGCTTTTGTCCTCCCTCCCCGACATCACATACCACACTGAGGATACTTGAAGAGCAAGGATCTTTAGCACTTGATGCTATCAGTACACATGAATGCTAGATTGGAGAGAAACTGACAGTATGCTTGCTGACAAAAAGATAATCTTACTAGGAAGAACAGGGAGTAACAACGAGAAGAGAACTACCCAGGTACATAGGTTCATCATCCTTTAGCTATTGCCACCAATAGAAGTTTCTAAGTTAAGAAAGGGGAGGAATCATGGGACCTAGAAACATGCCAGTTCTAAGCCTCTTTCATCATTTCTTCCAACTACTTCTCACTTTTGCCCAGCTTTCTGGTCCCAAAGTCACTATAGACTGGGAAAATGACTAGCAAAAAACCTTGCCTTCCAACTCTCAGTTTCCTGGTTTAGAAAAAAGTGACCTGTCAAAGTATTTGAAACTCAAAAGGTACAAACAAAGCAGGCTACATTTCTTTTCTTTCAGGAAGCAAGGGTCTCCAGGTGGCCAGTGGTTGGCCTGGAGTTTAAGGTGGCTGGATCCCACGTGACCAAATGCAGGGCTTGAGTCCCAGAGCAGCATCATGAAAATTATGCCAGGTGCACGTGCATGCATGCCCAAAATCCCAGGAAGAGAATGGCAGAAAAAGGACTGTGGTATAGCCATCCTTCCTAGGGGGTGATTTCTCACTTTTCATCTCTCTGTCTCTGTCTCTGTCCCTGTCTCTGCCAAGCATATGTCCCCTATAGATAAAACAACAATTAAAAGAGTATTTCCTTTATACATATATTTTAAACTTCTTTTTTCTGCATATGAGAGAGACCAGTACTCTTGACAGGGTCTCACCATGCCCAGATCCTTCTCCTAGCCTCTCCAGATCACAGGTGACAGGCACTTAAGGGCACAACCAGCATCTTCAGGTTGACGTGAGATCCAAACCTAGCCTCCCACGTGACTCCAGCATCACACAACGGCACCCTAATGCCAGATCCATTGTATCTAGACCCTTTGTCTTAAATATCTCTTAAAATTTAGAGTATGCCCTGCTGGTGGCATTGGTGGTTCAGTGGTAGAATAAATTATGCCTAGTGAGGGGACCAGTTGATGGCGTGCTAGCTAAGGCATTGGCTACTACCACATGGCCGACCATGGTTGGAGTCCCAGACCTGGTGGCTTTCTTTTTCACTTTCTCTCTCTCTCTGGTGCTCTCTGGTCAAATTAAAAATAAATGAATGAATAAAGTTAAATAAATAATTCTTAAAAATAAAGAAATAAATTATGCCTTGTAAAAGGTTAAAAAATCTTTTACAAACTTAACCACTGAAAGGACTTACTTAACAAAACAATAGCATACTCTGCAAGTACATTAAATACTCTGCATATGAATGTGGTAAAACTCTACAGAGCAAGAGTGTAAACTCCATTTCTTTCTTGGTGTGTACTGAGAGCCCAGAAATACATAGAGAGTACTAAATAGCCTGGGGGCGAGATGGTGGTGGAGCAGTGAAATGCAATTTTCTATAAGGTCGCCCATGAAAGTAGGCTCTGGATTTGCATCTGGAGGCCTCCCTGAGTATGCTAGGTACATATGCTTCTGATCTGGGGCTGGCTGATGCTGAGGGTGGATAATGGCATCAAGACCTTGATACAAATGCTCTCTGTCTTTTTCACACATGGAAGAAATAAATTAAAAAAGGAGACAAACACTAAACATTCAGTGAATATTTTGAGTTAACGTGTGTATGACTGATGCAGCATATCACATTCAGAAGTAACTAAGACTGATTATATTTTTAAAGAATTATGTATTTAATTTGATTTCTTCTTCTTCTTCATTTTGATCAGAGAGATATGGAGAGAGAGAGTGAGAAAGCAAGCTGCCACGTCCAGGACTCAAACCGTGGTCAGCCATGTGGGTGGGAGTCAATACGTTAATCTCCATGCCGCCTGCCAGTCCCCTGACTGTTTATTATGAAGGCTGTATTCAGAAAAATCAGTTGTACAATATTTGATATAATGGATGTTCCTCATAGGGACGCAGACGCAGAAATAGTAGCTAATGGGGGAGTTACTCCTAGAGTACATGGGCGCAAACCCTGGTGTCAGCCTACTCATAGGCTCCTTGAACATGGGCCATTACAAAGCTAAGCTGTAAAACAGGTGTAACTATTTCATTCTGTGATATCTCAAATCATGTTGGAGCAGACTATTCACCTGAAAACACAAAAATGTAGTAATAGATCCTGAGAAATAGCTTTTACATTTGAATGGTTTGCTAAACCTATCGAGACATCCACTTTTAAAAATATATTCTTTTGAATTTTCTTTTCTATAAACTTATTGAAATTGTAACCATAACCTGAGCAATACAAATGACACTGTTTGTTAGAAACTAGCTTTATGATTATTTTGTACCTTATTTATTTATTTATTTATTTATTTATTTTGGTATAAATATGTTAGTCTAAAGCTGGCCCTGTAGCACAGCAGTTAAGGGAGCTGTATCCCACGTGATTAGTCATGGTTTGAGTTCTGGCCCTTCAGCTTTAAAAACCCACTGAGTACATGTCCATGTGCATGCCAAAAACTCTAATAGGAAGGAGAAATGGAGGATAAAGTTTTGTGGTATGACCACACATCATTGGGGTTTCTTTCTCTCATCTTCTCGCTGTCTCTCTCTGGCAAGTGCACATGCCCTCTGGCACAAAAGAAAACACTTAAATGGTATTAGTTCAATTGCCAACTAACTTAGACCCCTAATCTATACTATACTACTCCATGTGTAATGTGCTAAGTTTTGCATTTTGTTTTGTAAATATGAGAACTTAAAAATATATTTGTACTTCTCTTTAGAAAGTAAAACAAAGTACTTCCCAATAATGCCATAATAGTGTCAGGATAGTAAAACATGATTAATAGGCAAAAGCTTGAATCTCAGAAAGGCATTGATATGTGGCCACTAAATTTAACAGTCAGATACACTACCAGTGTCCACTGCATAAGATAATTAACACCCCTGAATCAATAACACAGCACCATACTTTTAGAATTATAAATCATTATATCCACGTTACTGTCATGGACTGCTGTTTGTTTGCTTGTTTAGTATGGATAATGGCCTAATGGATTGTGACAACTCTACAGCAGAGCCTGATTTTGGTGTTTTTCAAGACCGTTTTATTCAGAAGGCCAAATAAATGTCCAAATCTTTTATAAGGAAACAAAATTATGGGAAACACAATTAAACTTTTAAGGCTTAAAAATCCAGCTGACTTTAAAACATGTATTCATTTATCTTACCAAAAAAGGCAATAACCCTGAAGCACTATTCACAACGAAATTGTTAATTAGCATTCGCATTTGACTCCAGAAAGAGGAAAACAAATCTTTATTGTGAAGAGTACAGTTTATACTCTGTCGAATAGTTTTAGAGGAATTGTTGATAAGATCATTGGTTCTGATCTCTATTTCTCTAGCTATTAGAACACTGAAAAAGAAGTGAGCTGGAAAAATAAGTTGGGAGCATTCCTCATTAACTCAGTGAGTTACTGGGTGCTCTTTGAATTCCTACTGTGTGCCAAGAAGAGAGAAAAATAACAAATGGAAGACCTAATCCTTACCTTTCAGGAAGCTCTCCATTTAACTGGAGAAAACAGTAACATAGCCATAGAGCAACTTACTAATATACCAATATGCACATGGACAAATCGGTGTGGCTTGAACTAATTCAACAGTTTAACAACTTACCTATTTGCCACTAGTTTAGATACAAGTGCTCTCTTTCGTGTGTGCTATTTCACACACACACACACACACACACACACACACACGTAAGTCAATGTAATGTATTGGAAGTCGTGCCATGTGGAGTCTACCAGTGACAGAAAGGTAGCAAGCCGTGAATTTGAAATGAGCTAGTCTTGTGCCAGTGCTATGCTTTGTAGTCACTGAGGAAATAGAAGATATAGATAGATAATTCAGTAGCCTCATCCTTACCAGACCTGTTTCATTTTATCATGCCATCCCAAACTGGCCCTCACAGCAAGTACCATGATCATTTACCATGATTTTTCTTTCTTGTTTTTCATTAATAGTGGTATTGTTATTTTTATTTCTTATCCTTCCCCTCCAGAATGTAAACTCCCTAAGGACAAGAACGTTGACTTTTTTTTTTTCTTTTTTTTTTTAAAGCCACTGCATGTTGCACTGAGGTGAGAACCGGGCACGAAGCTGACATTTAATATTTGCAAGATACTGGCTGCACAGCTGCTGGTTAGGACTGAAGCATGAAGACTCTCCCAGCTTGGTCTCTGTCTGTCTCTCTCACATGAACAAGGTACATAAACTTTCAAGAATTTGATAAATGAATACATTTGAGAAATTAACACTACTTGTCACTTACACGAAGTTAAGTGCAGGTAGCACTGGGAGGGAAGATGACTTGATGTCTTGGACAATAATGACAATATTAATCTACTTTCTCAAATCTAGATACACAGCTTCTGGGTTGCCGTACTCATTAACGTTGTCACCCTGTCACCCTGCCTCAGATAACTGCAATGTTACTATTCTTATTACTGGAAGAAGGTGATGTAATGAAGAGCAAAGGTATACAGTTTGGAGTGATACTGACCTAGGTGTGGAGCCTAGCCATACTACCTTCTATCTGGGTAACTGTGACCAAATATAACCTCACCTTTATTATCTACACATGGCTATAGCAGCAGTACCTATTGAATAGGGTAACTTGATGTAAAATGAGATAATTTGTGTAGCTGTGCACACAGGAAGGGCTACAACATGCTATCTGTTGCTGCTGAGGAAGAGAGAAGTTTAAGACCTTACAGAGACAGACACTAGTGAGTAAGGCCCATTCCAGGTCATCCTAATCACAGCTCAACCCGATTCTTCGTTGTGTTCAACATTGTTTTTCCTCTTTCAAGGCTTAGTTCATGTTACTCCTTCTCCAAATTTTCTCTCAACTTCATCTTCCATTTCCAAATCCTCTTCTTTTTTTAATGACCAGAACAAAGGACACTTTTTCCCGTAAGCCTTCCCCATACCTCCAACTTGGACATAATCTCTGTCTCTAACTGTGGTACAGGCTCAGTAACTTCTCCATAGTATTCATCATTTTCTACTTTGCTGTACTATGGATGGGACTTTAGAGGTACTTGTGTAAGGGACTAACTTTTCTTACCAGAAAATAGAAATAAAGGTATAATCTATATTTCCATTTAAGTGCACACACACACACACACACACACACACAGGCCTTGCACCTAGCAGATAATGTTATTCATTTGGAGCCAGCTGGTGGCATAGTGGTTAGGGCACTAGACTCCCACATGGTCAAACATGGTTCAAATCCTGGACCTGGCAGCTGGATTTCTTTCCTTCTCTCTCTCTGGTGAGCACACATACTCTATAGCACATTTTAATAATAATAATAAATTATTTCTTAAATTACTCATTTCATGTACTTATATCACCATTGTCATCAAATTTCCCCACACAATCTTCTAATTTAGCTCTTTAACTAGCACAACTTAGGAGACGTAAATTCTATATCTCTTAAACTCTCAGTTTTTACGTGAGAAGCACTTTGGCATGGTAAGAGCTTAGAATGGAGAACTAGAAAGCCTGGGTTAAAAAGTCAATTCTGCTACTAACTAGATTTGTGATCTTGAACTACTCATTAGTCTCTCTGACCTTCAATTTTTTTTCATCTGTTATACAAGAGGATTGAACTTCATTACCTTTAAGGTGCCTTTTAGCTTTAACATTTCATGATGATGTGATTTTACTCTCTTTTAATTCTCTAAGATAAATAAAGTCCTCCAGCTTTAAGGAGCACCAGCCTTAGTAGAGAGGCATCTTATTTGTTTTGTTCACACTGTTATTGGCATGACCTTTATGGAGCATTGCCCCCTGCGACACATGATAGAATACCAAAAGTCACAGTCCACAGCTCGATCTAATGAAAAATACAGTTTTAATTGTGAGTTGGCCACTCTCACAGTGTTACCTTAATGAGACAGCAAAGCGCCAGAACTAGATCTCCCTTGTAAATACATACCCTGGTTTGCAGATTTCCTAATTCATAGTGACAGTATTGTGCTTAACTATAAACACACTGTGAACTTTGCAGTCCTGAAGCAAGAGCAAACAATTTAAGAATGCCCTGCAAGTTTACAGCCTTTAATCTTAAAGCGAGTCGGCCATTTTTAAACTCGCTCTCTCTGTGGTGATATGCTCACTAACTGCATTCTGCTATAGTCTAGAATGTCCCTTTTTCATCTATTAATGCCACCTTGCCTTCAAAGTCTTTATAAATAAAAATGCTAATATTTACAATATGTTTGAGATTAGTGTACTCACTTTGTCTGAGAAGCTTTTTTCTCACAAACTAGATGACTTTATCTTTTTTTTTTTTTTTTTTTTTTTTTTTTTGTTTTTCCTCTTTCAAGGCTTAGTTCATGTTACTCCTTCTCCAAATTTTCTCTCAACTTCATCTTCCATTTCCAAATCCTCTTCTTTTTTTAATGACCAGAACAAAGGACACTTTTTCCCGTAAGCCTTCCCCATACCTCCAACTTGGACATAATCTCTGTCTCTAACTGTGGTACAGGCTCAGTAACTTCTCCATAGTATTCATCATTTTCTACTTTGCTGTACTATGGATGGGACTTTAGAGGTACTTGTGTAAGGGACTAACTTTTCTTACCAGAAAATAGAAATAAAGGTATAATCTATATTTCCATTTAAGTGCACACACACACACACACACACACACACACAGGCCTTGCACCTAGCAGATAATGTTATTCATTTGGAGCCAGCTGGTGGCATAGTGGTTAGGGCACTAGACTCCCACATGGTCAAACATGGTTCAAATCCTGGACCTGGCAGCTGGATTTCTTTCCTTCTCTCTCTCTGGTGAGCACACATACTCTATAGCACATTTTAATAATAATAATAAATTATTTCTTAAATTACTCATTTCATGTACTTATATCACCATTGTCATCAAATTTCCCCACACAATCTTCTAATTTAGCTCTTTAACTAGCACAACTTAGGAGACGTAAATTCTATATCTCTTAAACTCTCAGTTTTTACGTGAGAAGCACTTTGGCATGGTAAGAGCTTAGAATGGAGAACTAGAAAGCCTGGGTTAAAAAGTCAATTCTGCTACTAACTAGATTTGTGATCTTGAACTACTCATTAGTCTCTCTGACCTTCAATTTTTTTTCATCTGTTATACAAGAGGATTGAACTTCATTACCTTTAAGGTGCCTTTTAGCTTTAACATTTCATGATGATGTGATTTTACTCTCTTTTAATTCTCTAAGATAAATAAAGTCCTCCAGCTTTAAGGAGCACCAGCCTTAGTAGAGAGGCATCTTATTTGTTTTGTTCACACTGTTATTGGCATGACCTTTATGGAGCATTGCCCCCTGCGACACATGATAGAATACCAAAAGTCACAGTCCACAGCTCGATCTAATGAAAAATACAGTTTTAATTGTGAGTTGGCCACTCTCACAGTGTTACCTTAATGAGACAGCAAAGCGCCAGAACTAGATCTCCCTTGTAAATACATACCCTGGTTTGCAGATTTCCTAATTCATAGTGACAGTATTGTGCTTAACTATAAACACACTGTGAACTTTGCAGTCCTGAAGCAAGAGCAAACAATTTAAGAATGCCCTGCAAGTTTACAGCCTTTAATCTTAAAGCGAGTCGGCCATTTTTAAACTCGCTCTCTCTGTGGTGATATGCTCACTAACTGCATTCTGCTATAGTCTAGAATGTCCCTTTTTCATCTATTAATGCCACCTTGCCTTCAAAGTCTTTATAAATAAAAATGCTAATATTTACAATATGTTTGAGATTAGTGTACTCACTTTGTCTGAGAAGCTTTTTTCTCACAAACTAGATGACTTTATCTTTTTTTTTTTTTTTTTTTTTTTTTTTTTTTTTTTTTTTTTTTTTTTTTTTTTTTTAGTTTTGATCATAGGATGTGAGCACTCACAAGAGAGAGACAGAGAGAGGGAAAGTGATAAATCACCTCAAAAAAGAGGGGAAGTGAGAAATCACCCCAGAAGGGATGGCCACATTGCATTCCCTTCTTATCTCAGGATTTTGGACATGCATGGACACATGCCTGGCATGATTTTCAAGCTGCCGGGTTCGGGACTCGACCCACAGTCATCCATGTGGAAATCAACCATTTTAACCACCACACCACATTCTGGCTCTCTATGTTGATTACTCTTAATGGTTAACCTGTCTTTCATCTCCACAGTTGAAGAAAAGATATTCCTTCTTTATTATATTGAGCCTCTCTACTGTCCTCAAAATTCCATGCTTTATGTAAAGATCACATTTGGAATTTAAAATGTTCCTTCATTCTCATTTTGAGTTACGTCATGTTTATTTCCTGTTTAAATCTCTCCCTAGCTTCCCTCTATCATTAAGAGAAATCAAAAATCTATTTCTAGTCTACAGAGTATGTGTTTAGCTACTTGCCTAATTCTACGGCATCATCTCACTCTGTTCCCTGATCCCTTTCCCACTAACTTTCACTCTAATCACACTAAATCTTTCTGGTGGCACAAATTTTCTCAAGTGAGGTACTTGGTAAAAAGCTGTGAGGTTATGACAGCCTGTGGCTTAGCAGTTAAGGCAGTTGGATCCCGCATAGCTGACTCCAAGATTCTGGTGGCTTGAAGGACAAGCTAGGCACGTGCATGTGGCACGTGCCCACAATCCTGAAAGGGGAATGGAAGAGAAGGAACTGAGTCCTAGCCATCCCCCACAGAGGAGAGGGCGCTTTCTCACTCTCCCTTTCTCAGCCTCTCGAGCAAATTTTTAAAAAGAGAGTGATAAAAGAGGAAAAACAAAATAAACAGTATCTTATTTTTCTCTTAGTTTGATCTAAGCTATATGACATTTACATATCTTTTGTAAAGATTTTATATTTGAAACCTGACTAGAAATAACATTAGCAGGCTTCACTGTTATTCAAAAGAGGACACAATCTGGCTATAGCATAATAATTGAAGTAATATAACTAATTCTGCTTTCCCATCCCTGGTCAAAACTCATGGACAGATTTTGGTATTCTTACCTGTGCTTTTCTTTCCGCCCTGAATCCTGTTCTTGATTATCCTCCAAATCTGTATCCTAGTGTCACCCTTCAAAACACCATATGTATCTATACTTATGAAACATTTTACTATTCTATTTTCACAGTTCTTATCCCATAGTTATTTTGTGTCAATCTTCATTGATATTACTTCATACAACTCATTCATTTATAGAATCATTCACGTGAATTTACTAAGGACCACTTCTGTGTTAGTCCTAGTCTTTTTGTTTTATCCTTTTTTTTAAAATCCTTTTCCTTAATACCACGAAGGTGTATTATTCATACCTCAGATTTAACTCTCCTATCTTTCGATCATTCTTTATGTTCCTGTATATGACTATCACTCCAACCCAACTGCAAGTTTCTTTTAAACAGGAATCCAAAAGATAGAATGAACTTCTCTATCTGCACTTTGCATAGAATGGATGAAGAGTGTTTACTAAATATCATTTTATTAACATAATTAATTTCAGTGAGAAAGCATGTTTGTGCCACTTGTGAAAGCAAGTGTTACCTCTGAGTGAAAGGCAAATTTGCCCTTTCCTTCTGAAGGGTTGCTCACTTAAGGGCACCGAC
Source organism: Tupaia belangeri chinensis (assembly GCF_000334495.1). NCBI lineage: Eukaryota > Metazoa > Chordata > Mammalia > Scandentia > Tupaiidae > Tupaia > Tupaia belangeri. The sequence continues at coordinate 340,874 of NW_006207985.1, forward strand.
TGAATAAATAAATGACAATGGTTATTCTTTTTAGTTTTATTAAATTTGATTGTGCTCATTTGTAATTGTTAGAAATATGCTTAAAATAGCTGGGTAGCCTTGATTCCAATATATGTTTAGATTTAATTATAGGGAATAAAGGTTAAATGATGTGAGAACACATGCTGAGCTCAGCCTTGAAGACTGGCATGAAGAAATCAACACATTAAAGAAGAGAAGAAATAAGTGGCACTTTTGCCATTTCAATTTAATTCTACTGCTTTTCTAATGAAAATTCACCTAAACACAAAGTACCTTACTAATTATCTAATCACAGCAGGAAAATAATAAATGGAAACTGTACAATTGTATTTAGAATTGTGCTCAGAACTGCTTCCCACTTGACTCTTCCCTGAGGTATGTTAACCAACAGTGAGGTTTTAATGTATTACCCTAAAAAAAAAAAAAAGAAGTCTAAACATGAATTCGCCTTTTCTTTTGCCACTTTAAGATACCTAAATGTTGATTTTTTTGGATTTAGCATAATTTCTGTATTTCATGTTTGCCTTCCATTTGCTAGTCTCTAATGAAAAATCATTCATTGGTGGATGAATAATCTTTGCTTCATTTTAAGATGTTCAAACTAGTGAAAAGAAAGATGATCTAATGAACAGAACACAAATTCACTACCTATGTACATGGATTCTAGGAAGATTGCTGAAGTTATGATTGTTCAAAGGCATGATTTTAGGAAGATTTGTTCAACAATACTCAAACTTAGAGTAGAGGAAAGCATGAAGATGGCCAGACAGTGGCATGGTATTTGAGGTGACTGGACCCCACATGGCCGACTGTGCAGTTCAAGTCCCAGACCCAGTGACTTGAAAACACACATGTGCCCAAAATCCCAAAAGGAGAAATGGAGAAGAAAAGATTATGGTGTTATCATCCCTTATGAGGGTGCTTTTTACTTCCCCTTTCTCTGTCTCTCCTCTAGTAAGTGGACATGCACTCTGGCAAACACACACACACACACATACACACACACACACAACCAAACAAATAAACCATAAAGAAATGACTGTATCTCAAAATAAAGATTTGTTCTGAGAAGTTTTGTTTCTTTAGCCACCAGAAAAATGATTCTACTTTGATTAAAGGCTCAGGAAATTAAATATTTTCCTTTTTTCTTTTTCTCTAGCAATATCCTTTCCATCCATAGTCAGAAAAAAGAATTATTCAAGACAGTTTGTGTTAAAGATAAATCTAGTTTATGTCTATTTATTCTTTTTTTTTAAGCAATGAAAATGGCTCTTGCAATAAAGAGAAATAGGTAGTAAGTGGCCTAAATAGGTTTAGAGATGTTCCAATATTTTCAAATAAACTCAAAATTGTAGGATTCAGTCAACCAACCCCTTAAGTGTATATAAAAAAGTTATGATCTTAAAGTCACAACTAGAAATATCTACAGAATAATAGTCATCAAAAGCAGCAACAAGGGACCAGCAGATAGCGTAATGGCTGTGTCTCTGGACTCTCATGTAGTTGACTGTCGTTCGAGTCCTGGTCCTGGTGACTTAAACTCATGCCAAGTGGGTGTGAGTGTGTGCCCAAGATCCCAAGAGAAGAGTGAAGGAGAAGGGATTGCAATGTGGCCATCCTCTCTGGGGGGTGACTTTGAGCACATGTGCCCTATAGCAAAAACCTCTCCAAAATAAAATAAAATAAAATAAAACAAAAAGCAGCAACAGATTGGAAACAGGCAAATAAACTTTCCCTATAGATGATTACATCTTTTCTTTGTTTGCATGGCAAATTTTGAAAACTCTTTTAGAAACTCTGAGAAAAGTGACGAAAAACAAAGAGTTTGAATATATGAAATAAAAACAACACCTACTGGCTAGCAATACGAGCTATTCAATCAAGATTATTGTTATTATTATTTTCTGTTATTACGACATGTGCTTTTATGACCCCCAAAGGGGCACACCATTCTTGGAAGTACTGCAATACCAAGTCAAAGTGTGGAGTGGACAGAGCAATCTCCTCTTCCACCTCCCTGCTCCAAAAATCCATTTAATATATTGTCCTCGGAGAGAGGTGTGTCAGATATTATACTGATAAGAACAGATACTACACTGGATCTTAGCCAAAAGGCTGAGAAGTGATCAGATCACTTATTTTAAGGATAAAATTTGTTGATTGGTTTCTCAAGGAAATGTCACAAATGATCTTGATTTTAACCAAGCATCCAATTATAATCTTGTAGATAAAATATATAGCTGTGTATTAGGCAACAGTATAATAAGTAAGATTCATTATTCACTAAACAATTAAACTCCAGTTATGATTAGTGGATGCCATCTTGTATGAATTATTTTCAATGATAAAACATAAGACTATTGTAGACAACATTTAAACTGATGACTTAGAAGGCACAAAAATGTGGTTTCCAAATACAAAAATCATTTAAGAAAATCAAGATTTAAAATCGTTTCCTTGGTATGCTAAACTAAATCTAAAAACTTTAATTGAAATGCAATAATTACTAAGTTTTAAAATTGAGTTAAAAACTAAATCAAACAAATACAAGCAAAGGTCCAAGGTTGTGGTGATTATAAAACGGATTTAATTTTTTTTTTTTTTTTAAGATAGAAAGCAAGAAATCACCCCCTCAGGGTGATGGTCAAACCACAATCCCTTCTCCATTCCTGTTTTAGGACTTTGGACACGAGTGTATGCACACATGTACACACACACACACACACACACACACACACAGGATGAGTTTCAAGCCATTGGGTCCAGGACTTGAACTGTGGTCAATCATCTGGGGGTCCAGTGCCTTAACCATCGCACCATCTGTGGACCCCTGAATGCATTTTAACATACAAACTGAGCCAACAGTGATATAAAAAATTGACTTAAGATTAATATAAAAATAAATGAGCATACATAAAAGCTAACTTCATTTTTTAGTTGTAAGAAACAGAAATGTGGTTTCCTAGTCACAGATATAAGTCCTCTGTTGCTATTCAGTACTGATTAGTTCAGATTTGTGAGACTGGTTTCTTTTCACTTATTCATTTCTTATTCATTCAATATTATTATTAAGCTCATGTCATAAATAAGGTAAAATGCCATTTTAAAAAGTCCTCCTGATTTTTTTTACAGAAAAGTGGTAGTTACAGGCTTCCAGTAGGAAGGCAATTAAAATGATGATGACCCCAAAAGCCATGTCACATAAATAGTTAAAGAAAACTGAGATATTTTCACTGACAAATAGAATACCCATAGAATATACATTCATACATTTGGAGAGCTGTCATAAAAACTTTTTTGTGTTTTCTCATAAGATATAAGTAAGGCTAACAGGTAATAATCATTGAAAGGCAAACAGGGACCTAAAAGTGTGAAGAATTTTCCAGTAATTTGAATTGCTCAGCAAGAAAAGAGACCTCCGTGTGAATATCTGTATCTCCTACTGTCATGTGTTAAAACAGGCTCCTAGGGATGGGGTAGAGCGCATTCTTGTACCTAAGCAGGCTGGCACAGGGAGGAGGACAAAATTAGCGAAGGAATGGTGACTGTAGACAATTGCATTCAGGGAGGTTACACTATATATAAAAAATCATTGCTTAGATAACTTGGCACATTTTAAAACATTTATCCTGTTTACCCTGGGACCAATCAGTTTCATTCTCTTCCATTTAGACATTTATCCCATGTGCCAAGCCTCAGGGCCCTTTTCTGCCAGCTACTCCTTGCTTCTACCTTCAGGGGATCTATCTACTTATTATTCTCTGGGTCCCTTAGAGGAATCATCTCTCAGAGGGTTTCAACCCTAAGTATTTAGCTTTAGGCTGAATTCTCTGGAGCTGCCTGAACTCCAACACACACTCGCTTTTCCAGGTACTGTGCTGGGAATTTCCCTGACTAGCCTGTCTAAGCTCTAGGCATTGAGTAGCTCACTGTGTCCCTCTGAACTGAATCTCCATATTTTAAAGAGCACACGCTGTGTTTTTCTTGGTCTTCTTTACTAAATTTGCTCTTATGGATTTTCTGGGAATGAGTGCCCCAGCCCTTACAATGGAGCTCAATTTATCCATTGACTCTACTCTGTTCCAGAAATATCTAGGATACCTTGTCATATACCGTCCCATCTTCCCTTCAGCACTAAGCTTGAAGGCATTCAATTTCTCATGAAGGTTCATTATCTCTCTTTTAATAGAATCACAAATATAGCCCTTTCCATCTTTAATTTGCCAAGTAGCTAGATACATTAAAGACGAAAGAAAATGTCTCTAAAATAGTTAAATACGAAAGGATGAAAGAACATTGGCAACCAATAGAAAAATTTGAATCACAGCAATAAAAAATGAAGGGAAATGCCATTATTGAGGTTAGTGTCAATAATCTGGGGGACAGTGAGGCCAAAATCTCAAATAGACTGAATAAGGACTCAGACCATAGAAGTTCATGGAAACAATGGTTGTAAACAGAAAAATATACAGTGTATTCATGCTGGGAGAATGCATTTTACATGCTGTAATAGTTTAAAATGTATAAAAATATTTAAAAAATGTAAGAGGCACAAAAATAGAAAATTATCCATTGGTGATAATGTGTATGGTAAGATCTCTGGGCTAATATACAGTGCATTTTCATGCTGGGAAAATGGATTTGTATGCTGTTAAGATATATAGCGATTGACTGTTAAAATGTAAATAAAAATTAAGATAATAACAGAATAATGTATTGAAGAAGGTTAAAGATATCTTTGCAACTCAGGAGAAAGAAAGGCCGAATTTCAATATGGACTAGAGGGCATTTGACAAGAGGAACTGTGCAAAGGAGAAAGACTTGTTTAGATATTTTGTCTTCTTTAACTTCACAGATGTGGAATAAATGATTACTTTGCTTTGCCTGTGCAGCGAGTAAATCACTATAGATCACACGCTATAGATCACACACCCGCACATGCACACACACACACACACACACACACACACACACAAAACCTCCTGAAATGAACAATGACAGCGATCAGAAAAGAAAGACCTTTGCTTTGCACAACTAAAATGCACACTGGCTCTTTAAGCTGAGTACTTTCCTGGGCATTACTGACTCACTAGAAAAGACAGCTTTATTCATAACTTTTACAAATGAAGTATCTAAAAATATATAATGATCTTTGAAAATATGATATCCACATTAAAAATAAAAGTCTGTTTTCACTGTAGAATAACAGCAACATGGAGGAATTTTTTTTAGTTTTAATTTTCTTTTTTTTTTAAAGGAGATTTTTGCTCTAGGGCATGCGTGCTCACCAGAGAAAGAGAAAAACAGAAAGTAAGAAATTACCCACCAGAGGGAATGGCCACATTGCAATCCCTTTTTCTCTGTTCTCCTCTTGGGATTTTGGGCACGCACGGACACATGTCTGGCATGAGTCTCAAGCCACCTGGTCCAGGACTTGAACCACGGCCGGCCATGTGGGAATTCAGTGATGTAACCATTATGCCATCTGCTGGTCCAGTCTTTTTTTTTGGTTTTGTTTTGTTTTTTTAAGTACACATTGTATTTTTTAATTGGCAGTCAGCATTCTAAAGACTAAACTCCCTTGAAAAGCTTCTAGCAAACAAGTAAGCATTATTTTCTAAAAAAATTTCTCATCTCTGAGTCTTCCTTTGCTAGCAGGATAAACATTTTTATACAGATGAGAAAATTGGTTCTATATGTGCTAGAGCTTAATCATGTATGCACAATGAAAAAAACCACGAGAATCAGAATTTACATAAAAGACTACTGTGTACTGGTTACCTATTCCTAAGTGGTAAAATTACTATAAAACTCAGCATTTTAAAACAATGAACATCTATAAGATCATAGTTTTTGTGGATTAAGAAATCTAAGTATGCTTTAGCCAGGTGCCTCTGGCTTAGAGTTTCTCAAAAGGCTGCAATCAAGTTGTTGGCTAGGGTTACAGTCCTCCCAAGGCATAAATGGGAAACAATCCACTTTCAAGCCCACTCACATGGCTGTTGGCAAGGCTCGGATTCTCACTGGATGTTGGCCATAAACATTGCTTTCTTGCCACATGGAACTATCAATAGGGCTTCTCACAACATGACAGCTTGCTTTGCTCAGCAAACAAGTAAGGAAGAGAGTTACTGAGCATGCATAGGATGAATGCTGGAGTGTTTTTGTAACTTATTTTCAAAAGTAATATTCCATCTCATCTCCTACATTACAGTCATGAAAATGAGCTGCTAAATCCAAACTCTTGTATAAATCTTTAGTGGGAAAACATATGCATATCAAGCTGCAAAGATCATTAGGAACCAAGTGGCTGCCTACCACAAAGTCTTTTCTTACACACACAAGATTCCTTTTGGCTTCTTCTTATCTTATAAAACAATGAAAGAAATGGCCACACAAGAATATTTGTCCTATTTAATATCCTTTGATTAAATTTAACCAAAGAAATTTCAAAAGTTAGCTTGAGTAAAACATATTTAAATGCATTTTTTATCACGATATTAAGAAAATACATTTAAGTATCTGTTTTATGAGAGTTTTATGCGATAGGGCACTTGCACTTGCCTGAGAGACAGAGACAGACAGACAGAAAGTGAGACCTCCCCCAACGGAGATGGCCACATTGCAATCCCTTCTCCTCCATTCTCCTCTCAGGATCTTGGGGCACACATGCACACGTACCCAGCATGAGGTTTAAGCCACCAGGTCTGGGACTCGAACCGCTGTTGACTATGCGGGAATTCAGTGATGTAACCATTATGCCACCAAGAAAATACATTTTAGTATCTTCATAAGTATCTTAATGCAGTTTGACATACTAAATTTAAGTCATAAAAGAATAATGACACTATCTGCAAAAGTTGGATGAAAAAAATGTCATATTTTAAAAATCTGTGAAAGATCTATAGAAGTAGTGAACATTAAATGAGCTAAAATTCCAAGGAGGGGAACATATCCTTAGGAAGGTGAAATTTTCAGTCATTTATTTTCCCCTTGGGGTCATATGACAATTTTGGGTGTAGCCTGAATTGGATTGCTCAGAAGAAACCTAGCAAAAAGAGAATCCAACCAAAACATCAGTAGTCCAAACAAGACTGATAGAGCAAAATAAATACTTGAAGAGACTCAAAACATATAACTAGTGTCTGCTATGAGAAAGATACTGAAATCCGGTGTTGCATGCCAGCTATGAAACTAGGTCAAAAGTATCAAAATTATAGAGAACATCACCCAAAATCTTGTGATTCTTGGGAACCAAAAACTGCCCAGAAAGAGAACAAGGAACTCTATCAAGCATAGTAATTATCCCCTCCCTTTTGACCTATAGAAAATGAAAAGATGAAGAAAAAGCCCAGAACACCTGAAAGAAAGAACAATAACTCCCCCTACATCAGGGTAAGAAAAAAGACTCTCACCAGACTCCCAGTCAAAATTTAGTAATACATTAAAGATATCAGAGGGCAATATTTTTAAATACACTGAAAAATGATAAATATCACTGAGAATTCCAATTTATAAAAGAAATATACTGATCATGATAGAAACAAAAACAGGATAATAGCTGATATTAAAAATTGATTAGATGATTTTGATTTCAGAGTAGACAGACTGAAAGGATTTGTGCTCTCAGGATTAGGTAAATAGAAAACACACAAACTGGGCCAGCAGGTGGTATTGTGTTTAAGATGCTAAATCCTACCTGACCAGCTACATGGTCTGAGGGGTATATGTGCCCCAAATCCCAAGAGGACAATGGAGAAGGAATTGTGACTGGGCCATCCTTCTTGGGGATAATTTCTCAGTTTTTCTCTCTCTGTCTTTCTCTGTCTCTCTCTCTGGTGAGTGCATGCACCCTATCGCAGAATACAAATTAAAAAAAAAGAATAGAAAACAAACAAAAAAAAAACATGAAATATACAAAATTTTAAATATGTAGGAGGGTTGGGGAGGAATAAAGAAACTAGTAAGAGAAAGACAGGAAAACTTGATACATCTAATATTTTAAAGATTAAAATCACAAAAGAAGAGGAGGTATGCTGCAGAAGCAAGTGTTCTTTTTTGTTTGTTTGTTTTGTTTTGTTTCCTTTAAGAAATTTTTGCTATAGGTTGTGTGCGCTTGCCAGAGAGACAGAGAAAGATAGAAGTGAGAAATCACCCTTGGGAGGGGATGACCATGCTACAGTCCCTTCCACTCCAATCTCCTCTTGTGATTTCAGGCACACATGCACACACATGTACCTGTGCGCATGGTGTGAGTTTCAAGCCACTGGGTCTGGGACTTGAACTGTGGTCGATTATGTGAAAGCCCAGTGATATAACCATTATGCCATCCGCTGGTCTCCAGAAGCAAGTTTTAAATGACACATTGGGTCCATGATGGCAGAACTGTAAGAAACTGTGTTCTGTAGGTTGGGACCACATAGGAAGCCCAGCTTCAATTCTCAGTCCAGCTTGGAGGTACCTAAAGATTGAGCCTGGTGGTGCACACTGGTAATGCCAGCCACTCAGGAGTCTGATGCCAAAGGATAATGAGCTTGATACTGGCCTGGGCAACACAGTGGTCCCAAGCATACATAGAACACTTAGAAATTTGACCACATGTCTGATACAGTGAAATGTCTCAACAGTTAACAAGTTTTATATTAATCAGAACAGGCCCCTTGACCAGAAAGGAAAATTAAGGTAGAAACCAGTAACGAAGAAGCACAGAAAAAATATAATTGTGTAACACTTTAGCATTATACCTCTAAATACTCTATAAATCAAAGTAGAAATATTTAAAATATTTTAAATCCATTATAATTAATTACTAAATATGAAATGTAGGAGATGGAACAAAAGCTTTCATTAGAGAAAAATATATAGCTTTACCAGCTCATATTACTAAAAAATAAATGTTAAAGCCACTGGTCTACATTACTGTCATAAGCAGCTAGAAAAATATTTGTGATGTAAGCAAAAATAATTCAAAGAAAATAATAATTTGATATTTGTTAAATTTGAGGAAATATTTAAAAGTATAAGCAATATAAAAATCAACAAAGCCTAAATTGGTTTATTGTTAAATATTGTTAAAAATTAAAAGTTCTTTCTTTGTTACATGCATGTACACATGCTCTTTATCATAAATTTTAAAAATGAAAACATTTAGCAACTATTTATAATTAATAATGTTTAAAAAAGAGATAAAAAGCACATAAAATATACGGGACATTATCAAACAACAAACACATGCATGCAAGTCCAGAAAAAGCAGAGAGAGAAAAGAGGGAGAAAAGATTATTTTTAAAACCAATAGCTAAAAACTTCCAAAATCTTAGAAGAGATATAGATGTGTAGATTTAGGAAGCTTAAAAGATCTCAAACGAGATCAACCTAATGAATACCTCAAAACATAGCATAGCCAAATTGTTAACATTGAAAGAATTTTAAAAGCAGCAAGTAGAAAGCAATTCACTATAACAGGGGAATCTTCATAAAGATATCAGTACAATTCTTAGCAGAAACCTTGTAGTCCAGAAGGAGTGGGAATATATTCAAAGTAAAGAAAGAAAACAAATTTACTGCCAACCCAGAATTTTATAGCAGGCAAAGTTTCCTTGAGAACTGTAGGAAAGAAAGACATTCCTAGAAAAACTAAGCTGACAGAGTTGTTCATCACTAGACTTGCTTACAAGAAATGTGAAGAGAGTTTCTCAACTTGCCAGTCAAAGAAGCTAAGTCGCAAATAAAAAAAATATATAAAAAAGTATGGGCCAAACTCACAGCACAGCAGTGTGCATAGGGAACCAGACGTCACATAGTTGACTGCAGTTCAAATCACGGTCCCACCAGCTGGAAAAAAAAACTTGATTGGTGTCTGTGTGTGTGCCTCAAACCTGACAGGATGGAAAAGTGGGAGAAATGGATTGTGGTGTGATCAGATCCCATTAAGAGACATTTTCTCTCAGGACCAGCAGTTAGCGTAATGGCTATGTTGCTGGACTCCCACGTAGTCGACTGCAGTTCAAGCCCGGACCTGGTGGCTTAAACTCACACCGGGCATGTGTGCGTGTGTGTCCAAGATCCTGAGAGGAGAATGGAGGAGAAGGGATTGCGGCATGGCCATCTCCCCTGGGGGGGTGATTTCTTGCTTTCTATCTCTCTGTCTCTCTCTGTCTTTCTGGTGAGCACACGTGCCCTATAGCAAAAAAAATAAAATAAAATAAACCCTCCCCCCCAAAAAATAAGATGTTTTCTCTCTTTCTCTCTCTGTCTCTCTCTCTTTGACCACAAGTTCCTTCCATCATTCATTCTGTTATAATACACACACACACGCACACATGCACAACATATATACATATAACATATACATAACATATATATAACATACATAGCATATATATATATAACATATTATATATATATATGACAGATCCAGGTAATTATATAGCTCAATTCAGAATATTCTAATACTGAAATAGTTGTACATAAATTACTTTTAACTCTAGTATGAAAGGTAAAAGACAAAAGTATTTAACCATAATTACTCTTGGTTTGGGAACAATTAAAAAGGATGTAAAGTGTGATATTAATAGAATAAAATGTGGAGAAGAAGTAAAAGCATAGGGATTTTTGTATGAGATGAAAAAAGTTGTCATATATTTAGAATAGATTGTTATAAACATTAAATATCTTGTGTACTCTTCATTCAAACTACAAAGAATAAACTTCTAGTAGACCAATGACAGGAAAAAAATAATAAAAGGAATCAAAGCATACCACTGCAAAAAGTTAACAAACCACAAAGAAAGATAGCAAGAGAGAATCAATAGTAAACAGGAAGTCCAAGTACCAGAAGGTGGTGCAGTGGTAGGGTAAACAGAGCCACATGGGAAGGTCTAGGATTTATGTCCTGAAGCCTCTCTGGACACACTGGGTGATACACATGTACCCCTTACCTGGGTGAGCTAATGCTGTGGGGAGAGGAGGGTGGTGAATCAATGTATGAAGAGTCTTTTTGGGGTCCCTCCCTCTCTCTTATTGAAGAAATAAATTTTTTTAAAAGGATATCCAAGGCTAGCAGGTGTTGTGGAGATTAAGGTGGCTAGATCCCACATGGCTAGCTCCACGGATCAAGTACCAGACCTAGCAGCCTGAAAATCAAACTGGGTGCATGTGTGTTCATGCCCAAAATCCTGAGAGGAGAATGAAAGAGAAAGGATTGTGGTGTGGCCATCCGCCCAAAGATGATTTCCTACTTTATCTCTTTCTCTGGCAAATGCACATATCCTATAGCAAACTAAAACAAAACAAAACAAAACAAAACAAAACAAAGAAACAAAAGGAAGTCTAAAGCAATAGGAACAAAAGAAGTCTAAAGCAGTAGGAAAACTATTAACAAAATGGCAGTAGAAACTCATCTATCAAGTCTTACTTTAAATCCAAATAGATTAAATTCTATACTCAAAAGGCACAGATTAACCAAATGAATTTAAAAAAAAAATAACTAGACTCAGTAATAGCTGCTTACAAGAGACTTATTTTAGCTGTTTTTAAATCAATAATTATTTATTTTATTTTATTAATTACCATTATTATTATTTATAATTTGCTATAGGGAACACATGCTCACCAGGGAGAGACAGAGAGGGGAAATGAGACAGCAAGCCACCAGGACTAGGACTCGAACTGTAGTCAGTCATGTGGGAGTCCAGCACCTTAACCACCAAACCACCTGCTAGCCCCAGAAACTTATTTGCACTTTAAGGACACATACAGTTTGAAAGTGAAGAGATGAAAAATATATTACATGCAAATAGAAACCAAAGGGAACAGGAGCAACTATAGTTAGATAAGTCCTGGTCAAAATCTGTTTCAAGAGACAAATAAGGTCACTATACAAAGATCAAGTGGTCAATTCATCAAGAGGATATATTAATTGCAAATATATATGTGCCTGTACCTAACACTGAAGAACATAAGCATATAAAGCAAATATTAACAGACCTGAAGGTAGAAATAGATAGAAATACAATAATAGTAGGAGACTTCAAAACCTCACTTTCAATTATGGATATATCATCCAGACAGAAAATCAATAAGAACATATTGGACTTGAACTACAATATAGATCAAATGGACCTAACAGACATACACAGAACATCCTGTCCAACAGCAGCAGAATTCTCATTGTTCTCAAGTGTGCCCAGAACATTGTCTAGGATAGATGATATGTTAGGTAACAAAAGAAATCTTAACATTTAAATTAAAATATAGCAACTATTTTTTCCTGACTATAATGATATAAACTAGAAATAAATAACAGAGAAAGATGGAAATTTTACAAAAAAGTAGAAACAAATACATCATTAAACAATGAGTCAATGAAATTTTTTAAAATTGAGAAAAACAAAAACAGAAATTAAAAAATCTATTGGATGGACCCGGACACAGAGGCACAGCGGTAATGCACAGCTCCATTATGCTGGTGCCATACTGAGGACTGGAAATCAGTTTTCAAGTCAACCTGCCCATGCTAAGTGGACACACACGTGCCTGTGGTCCTGACAGACTTGAACACCGGGGAGAAGGACTGTAGTGTGCGACCCCGTTGATATTTGTCTTTTTCTAGAAATAACATTTTAAAACAACAACTATGGGATGAAGCAAAAGCAGTTCTAAGAGGGAAATTTATAGGGATAAATGCCTATAATAAGGGGGAAAAAATCTCAAATACCAAAACTAATTTTATACCTCAATGATTTGGGGGGAAAAAAGAAGAAACCATGCCCAACGTTAGCAGAAGGAAGAAAATAAAACTTAGAGTAGAAGGAAATGTAGGGGGAATGAGAAAAACATTAGGAAGAGTAACAAAACTAAAACTTGTTTCTCTGTTTCTTTGAAAAGTGGGTGAAATTGGAAAACCTTTAGCTAGACTAACCAAGAAAAAAGAGAAGACTCAAATAAGTAAAAGTATAAGTAAAAGAGGAGATAGTGCATCTGGTACAACATAAATATAAAGGATAATATGAACCATTGCATGTTGGTTGAATAATTGGATAACCTAGATAAATGAATAAATTTTTAGAAACATGCTACTTATCCAGTCTGATTCAAAGAAACAGACAATCTCAACAGACCAATAACAAATAAGGAGTCAAAATGAGTAATAAAAAGGCTTCCAACAAAGAAAAGCTTAGGACTATGTGTCTTCATGGGTAAATTCTATCAAATATTGAAAAATTTAAATTCAATACTTTTCAAACTCTTTCAAAAAATGTAAGTGAAGGAAACACTATAAAACTTATTTTATGATTACAGCATTATCCTTATACCAAAGAAGCTAAAGACACTACAGAAAAAGAGAGAAAGAAAGAAAGAAAGAAAGAAAGAAAGAAAGAAAGAAAGAAAGAAGAAAGAAAGAAAGAAAATTATAGGCTAATACCCCTGATGAACATAGATGCAAAAGTCCTCAACACAATAGTAGCAGGGCAAATTCAACAATACATTCAAAGTATTATGCACTATGATCAAGTGGTATTTACTCCCTAGATACAAGAATGATTCAATACATAAAAATCAATAAATGTGATATACCACATTAATAGAATAAAGGTTAAAAATCATATAATATCAATAGATGTAGAAGAACAAAAAAACAGGTTAAAAATCAATTAGGTCATCGGGAATGTCAAGACATATTTTTGCATGGAACAATGCATCATGATTTTTCCGATGACCAAATAGTATCCTTTCATGAAAACTCTCAACAAATTAGAGATATAGGGAATGTTCCTCAATATAATAAAATCTATATATAATAAGCACATAATTAGCATCATACTCAATCTCCTGTTTTAAGATCAAGAACAAGACAAGTTCAACATTTCTATTCAAGACACTACTGAAGTTTTGCTATATCACTTAGACGAGAAAAAGAAGACATTCAAATCAGAAAGAATGAAGTTATATGGTCTCTAGTGTTGATGTGATTTTATAAATAGAAAACTGAGGCTTCCACCAAAAACAAAATTAGAACTAGTTAATGAATTCAGTAAAGATGCAAAATATAAAATCAACACACAAAAATTGATTGTGGTCATATATACCAAGAACAAACTATACCCCTTTCAAATAAACAAAAAAAAGAGACAAAAAAAAATTAGTAAACAGCCCCACTTACAATATTATCAAAAAGAATAATAAGCATAAATGTAATAAAAAATAAAAGAATTATACAAAAAGAATTTTAAGACATGAATGAGAGAAGTTAAGGAATACAATTAACTGGGAAGAATACATACAGAAAGATACCCTGTGTTTCTGGATTAAAATAATTAGTAATATTGTTAAAATGTCCACACTACCCAAAGTTATCTATAGATTTAGTGCAATCCCTATCAAAATTGCAATGACATTTCCCACAGAAATAGACAAAAATATCCTAAAATTCACATGAAACCTCCTAAGTCCCCAAACAGCCAAAGCAATCTTAAGATGAACAAAACTGGAAACATGGTAATTCCCGACTTTAAACTATAGGATTTTACAAACCTATGGTAGTATAAGAGTGCAAAGCAGGCATGAAAACAGATGCCTAGACAGAACACAACAGAGAACTCCGAATATAAACTTGCACATGTACAGTTGACTTGTCCTTGACAAGGGTGCTATTAATACACAGGAGGAAAGGATAATTCTTCAATAAATGGTGTTGGGGAAACTGGCTTTTCCACATATAAGAAAATAATGCATAATAAAAAGACAGTGTAAATACACAAGGAAATATTATTCAGTCACAAAAAGAAGAAGTGTTTACCGTTTCTGACACATATGAATTGAGAGGGTATTACTCCAGGTGAAATAAGCTAGAAACATACAAACAGAGCCAATAGGAGGCATAGTGGTTAAGGCACTGGGTTACCACATGCTCAACTGTGGTTAGAGTCCTGGACCTGTCAGCTTGAAACTCATGCTGGATATGTGTGTGCGTGTCCAAAATTCCAAGAGGAGAATGAATAAGTGATTGTGGCATAGCCATCCCCCCAGGGGGTGATCCCTCGTTTTCTCTCTCTTTATCTCTGTATTTCCAATGAGCGCACACAACCTACAGCAAAAATTACACACACACAAAAGAAACCCAAAAAATGAATAACTATATATGATCTCGTTATATATAGAATCTAAAAATGTTGAACTCAAAGAAGCAGAGAGTAGACAGGTGATTTCTAGCTGCTAGAGGTGGAGGAGATGGAAAAATATTTGTCAAAAATAACAAGCTCTCAGTTTTTCAATATGAATAATTTCTGAGGATCTAATGTACAACATGATGACAATAGTTAGTAATATTTTATTGCCTACTTGAAATTTGCTAAAAGAAGAGATCTTAACTGTTCTCACCACACACAATCAAAGGTAGCTATGTGAGATGATAGATCTTTTAAAAAGCCTGATTTTAGAAATCATTTCACAATGTATATGTATTTCAAACCATCAAATTGTACATATTAAATATATTCATTTTTCCTAGTCAAATATATCAATAAATCTGGAAGAAATTTTAGGAAAAGAAGTGGGCTTCGTTAATCTGATAATAACAGATTTTAAACATTGTCCAGAAGTCACACACAATCCATTATGGCAAGGAAAAACAAATATAGGGATTGGAAGGAAAACAAAAATTCTGTCTTAATTCATGAGCATTGCAGAATTTGATGCATGGAAAATTTTATAAAATCTACAAATCATAAGCAAATTTAGAAAGGTAAATTAGGTAAGATATACAAAAAGCAATCATTCACATACATCATCATCCACAATAAAAAGATTACAAAACCTTTACAAAGACACCACTTAACATTAAAAGGATTGAGTGTTTAGAAATATGTCAAATGACAAATATTAAAACCATTATCAATGGATATTGAAGATTAAAATAGAAAGATGTCTCATGTCATTGAGATGTTTGATATGATAAAGTTGGCAAATATTTTCAAATTAATGTTTCAAATATTTTCAAATTAATACTCTTTCAAAATGCCAGATTCTTGGGACCAGCAGTTAGCGTAATGGCTATGTTGCTGGACTCCCACATAGTCAACCGTAGTTCGCATCCCAGACCCAGTGGCTTAAAACTCACGCTGGGCGCATGTGCATGCGTGCCCAAGATCCCAAGAGGAGAATGGAGGAGAAGGGATTGCGGAGTGGCCATCCCTCCTGGGGGGTGATTTCTCGCTTTCTGTCTCTCTGTCTCTCTCTGTCTGTCTGGCGAGCGCACGCACCCTATAGCAAAAACCTCTCAAAAATATAAAAAAAAGCCAGATTCTTTTAGGTAACTGAACAGCTAATCTTCCTTTCAATTCATATTTTTCTTTCTTTTTACTTCATATGGAAGGGAAGAAGAAAAGCAAAAAAAAATCTTTACAAATAGTAGTGTATATACTACTGCATATTAAGATCTAATATAGGGACCAACAGTTGGTACAATGGCTATGTCGCTGGACTCCCATTTAGTTAACCACGGTTCGAGTCCCGAACTCGATGGCTTAAACTCACACCAGGTGCATGTGCGTGCGTGCCCAAGATCCCGAGAGGAGAATGGAGGAGAAAGGATTGCGGTGTGGCCATCCCCTCAGGGGGTGATTTCTTGCCTTCTGTCTCTCTGTCTCTCTCTGTCTTTCTGGCAAGCACACACACCCTGTAGCAAAAACTTCTCAAAAAATAATAAAAATAAAAAATCTAATAAAAAGTGGTATTAGTCAAAAGATTATGTTAATGGTGCATGAATACACACACTGACTTGGAATTGAGATACTAAAAACAGTCCATAAGTGTGCAATAATCTCATTTATGTTAAAGATGATACTTTTGTATAGTAAAGAAAAGATAGTTTTTTCAATGAATGGTGTAAATATTATTGAGTATAAAAACAAATCATAAATAAATTCCAGAAGGATTATACAACTAAATATTACAGGCAAAATTACATATGAGAACATTTTTGTATTTTGGCACAGCCAAAGATTTTTTAAGCTAGACACAAAAAAAGCCCTAATCATAAAAGAAAAATACAGTCAGTCCTCTATACTCACAGTTCTTCATCCTCAGATGCAACTAATCATACATCAAAATGTTACATTGCTGTTAACTTCACTGTATAATTAGGCTTATAAGGGTTGCCTCCATACTGAACTCGCATAGACTTTTCTTCTTGTCTCTATTTCATAAACCAATATAGTATAACAACTATTTATGTAGCACTTCCATCGCATTAAGTAATTTAAAATATATGTGAGGATGTGCGTAAGTTACATACCAATACCCCATCAATTTATATAAGGGACCTGAACATCTGTGGATTTTGGTATCCACATGAGGTTCTGAACATACAAATCCCTGTGGCTACTGAAGAATGACTGTAAATAATAAACTACATTGATAAAAAGTAAAAATTCAAGTCAGAAACTGAAATAGACAATAAAGAAGGTGCTTGTATCCAGAACATACAAGAAAATCATACAAGTCGGTAAGACAAAAACAGATAATTCAATAAATATATGGGTGTAATCCTTGAACTTTACATTACTAAGAGGATCTATATAAGAGGCTAGTAAACTGATGAAAAATTGTTTCATTACATGAAATATGCAAAGTAAAAGCAACACTACCAAACAACAACATAATAAAAAAAAATGACAAAAGTAAAACAAAACAAAAAAATACCTCCCCCCTCCAAATTTTAAGAATAGGAAGCACTTGGAATTTCATCACCTCTCTGCTTGAGTGTGAATGAAACTACTTAGGAAAAATAGCGGTTTCTACTAAGGGTGAACATAGTCATACTCTATGATCCAGCAATTCCGCACCTACTAAATATACTCAAAAGAGATGTATATGCAGGCTCACCAGCAGTTAGGAACTAGGATGTTTATAGGAGCATTATGTCATGATCTCATGGTGAAAACTACCCAAATGTCCACCATCATAAAAACATGAATAACTATCACTAAAAAGAGTAAATAATGAAATCTAGGTACAATCTAGTACACACTAAATTATTTTATAATAAAAAGTTTATAAAATAGGAGCTAGAAGGTAGGGCGTTGGTAACACAATACTCTTCAATGCCGAACCTACATGAGAAGGTCTCTGGTTCTTATCCTGAGGCTTCCCTGCGCACACAGAATACAACAAATGCCCATGTTCTTAGTTCACTGATGTTGGGGTTGGATTACACTGTGAAAACCCCTTTGAGAGTACTTTTTTCCATCTTTTCTCTCATTCTCTTTTGCAAAAAATAAATACATAAATCCGTTTACAGGTACGAAAACAGGACCATCAGGTGAAGTGGTGATTAAGACAATGGGTCCCACATAGCCAATTTTGCAGTTCAAATCCCAGAGGCCTGTAAAACACACCTGGTATGAGTGTGTGCATGCAGAAAATTCCAAGAGGTGAGTGGAGGAGAAGGGATTGAGGTGCCGTCATTCTGCCTCAGGGGTAAAAATCACTTCCCCTCTCTCTGGAGAGCATATATGCCTAATGGCAAAAATCTAAAAACAAACATACAAAAATAAAACAAAAACAAACAAACAAACAAAAAACATTTAAAAATTCCAAAATAACAAAAACAAACTATACAAAGATCTACAAATAGAATATAGAACTACCACATGATCCAGCAATCCCAGTCCTTGGTATCTACCCAAAGGACAGAAAAATGCTTAGTCAGAAAAGTGCTTGCACATCAATGTTTATTGTGGCATTATTCATGATTGCTAAGACATGAAACCATGCCAAATGTCCACAAACTAAAGAATGGATTGAAAAGTGTGACACATATACTCTATAGAATACTACTCAGCCATAAAAAACAATAAGACTCTGACTTTTGACAGAAAGTAGATGAATATGGAAGATTTACTGCTGAGTTAAGCAAGCCAGCATATGAAGGAGAGACATTGTATGTCTCCACTTAATATATACCAACTGTCTGTATTCTATAGCTGACACAGAATGACTAGAAGATACAGAAACATAGAAAATGGTTATAGATACTGGATATAGTGTGAGAAGAGGGTGGGAGAAGGAGGAGAGTCTGAGGAAAGACTTTAAAGAGAAAAATACAGAGGCAAGATATTTATAGGACAAAGAAATGGGCTATTATCTGTTGATGACAACATGTACTAGTGAGAAATGTATTCATGTTGGAACATTCACTTTACAAGCTAAGTGATATATGTAATTTAATGCATAAAATAAAATAAAGCTAAATAAAAAAGTAAAAAGGAAATGAACAAAACAATAATAAAAGAATTACAATTAAAAACAAATCAGAAATGAGCATTCTTCCAAGTTGGGTATTGACTAGACAGGAACATGACAGGGCTTTGGGATTCCTGGGAAGTTCATGTTGTTGACCTGGGCTTGGTTGCATAACAGGTTCAGTTTATGAAAGTTTAGCAAACTACATACTCATAATGTTCACATTTTTCTTTACATAAATGTTGCTTCAACAAAGAAAATTAAAGTATAAAAATGATATTGCTAACACATATAGAATACTACATATTCAGTATAAAAACACTGACTATGCACCACACTATATTTGGTCTTTATAATCCCACACTCTGTTTGCAGCCACTGACAAAAAAATCCAAGACATTGGGACCAGCAATTAGCGTAATGACTATGTCGCTGGACTCCCATGTAGTTGACCATGGTTCAAGTCCCGGACCCAGCGGCTTAAACTCATGCCAGGTGTGTGTGCGTGCGTGCCCAGGATCCCAAGAGGAGAATGGAGGGAAAGGGATTGCGGCGTGGCCATCCCCCCGTGGGGTGATTTCTCACTTTCTATCTCTCTGTCTCTCTGAAGAGCGCACGCGCCCTATAGGGAAAACCTCTCAAAAAAAAAAAAAAAATCCAAGACATAAAGGATCTAATATATGAGAAGTTCAAGTTGATTTTTTTTTTTAGAGTTGAAAGTTTCAAATAGTGGGGGAGCTGGCAGGTGACGTGGTGGTTAAGGACACTGGACTACCACATAGCCGACTGTGGTTCAAGTCCTGGACCTCCTGGCTTGCTTTCTCAGTTTCCCTTTCTCTCTCTTGCTTGCTCTGTCCCTCTGTCAAAGAAAAGAAAGAAAGAAAGAGAGAGAGAGAGAGAGAGAGAGAGAGGGAGGGAGGGAGGGAGGGAGGGAAAGACAGACAGTTAAAATAATTCTTTAGAAAAAGATTTGAAAAAACTATAAAAAAAAAAGGAGGTTTAAAACAGTGTAAGAAAATAATTATAAAATGTTTATGCTATATTTCTATATAGGGAGTAGGGATAATAGTGTTTAAGGAGAGGTATGGAAGGGCCAGCAGGTGGCTTGGTAGTTAAGGCACTGGAGTCCCACATAGTCAACCACTGTTTGAGTCCTGGACCTAGTGGCTTCAATAGCATGCGCACCTGTGTGTACAAGCCCAAAATCCAGGAGGAGAATGGAAGAGAAAGGACTGCAGTGCACTCCTGCTCCCAGAGGTGTTTCTCATTTTCCCTCTCACTGTCTTTGTCTCTCTCTGAGGAGCACATGTGCCCCATGGCAAAAATCTAGAAAAATACAAAGTTATTGAGATTGTAGATGGCTCCTCTATTTGATCCATGATATTATGTAGGGAAGTAAATAGGTTTTAGTAACTAACAAATGGTTCTAATTATTTAATACCTAAAGTAAAGTCATTAGTGGCAAAATTTTATGAATAACAGTTTAGGAAAATAAAAATGGGCCCATTCAATATGAATTAATCCCTTCTTAAAGGAATGGCAGACTAAAACATTAATGAAAATATATACAAGACTCACATGAATACTGTATTAATTCATTCAGATTGGTGCTAACATCAAATCAATTTATAATGTTGGTATTTGAAATGCATTGTTACCCGTGCATATTTTGTAAACATAAAATAATTTCCATCCTTTAAAAGTACTTTGTTTTTCTATATTAGCTGTCATGCATTTAGTAAAAAAAAAAAAAAAAAAAAAAACAAGATTAATGTGCTACTTCTGACAGAGTGACCTGCTTCATAGCAAACTTTGTAAGATCTCTGTGGCTATTTACCACATTATTTAAATGAACTTACTCTTGACTTGTATATAATTCTAGTCTCCTACTTCAAGTAAAAGAGAAAAAGTAAAGATAGAGTAAGACATGTACGAGCTCAAATGTTCTCTTGTAGTTTAACTTGTCTCATGATTCTTTTGATTCGTTCCCAGTCTCTCCAGTAGCACTCTCTCAAACACACACACACATTTTCAGAGCAAATTCTGCCTGCTAGCAGAACACAGGTGAGGTATCCATCACTATGGATTTTCAAGCAATCAAAATACTTAACACAAAAATATGATTGTACAAATAACTGGAAACTTCTCAACATTATGATATCAAACAGAAAAATAACAGTTCAGTCTCACGAAAAATTTGTATTTTACAGATTTATATTATGTATGTATATGATAGTGACAATTTAAGCAACCTCATTAACTGAGTGTTACTAATAATAAATGAAATAAAAATAACGGCTTATTCCATAAGGATATGGAAGCACCTGGAACTTCATTACCTAAATCCAAAGATTAGACTGAATGAGTTTCTGAAATGCAAAAGAAAGTTTTATGTTGGTTTGTGCTGTCAATATTGCAACATTCTCTTCTGCTTTATAGAAGAGAAAACTGATGCTCATATAGTTTTTTAAAGAACTATTCGCTTTAATTTTATTTATTAATATTATTATTCATCCAACCAGAGAGAGAGAGAGAGAGAGAGAAAGAGAAAGTGGTGAGAAAACAAGCTGCCAGATCCAAGACTTGAATTATGGTCAGCCATGTGGGATTCTAGTGCTTTAACAACCGTGCCACCTGCCAGCCCCAGTGCTTTTAGTGTATTGCTTAGGATTTGCGATTATAAAGTCTATGCTTGCACTTTACTCTCATACATAACTTTTTAATGACTATAGTTATTATTTAAAATATTTAACTAAAAGTAAAACAGAAAGAGATAAAGATTTTAAAAATCATAAAAACATTTCCTAAGTATAAAAACTATAAACATAAAAATATACTACATTGCTTGGGTTATTCAAAGGTGAAAGTCTTTAAATGTTTCTATTTTGAAATGATTTGAAAAATAACTCAAATTATTTTTAGTAATAAAGCAAGGTACAAACAAACAAATAAAAATATATCTGTCGTTCATTTATTCTAACAAATAGAATGCATTTGAAAGGGGTCTGAATACGTTACCCCAAAATATGCTACTTTTATCTGAAGGTTATTTTGAGCTCAAGGCAATTTAGAGAAGCCTGACACAGTAAAGGCACCCTGCTCTTCCATCTACCTAAAAGCAGGATATACATTTCTTTCTGAGATACCCCTACTCTCTGGAATGGAGAAGAGGAGACGATCTTTTTTCTTTTTTGAGGTTTTTGTTATAGGGCACGTGCATTCGTCAGTAAGACAGAGAGAGACAGAGAGACAGAAAGCTAGAAATCACCCCCCAGGAGGGATGGTCACACTGCAATCCCTTCTCCTCCATTGTCCTCTTGGGATCTTGGGCACACACGCACACACGCCTGGCGTGAGTTTAAGTCACCGGGTCCAGGACTCGAACTGCAGTCAACTACATGGGAGTCCAGCAACATAGCCATTACGTTAACTGCTGGTCCAAAGGAGACAAACTCTTATCACCTAACATGGAGAAGACACTGAGCTAAGTCCGCAAAACAGCCTTGCTAAATACTCCTTATCTACCATTCATTTGCCCCATGTATATTCCTAGTCTAGTCACCTTTCCATAATTTCCTTTAAAAGACTTTTTACCTTGTCTAGTCACTTCTCATACTTTATCATTCTTTGTTAAAATCATATATAAGCTCCTGAGTCTAACCACTTCTTCAGGTATTTCACTTTTTTGGTGAAGTCCTTTTGCATGTAAAATTAAAAATATTAGTAAAATCTGTATGTCTTTTTCTCTGCTAATCTCTTTTGTCAGTTTAATTCATAGGTTTTAATCAGTGAAAAACAAGAGGTTAGAGGAAAAGTTTTTCCTCCCATTCACATTATATAAATGTAGATAAGAATCCACATGCTGGGTTTATAGAAATATATTACGAAAAAGATAAGGTGAATCCTTGGGCAAAAGTTACACAGAGGCAAACTACTCAAAAGAAACTATTTTTGAAGCTTTTAATATATGGCTTATAGGTTAGAAGAAAAATCTACATAATCATTAGAATCTTTAAAAACTTGAATTTCATTAAATCACAAAAGATCCCAGTGTAAAGCATAAAACAAAGGCCTTGTTCCTATATGCTCTGCTCTGAATTGAATTCTACTAAAAACAGAATTCTTACTTCATTGTCCATCTAAATGTTGAAATATCCACTTCTAAAATCATGTTACAAGACAAAAAATTACTTTCAAGCAATTTTTCTAAGTTCAGAAAGATGAGTTTCCATTCTGAAAAAATAGCCATTATTAGCTGTCTAATCATTTTTTTAATCAGGTAGATAATATTAATGCTTCTTGAAAATCATAACATTTCTCAGTTCCCAGTGATCTAAATTCTGAATACATGCATGCTCAAGCCACTGTGCAAAATACATCCCCAGATCTTGTCTAAACCATCTGTAGGTGTAATATCCAAATCTCAATTTACTTACAGTAGTATTTTCACCAACATTTCAAAGACAAACTGACAGAAGAAATATTTTATTCAGATTCTTATTTAAATCTGAGAGAAAATTTAGAATTCTTGGCATATTTGAGCATTTGTTGGTTGCTTTTATCCTTACTGATAATATTTTTACATAAAGCTGAGATAAATTATGAGCTTCCTCCTCTAATTGTATTTCTACTTTACCGCAAGGAAAACCCACTGTTATTCAAATCAATCTTTACTCCCAAAATGGTTGCTAGTGACACCCTGAAATTAGCATCTAACAGCCTCATCAATTCCAGATGACAAAGAAATAAGTGCCCCTATTGTATGATTAGGAGTTAATTTCAAATTCGAAGAATAGTCTCGATTAATCTCAGCATATTTTGAATCATAAAAAAGTTCATGTCTTTAAAAGAAAAAGAAGATTGTATGACATATTCCTTTCTTTCCATTAGATTTGAAATGGATACAACCTTTGCAGTTGTGCATGTAAAAATTGACTTTAACATCTGGTATTGTATTATATTTCCTGTTATACTTAGATTTGGAAATTTATTATTGTTATAGATTTCGATAAAGTCTAAAATTTGTTACCTTTATTTTTTTACAGGATGTTTTGCCTCCTTAGGACTATTGAAGGAAAGCTTGATTGAAAACTAAAAGGTCCAAAATAAAGCTTTCTTTCATGTATGCAAAATTATAATTTCTGAATATTACATTAATATTGAAATGCCATATTTGGTTGCTATTCAAGTTAAAGGAGCTGAACATTTTCAAAAGACACTAATGAAAAGATAATTTCTTCCATTCTAATATTCTGTAAAAACAAATGTACTAAGGCCAGCCCTGTGGTGTGGTGGTTCACTGCTGTAAAGACCGCACACTGCTGCTAGACCCCACATGGCCAACCAGGTTTGGTTCGTCCTGGTAGCTAACATGCTGGGCATGTATGGGTAACACGTGGGAGAGGTTAGATGGTAAGGCTGTGAAACCATCCTCCTCCAAGATCATAGCCATGGGACCAGCAGATGGCATGATAATTATGCGGCTGAACTCCCACGTAGTCATGTCTTGCTTTCTCTCTCCTCAGTGAGTGTTGTGTGCCCTAGAGTAAAAACCTCTTTTTTTTTTTTTTTTAAAAAAAAGGGTTATAGCCATAAGACACAAAAATAGAAAGTTATCTGTTTATGATAATATCTTTAATTGGACTAAAATGCAGTGTATTCATGCTAGGAAAATTCATTTTTACAAGCTGCAATGATATCTAACGATTGAATGTATAAAATAAAGTAAATTATAGCCTCCCCCAATTTGGGGAAATTGATGTAAATTTGCAAATTTAGGGTTCTGAACTAAATTATGAGGATTCCTAAAACATTTTGAATTCCTACCCCCAATATGATTGTATTTTTAAAATAGAGTTTTAAAGGAGATAATTAAGTTTTAATAAGGTTGTAAGGTTTTAATAAGGTTGTAAGGTTTTAATAAAGTTGTAAGGTAGGTCCCTAATCTAATAGGATTTTAAAGACACATGTAAGAGGTAGACTCCAGAGATGTTTGCATACAGAGAAAAGGCTGTTTAAGGTCATAGTGCAAGCCAGGAAGAGAGGCTCACCAGAAACCAACCATGCTAGCACCTTAAATATGAACTTGCAGACTCCAGAACTATGAGAAAAAAAATATATATATATACACACACACACATGTATGTACTTACATATATCTACACACACATCCATATATATATTTGCATTTTAAAAAATCTATTTATTTGTTGTGATTTTCAAGCTGCCAGGTTTAGGCTTCAAACTGTAGTCAGCCATGTGTGAATGCAGCACCCTAACCACCATGCCACCTACTGGTCCTCACTTTTTAAAAAATCAATTAATTTGTGTTATTCTGCTATGGCAGTCCAAGCAAACTAATACAGATCATAGGGATTTAATCTTCACAAAGGCAAGAAATCCACATACTGGGGAGGACCTCAGGCTACACTGACCTGCCCCCGAAATCGTTCTGGCTTCTCACCTTTGATTCGGTCCTCCCACACATGCAATAGTCAGAGTAGCTGCTGGAGAGCCTTACCAGGCTTGCTTTGATCATCACCTCTTGCACATGTTTTTAATCCTCTCTTGTCCATGACTTTATTCCCATGTACAAATGATTACTGCTGGCAGTGTCTTCCCCTCTTTGGGCACTCATTTTATGGCACTGTGTGATCACCAGCCTTCCTGACTGGAATGTCCCACAGGATAGTTATTAAGGAGCATATCTTTCTTCCTATTTCCTATGGCTTAATGAACATTTGTCATAGAAAATATTGATTTCCCACTTTGCCTGTTTATCCCACTTGATACAAAGAGAGAATGTTGCTTCCTGAAGAAGTCTAGGCTGCTCCTGAGACCCACGCTCTCTTCATGTATCTACATTATTGAAAGAAAAACAGAGCTTTGGAAATACATTTTTTAAACTTTACTTATTTATTCCATGAGAGGGAGAGAGAGAGAGACTGTAACCCCCAATAGGTCCTCACGCTGGGTCTCAGCCGGCCTGGATCACAGGCACATGCATACGGGCCTGTGAGCACAGCGAGCGCCTAGGATTGAACTCAGGATCTTCCTCATGCCGGGCCAGCTGTATTACCACTCTGCCCTCACCAGGCCCAGAAATACTTTCACCAAATGTTCATTTTATTGAATTTTTCAAAGTTATCTGATATTCGATTCATTTCTATATTCATTTTTCCCCAATTGAGTCAAAATTACCGCAAACCAAGAATTTTTCAAAAATTAGTAACAAACTCCAGGGAGCATTTGGAAAAAGTTAATGCCAAGAACAAATTATCTTCCTTTTTTTTTCTGTAACCTCCTTTAAAATTTTTAAATCTATATATGGCTTGGGGCCAGTAGGTAGCATGGTAGTTAAGGTGCTGGACTCCTACCTGGAGGACTACAGTTCAAATCCCAGACCTAGCAGCTTGATATTCATGTTGGGTATGTGTGCATACGTGCCCAAAATCTCAAGAGGAGAATGGAGAAGGAATTGTGGCATAGCCATATGCCCTTCATAGAGACTTTTCACTTTCTCTCCAGTGAGTTCACGAGCCCTAGAGCAAAAAAACTCTCTTAAAATAAGAAAAAGAAAAAAATCTATATATGGCTTATTTATTATCTGCTTTATTTTACTTGAATATATCTTTTATATATTTTAGAAAACTGAGGTAGTTTGTACATTACATGATGAATCACTGAACTATAAATCCTCGAAATCCATTGGAGTAAGACATATCTTTTTTCAATGTAGGAACACACATTCCACCCCTAAGGTGAGACCCGCGTGTTCCACTTGGCAGTGTGTCGGGTTCCAGTTATTTGGAGACCTCTCATGCACAGTGGCAACAGGGTTCTGTTGTCAACATAACCCCTGGAGCCAACTCGGATGAAATAAATTCCCGAAAATACAAGGTGAAGACTGTGGGCAGCAGCAGAGTTGGCAGAAAACACTGCTGCCTTGTTTAGCATCCTGATAACAAGAGTGGACAACCGAAATATTCCCATCAGACCTTGATCTCCCAACTGCAAAACAAAAGGGCTTTTGAATCCTGGTGTCTTCCCTATGGAAAGAACTGAGAGACATTTCTGTTGGTTTACCTGGGAGACTATCTCAAAGACAGTATGAGAAGGAGAGAGCAACAACTTTACAAATCCCCTAGGTTGGACTTGAATTCCTTTGGCGCATTTTCCTGGTAAAGATACACAGGAGAAAGACCTGCAGGAAGTTTATAAAAGTTATAATTAAGTTGATGTCATTTGATTCCTATTCCTCAGATAATCCCTTAAGCATCAGAGACCAATCACTATCTTCAACAAATAAAGGCACAAGACTTTAATCCAATGGTTTAGAGAAAGTGTTAGGTTTAAAATTTCTCCAGTATATCTAATTATCATCAAAACTATTGCCCAATTTTTTAAAGCTAAGTTTTATTCATAGTTAAGCCAGATATCTAACATTGGCTTTAGCTATCTAAGTATCTATTGGTTGGTTTGAATAATTACAAATCAATCCTCTTGGTAAAAAGTACAGTTTCCATCAGGATGTTTTAAATAAACTTTAACAAGTGAAAATTTAAATTTTTGCGCTAATTCTCAGGTTTCTAATAACAGAGTATTTGAACCTTATAAATCTTGGGAATCTAATTAGACAATGTTAAGTTCTTTCTCGTTGAAGCCACAGATGTTTCACACTGGGAAAATCAGCAAGCCCCAGGGTTTGTTTGGTCTAGAGGAGTGTCAAATTTTCATGGATAATTTAATAGCTAATAACTCTAATTCTTTCCGTAAACCAAGAGATGATAAATAATGATTGCACTAAAACTGTAAAATTAACCCTCTAGGCTAATGAAAAATTTCAGAAACCATTGAGGAAAATTAATTTCTGGTACTTAATGTTTCTTTATTGCCAATCTTTCTAGAGTTGTATTGTATCTCGTAATGTGACAGGAAAGACACATAAACACACTGGAATGATGCAATTCAAAAAGAATTATGTATCAAGGGAAGCTTCAAGTATCTTTCATCTCTTATTCTCACTGACTAATTTATCATAGACAAGAAAGTTTCTTCAATTTGGGACTTAGTGGCATTTTTATTTTTCATAATTTTTGATTCGAGTAATATCAAATAATGCGTTTTCATAAAGAAAATCATATGCCTTATGGAAAAAAAAAAGAAAAATTAATCTCAGAATTGCAAAGTAGTTTGGGAGACTTTGACGTGACATTTTATGAAGTATATATAATTGGACATCTCAGTTTGTTCATGCAAAATTAACTTCTGGAACTTCATAGTGAGTGTTGGAGGTTTGGATACTTAATAGCCATAACTAAAATGACGACAAACATTAAAATTTCCTATTGATTCTATCAGAACTGTAATTTTAAACTTTTTGAAGCTCTTGGCTCAACTAAAAATCAAGTAACTTTCTGTTTCTAGCCTCCAAATGTAACAGTCTTCAAAAGCTAGAGATACAAGTTAGGAGACCACAGGATTGTTCATGAAGCATAACTCAACCACAGATGTATATATCACGTGGTTTATTCTCTGTCCGACCTTCAAATAACCTCAGTGTTTCTAGCTTAGAGACAAAAGCTTTGCAACCCAAAAGGTATGAGGAAATAGCCTACTTGTAAATCATGCATTAGCACTTAGCATTTGGAAATCCCAGTTGCAATGGCCAGAGTTAAATCAGTGCTTTTTTTTTTTTTTTTTTTTTTTTTTTTTATTAGCTGAGTGCACCTAAACACAGGATAGCAAGAAGACCCTTGGGTAAGTAGAGTATCCTCCCAGACCCAACATTCCTCTCAATTAATGGAACACCTACAGTGTTCAACAATAGTGTTTCCCCACTAAGATTTATGACTAGAATTACCTCATTCAAAATTGGCCTGTAACTGTTAGGAACTCTCTGGAGCCGCAACTCTGGCCTCTTCTGTAGTGAAGGAGGAGGGCACTGAGGGATTTCTCTAGACACCAATTTAAATTCTGTCTATCTGAGTTCCTGCCATTGATTTTTCATAAATGTTGAGATGAAAAATTTGATCATAACTCTAATATAGTACGGAAAGTTATGAACTAGGAAAACAGAGTGAATAAAAGATAAAGATAATGCAAACATTTTCTGTATTATGGTTTGTGAAATTTACTTTATTATGGGGGGGGTGGGTTAAACCCTTGGCTAAATCTGGAGTGAATTGATTCATCAAAAAGTGGGTTTTATTATATAAAAAAAAAAATCTTGTGATTTTTGCTATAAAGCTTCAAATATAGTAAAGTAAATAAAACCCAAGCAAGATTAATCTTCTATAAATAACAAAAAAACCTTCTACTGAAACTTACAGAAGTGCAAAAATTACTTCATAATCTACTATATATGGCTATCAATCAGGTCTCTTTTAATCATATAGTTATAGCTTAATGTATTTCTCAGTATTTACATAAACTTGCAACTGAACATTTTTTGTTTATCTATATATACTCACAGTGTGCCATTACTTTCTAAAACACTAAATATAATGTCTATCATTTTTCTCTTTGTTTGGGGAAATGTCAAATCATATGAGCAGCAAATGCAACATTTTCTTTAAGGCTTAGTGGGCATTTAAACACAGCACATCATACTAATAAATAAGCAGTCAAAATCACTTATACCTGAGTCAGAGTGTGTTCTCAGGTTTTCTACCAGTGTTTTTAACAGTAGTGTGTGTGAGGCGATGCGTATATTGAGAAAATATTGGAGTCATCTTTTCAAAAATCCTTTGAGGATGAAGGAATTTAAACCTTTGTATTGACTATATATCTAACATAAGATGACTTATAATGTAAAGAGGATGTCTAGATAGAATTTAAAAAGCTCTTTAATAGAACTAAGTTAGGTCATCACATTATAGGGACAGCCAACTTGCACTCCAGTAAGATTTCTTAAAACATTGACAGCTTTAGGACCAGCAGTTAGTATAATGGCTATGTTGCTGGACTCCCATGTAGTCAACCACGGTTCGAGTCCTGGACCTGGTGGCTTAAAACTCACGCCGGGCATGTGTGCGTGCGTGCCCAAGATTCAGAGAGGAGAATGGAGGAGAAGGGATTGCGGCATGGCCATTCCCCATGGGGGGTGATTTCTTGTTTTCTGTCTCTCTGTCTCTCTCTGTGTCTGTCTGGCGAGCGCATGCATCCTATAGCAAAAAACCTCAAAACAACAACAACAACAAAAAAAAACCACATTGACAGCTTTCAAATAGGTTGAATCTCTATTTCAGCAAGGGACATTATGAATCCTGATCTTAGTTCTCTTTGTTTACCAGCGCCATAGATAAGTCTCTCTGTTTAAAAAGGGATAGCATCTATACATATGTTGGCTATTTTTCTCTTGCATTACAGTCTACTTGTTTCTAAATGATCCTCAGATATGAACTTTAGACTAACTTCTCCTCAACTTTCAGGAACCCACAACTTGTGTAGACTGCCATGGCTTTAAAATTCAGATGGGCCTACCATAAAGCTTGATTTTTTTTTTTCTCTCAAAATAAGTTCCCTTACCATACCATTAACCATAAAATTCAAATAGTAAACCCTTGGGTGGCAGGAAATTAATTTCTTTGATTCTCAAAATCTGGCAAAAATGTACTACATATTGTAAAATAAATATGAACAATGAGTAAAATCATATTTTAAGAAAGGACATTTCTAGAGCTGGGCATATGAGTTTTATAAATCTGACTTTTCACAAAGGTCTTAACTTTCTAGCCAGCAAGATCGTATCTTTGGCTTATACTTCAATGAGTCAGTCAACTCCGAAGTTATAGCACCTTTCTTTCCTTGTGTTTCTTTTTCTCCTTCTCATTCAACTGAACCTACACATAAGCAAACACTATAGGAATACCCCAGTATGTAGCAAAATATGATTGGACTTCATGTTTCATGTAGAAACACTTTTGGAATAAGACATATCTGGAAAAAAAATCAAATATCAGACAGACAAAACTATACTTTTAGATACTTAAGAGACTTCTTACCCTATTAATGCTAGTTTTCTTTCAGAACCTGTTAGACACGGAAGATAATATCTATGAATGGACCTACAGTATACATTCACAAAGGACACAGAAAGTTAGCAAACGGAACCTAAAGGTACTTAATGAGGAAAGCAACATTTTAGCACAAATGGTTATTACTTTTTATGTCGTCTTTTGTTCCAAGTGAGACCTCAAAAAATAAATGAATTATAATTTGCTGAAAGATAATTTAGAAAACAAAAGATGGTTACATAGGCCACCTGCACGCTAGGCAAGCACATACGACGTGGTCCTTGCTGGCTGTGGTTGAGGATGGATCGCCACGTGAAGACCCTTTTGAGATGCCTGTCTCTGTCTCTTTATTTTTCTCTCTCTCTCACTCTCTGTGTCTCTCATGGAAGAAACAAACTTTAAAAAAAAATGATGATATATTATATAGTAAATCCATATGATAAATACATATATACTAAAACACATTTTCAAAAATAGATAAAATCTAAAATTCAACAAGCAAACATATGTTCAAAAATTTTTGTACTGCATTCATTAAAATTAATATTATTTATCTATTTATTTGTTTATTTTGTGAGAGTTTTTTGCTATAGGGCGCACACGTTTGCCAGAGAGACAAAGAGATAGAAAGTGACAAATCACACCCCAAGGGGGATGGCCACACCACAATCCCTCCACTTAGGATTTTGGCACCATGTACAAGCACACACACCTGGCGTGAGTTTTAAGCTGTAGGTTCTGAGACTTGAATCATGGTCGACCATGTGGGTGTCTGACGACATAACCATTATGTTATCTGCTGGCCTCTATGCATGCAATTCCTGAATATTTCTTTGAAAAGCCTTATCCAGAAAAGGAATATAACCCAGATAAGTTTGAGTCAACAGAGTAAATGGGATCATTGCTTTTTTTTATATTAATCCCCAAAGTGATCAAAAAAAAGAAAGTTCATTGAAATAAACTTAGTTCACTGAAAGCTTAAGATGATGATAAATCATAACATAAAATCCCTATATCGTCAAGAAAAATACCTCTTTGTATATTAAGGAAGAAAACTCCCTCAAAAAAATTTACGTGCTTTTTTTATAATACTCTACTAGATTAATAGTGGGTAGCTGAAATAAACTTAGTAGGCTGTTGGAAAAGTCATGACTTGTTTTTCTGTGCAAAAATCTGTTATGCCTTTTCCGACTGCTTAATACTTTGTGCTGGGGTTAAGAACATGGTCTTTATTTGGAAGAGTGTTTCTTTCTCTTGCCCTTCTTATGTAATTCATCTTTTATACTGCCAGAAATATAGTGGTTGCCTCTGCCATTGCCTTAATTTCTTTTCTTTTTGTTTCTTAGATATCAAATTACATGACTACCTCAAAAAAATTGGAAATAATTATAGGGTGAGCAGGGTTATTAAAATTGGAAAAGAAATTCACCTTATATTGACCTTATTCATTATTCTTGAAGACTTACTCTTCTTAGCAAGGAGGACAGATCTTTATAAAAGTTTAAAGAGCTTAACATCTCTGTACAGAATAAGTTTGCGAGATCTTATGGCACACCGGCCAGTCATGACACTTTTTTGTTCCTATGGTAGAAAGAAACCATTTTGACAACATACAAAGAAAATGTTCCTGTGAGATTTCATTGTTAAGAACCAGTACCGAGTTTGCCATTTTTAATAGACAAAAAAAATTGGAATAAAGCATGTATATATTTAGGATAATGAAATCCAGTTCTATAGCGGAAAAGAAAGCTCCTTTGAACAACAACAAATAGTGCAGATATCAGAAATAAACCAATCCTTTCCTTCTCTTTAATCAATCTCAATATGATGATTAGATGAACAAAATTGCCTTATAAAATATTCATGCAATACAATTTAGAGGCAGCTTAATGAGGTGCCTACAATTATTGCTGGGAAGGGTGACTAGAGAAATTCCCTTAAACTGCAAACAGAGAGTTGAATGGGGTGGGGCTGTATTACAGTTTTTTCAGAACAAACCTCTCCATATGACATTCCACTGAGTACTCTAAGCAAATCTCTCCATTTTGTGCTGACACTTCGGTTTTCTTTGATTCATTCTGCCAAATTCTTTGGGAGAAACATAAATAACCCTATAGCTCTAACCCATTATAGATTCACTTAGCCCTTGGTGTTGCTTGGGACTATACCAAAACACATTTGCTCCTCTAGGACCCCCTCCCCAGCAGTCATTCTCAGGAGTCAGCCTGTGTCTGCCCTAACTGCATCTGGACAGTTCAGTTCAACAACCTTTACGACGAACCAACACCAGATCGAGAGCTTGGCCCTGCCGCTCAGTAGCGACAGAAACGCACAGTCCCTGTCTGCTATGACAGCAGGCTCAGCCGTGAACAAACGCCGCGGTCTCAGACTAGAGGAGGCTGCTCCTGCCCTCCTCCTCGCTATCTCTACTCCTGCAGCGGTACTCACCTTCTTCCACGACAGCTCTACAGAAAGAAAGGGGGACTACCTGTGCACCAGTTTAAGACTCTGTGTTTAACCGTCCCCTGGGAATCTGTGAGGAAGACTTTAATTTGTGCAATGTATTTATATTTTGCAAATTGAATTGGTACAACCAATGGATACAATGACTCAGTTTAAAACTCTTGACACTATTTTCATTATTTCTTTTGTAGCTTTAGTCCAAGTCTCCTGTTTTTACCTTTGGATCAACTTTATTTTTTTAATGTTTCTTTATTTCTGAGAGAGAGGAAGAGAAACCTGGACAAGGTCCCTGCACGTTGTGATCTTCCCATCAGCCTCCCAGTCAGCCAGAATCACAGGTGCCTGTGCGCACGCCTGGTGCATTCAGGCTGACTGGGAATCTGCTCCGAGCTCCCCACGTGGCTTCAGCCCTGCCACGTGCACCACACCTGGGTCTAGCACAACTTTTTGACTAGGAAGAGATACAGTGTCCTAAAATTTTTTATTTTTATTTATTATATTTTTTTCTAAGGCCAGTACTCTTTTTTAATTTTTTTTTTTTTTTTGGAGAGGTTTTTGCTATAGGGCACATTTGCTCACCACAAAGACAGAGAGAGACGGAGAGACAGAAAGTGATAAATCATCCCCCAGATGGCCATGCTGCAATCCCTTCCCCTCCATTCTCCTCTCGGGATCTTGGGCACGCGCACACACACGCGCTCGGCATGAGTTCAAGCCACCGGGTCCAGGACTCAAACCACAGTTGATTACATGGGAGTCCAGCAACATAGGCATTATGCTAACTGCTGGTCCCTAAGGCCATTACTCTTTAGGTTTTCTTCTGGGCTAACCATTTTCTCTGTCATTCTGACTCATTCTGTTGTCACACATAGTTCTTTCCTTCCATTCCATTTCCTCTGCCACCACCTTCGGCAAGGACTCATTAAGCTCAGACATGTTACTCAGGGAATAATGGTTGACAATCTTACTTTTATAGAATTTATAAGCACCCCACTGAAAGATTTAGCATATAAAATACTACTTTCAGCATATTATTCCTCTGTCGTGCCCCCTGAAATACTTTTCCATTGCATCAAACCTAAATTTCATACTCCTAACAAAAGATTTCCATGACTATATGCCAGCAATACGCCTCAACGTTATCACTGCTCCTATCCCAAACACAGACTTTTCCTGAGGCCAGACCTATTTATTTATATTCTCCAAGTCTAACCTCCTAGCAGATGTTCATATTCCCTTCCAGGTTTGAAAACTTCCCTTCCCTCCTGTAGCATACCCCTGCCCTCAGCAGGGACACCACAGTTACTTCTTGGCCCACTCAAAGCTCCGTTCTCTAACTCATTCTCAGCGATCCCAACACCATGGCTTTTTGAGGACAGTATAAATAATCAGCATGATCAATGGTAATAATAATCATAGGAATATTAGTATTTATGCTATCCTAAGTCACTGTTTCAAAAACCCTTTCATGTTTGATGAGGGCAAGTACGAATGAAAAATAAGAGGGTCAATCCTCCCTGTTGAAAGTAAAACACTTCCCACATTTACTCCTGTCTTTCTGTGGAGGATTTTCTTCATCAAGTTTGTAATTCTAAATTCTTTCTCTGTCTCATTGAAATGCCTATAAATCTTTTCCAGTTAAATAAGCCTTATTCCAGCGTTAGGAGTTAGGAATGCCTTTATTGACAACCAGGGAGCCGTAGCTTTGAAATATATTTATCAGGATGATAGTGCTCCTGCCTCCTACTTGCTGTGAAAGAGCAGGAGCCTGCCTTCAGTGGCTCCAAGTAGCAAAATGCCTCTGCCATACAGATGAGCTTCTGATTTTTCCTTTAGAGAAGGTCAGTTAACTAATACAGATGGTCACCTAATTACCAGGTAAATTTAAGATGAACCACACAAGACAAGTCCTTTTACTCAGCCTGGAGAACACAGACGTCATGGGTTGTATCTGGTTGGCTCTCCAGAAGAGTAAAATTCCCTTCTGTCTCTGCAGTCTCTTTAGCAGATGGCCTGTAGTGCACACTGCATTCTCATTCAGTGTGGATCCAATAACAACCTTGTTTTCTTTCTCTTCTACCATTCTGGGTCGGCTACTTTTCAAAATTGCATGTCCCAGCAGAAGCTCTTATTACTATCATCCCCATTTTACAGATGAGGAAATTCATCAGAGAGTTATACTGCTAGAGAGTGATAGAGAAGGAAATTTACAACGCAGATAGTTCAGCTCTAGAGACCATCCCCTTGTCCCTGTGCTATCTAACACGGTATGTCACTTAATGTCTCTACTGTGGTAGATAGCCCTTTGCCTGCACCCTCTAACTCCACATTGCTGAAGCCCTTCTGGCCATATTATGGGCACATAATGAATCATAGATGGATTATTCATTCACTTCTTGCTTTCTTTCCAGGCATTCAACATCATGGAATTTGTGTTAAGAACATGTTTCTTTTCTATTCTAGAACTCTGTTCCTGTAGATCCATTTCTCTCAGAAGAGTTTCTACATTTCTCATTTGAAACTTCACATGCATTCCAGTTCATGCCCAAGTTAAAACAAAGCAGCTGTGCTCATTCAGTGTCTGTTCACATCAAGTTGAAGGGAAGCCCATTCTTCTACGAAGAAACAATAAATATGTCAAGTCTAAATTCCAAGAAAACTAAACCACACTTTTCTTCATTCTAACAGGATTTGATGTCATTGTCACTGAGAGAAATTCTACCCATCATTTTTGTCATTAAGTCTTTCTGCATATTGAACTTTTGCATCCTTTCATTATAGCCTGCTAAATTATAGCATAGAAATTAAAACATAGGCTCCGAAGAAAAAAAAAAAAAAGATCTTGGTTCAAACATTCAGCTCGCTTCTTACTAGTTCAGTGATTGTTGGAGAGATCTTTAGCCTCAATTTTCTTCTTTCTAATACAATTAGGGTTGCCAGACTTAGCAAATAAAACTACAACCTTAAATAGGAGGCTATGCCCAGTTGCATGATCCACATAAAATATCAGTAGAATGCCAACCTCCTGGGAAACACTAATACACATTGGCTGTTACTATCATTACTAAGTTGTTTGAATTCCTTTCTCATTAACTGAACCTTGTCTTCTCCACATTTTCCTCTGTTTGCAATTGTGCAACTTGAGGTCCAGTAAAGAATGATATGGAATCATCTACCTGATCATAAAATGTTCCTAAAATTTTTAGTTATAAAATATATTACTTTAAATCATCTTCAAATAAACTCAATTTTAAGAGTCTAAGGAATGAAGGGCCGGCAGATGGCATGAAGGTTAAGGGTGCTCGACTCCCACATGGTTGATGGAGTCCCGGACTTGGCAACTTGCTTTCTCTCTCTCGCTCTTTCTTTCTCTCTCTCTGTCCCTCTCCCATCAAATTAAAATAAATAAACTAAAATAAAATAATTCTTAAAAGAAAACCAGAGTCTAAGGAAAGGGCCTCAAATGGCAAATCTGAAATAACAACAACAAAAGAAATGCTAGAATCTATTCCTATCTTACTGTTTATATTTTTTAGTACATTTGAAAGGTACATTTTGCTTAGCAAATGCTTCACATCTGGTACTTGAACTACACCAGCACTGTGTTTTCTGTGGCATTTCCCATGTTCATGCTCAATTATAGTGAAGAAAGAATGAACAATTTTCCTGAGGAAATTTTATATTTTTGTTTGTGATAGCAGAATAAAAGCAAATGTGGTGAAGGAAGGACATAGTCCTATTTCTTACCTGCCCGTTAAAAGTAGTTCTTGCAAAAATGGCTCTTTTCCAATTTATTCACACACATTTACTTTTATTAAATTTTAGTTTGCTTCCTTAATTATTTGCTTTTTTTTTTTATCCCTCAGGCTACCAAAGAAAAGCATAAAGTTCTTCCAATAGTGACTTCAGTCACCAAGTCCCTTCAGTGGCTATCTACAGTGCTACAAAGACAGAAAATGAGTCAAGCATTACTCTCGCTCTTTCTTTCTCTCTCTCTGTCCCTCTCCCATCAAATTAAAATAAATAAACTAAAATAAAATAATTCTTAAAAGAAAACCAGAGTCTAAGGAAAGGGCCTCAAATGGCAAATCTGAAATAACAACAACAAAAGAAATGCTAGAATCTATTCCTATCTTACTGTTTATATTTTTTAGTACATTTGAAAGGTACATTTTGCTTAGCAAATGCTTCACATCTGGTACTTGAACTACACCAGCACTGTGTTTTCTGTGGCATTTCCCATGTTCATGCTCAATTATAGTGAAGAAAGAATGAACAATTTTCCTGAGGAAATTTTATATTTTTGTTTGTGATAGCAGAATAAAAGCAAATGTGGTGAAGGAAGGACATAGTCCTATTTCTTACCTGCCCGTTAAAAGTAGTTCTTGCAAAAATGGCTCTTTTCCAATTTATTCACACACATTTACTTTTATTAAATTTTAGTTTGCTTCCTTAATTATTTGCTTTTTTTTTTTATCCCTCAGGCTACCAAAGAAAAGCATAAAGTTCTTCCAATAGTGACTTCAGTCACCAAGTCCCTTCAGTGGCTATCTACAGTGCTACAAAGACAGAAAATGAGTCAAGCATTACTGATGCTTACTCCCGTTTTTCCTGC
>NW_006207985.1:379265-381581 GCF_000334495.1 Tupaia belangeri chinensis
AACCCTTTGCAGAAAAGCAGCAACAAACACATCTCCCAGTGCTATGTGAGAGAAAAGCCTAGTATAAGAAAACTAAGACTCTCCAATGAGAGACCAGCAGATGGTATCATGCTTACATTGCTGGACTCCCACATAGTCAACTACAGATCGAGTCCTGGACCCAGCTGCTTACAACACACCAGGCATGTGTGTGTGTGTGTGTGTGTGCATGTATGCGCCAAATCCCAATAAGAGAATGGTGGAGAAGTGGTTGTGGTGTGACTATCGCCCCGGGGGTGATTTCTCACTTTCTGTCTCTGTCTCTCTCTGTGTCTCTGGCAAGCACATGTGCCCTATAGCAAAAATCTCTCTCTCTCTCTCAAAAAATAATATTTATAAAATTGGTTTCAAATATGTATAGGAGGGACCAGCAGTTAGCATATAGGCTATGTCACTGAACTCCCATGTAGTCAACTATGGTTTGAGTCCTGGACCCGGTGGTTTAAACTCACACCGGGAGTGTGTGCGTGCATGCCCAAGATCCCGAGAGAAGAATGGAGGAGAAGGGATTGTGGTGTGGCCATCCCCCCAGGGGATGATTTCTCACTTTTTCCCTCTCTGTCTCTCTCTGTCTTTCTGGCATGTGCACACATCCTAGAGCAAAAAAGCCTCTCCAAAAAAGAAAAAGAAAAATGTATAGGAGATTGTAATATAAGGAGAGAGTAGGTCAAGTACCATAAGAAAAAAAAAAAAAAAGATGGGAACTCGTGGTGGGAAATACTACTCCCTATTAGAGAAGAGAAGAGGAACTCTTAGGAGGGGTTGATACTTGAGGTCATATTTCAGGGGTGGATAGACTATAAATAAGTAGAAGTGGGTGAATTTGGACAGAATGATCAGTTGATGGGGTAAAGAGTAGCCATAAGGGGGTAATTGCTAGATCGAGTTTGCTCTGGAAGTGGATGTCTGGAAGGTAGTAGAGCAGACAGAGCTTTTGAGATTGTTGCTTTTGATCACCTAATTTCCAGATGAGAAATCCAGTGCCCTGAGAGTTGGTGGTTGGCTCAAAGATAATACCTTTAGAATGAGCCTGTATCATTCAGGGTTCTCCAGAGAAACACTAACAACAGGATATGAAAATTATCTCACAGAATCACAAGGCAGAGGAGATGCCAAACACGCTGTCTACCAATTAGAGAAACAGCTAGAAGACTCAGAAGCAGGGCCACTGAAGAAATTACAAGCCTGAGGCCAAAGGTCTGAGCACCCTTGGGCAGCTGTTGGAGTGGGTCCAAAGTCCAAAAGATAAACAACTTGGGAGTTTGCTAGAAGTGCATGAGGGATCAAGTGCCGGAGGGAAACAGGTGCAGCCACGGACAATTTGTGGAAGGGGATGAACAGGCAGATACGTGTTTTGCTGGAGAGATAGAGAGACAGAAAGTGAGAAATAACCCCCGGGGAGATAGCCACGCTGCAATCCCTTCTTCTGCATCCTCCTCTCGGGATCTTGTGCCCAATGTGAGCTTCAAGCCGCCAAGTCTAGGACTCAAACTGTGGTTAACTACATGGGAGTCCAGCGATGGAACCAGTATACCATCTGCTGGCCCACAATTTTCTAAGTTTCAAGCTTCTTGCTAACGGAAACAATTATTCACTTATTTCATAAATGTGTAAATTCTGTATGTTGCAAATAAATTACATGCATTGTATTTTTAACTCAAAATATAACTTAAAATTTTAAATGGAAAAATATCTTAAAGCTTTATCATAAAAATATAAATATATTCAAGAAGATGTAATACTAAAATATAGATGAGGGTTATAGTTTGAGATTTTCTTCTATTTCTTTTCTTTTTATAACAGGTTCTTCTACTACAACAAGTATTTTTTTAAAAAAAAGTATTATTTTATTTAACTTTATTTATTATTATTATAATTATTATTTTCCAGTTAGATCAGAGAGATGCAGAGAGACAGAAAAAGTGAGAAAGCAAGCTACCAGGTCCGAGACTTGAACCGTGGTCAGCCATGTGAGATGGGAGTCCAGAGCCTTTAACCATCATGCCACTTGCTGGCCCCCTAGTATGACAAGTTTTATAACTTTGTAATTATTCAATTTTTCACAGGCCAGGCCATATCAGAACTATAGATTCATCCTATTTTAATTGGCCTATTAAGATGACTGCACTTGGCCAAAACTATTGTTTCATTTAATTTTGATCTTTCCAAATAAAATGAAAATACATATTTAAAAAAAATTTCTGTAAACCAGACTAAATCCAAATAAATTACACATATTTCCAAATATATGTAATTTATCACAAATTATTTCTATTC
>NW_006207985.1:381995-401966 GCF_000334495.1 Tupaia belangeri chinensis
TCCTGCTCAGGATTTATATATCATCCTGTTAGAATGATAGTGTCTTATAAGTGTAGGGTTTTCCTTGTATTCTCACTTTAAATAGTTCTTCAGTTTCTCCTATAAAGTCTCCTTTGCACAGTGCATTGTTGAAGACGCTGGTAGAAAGACAAAGAATTAGCCTAGGTCACCTTCTGACTTTTAAAATCAAAACCATGAAAGTAAAAGGCAAATTACTTCCTGCCTATTTTTCAAAACATAGTCTTAAATGTAACAAGAAAATGGTAAACTGGACATTTGTGCTTTTCTTTCACTTGGTGCAACATTTTTAAAAGCGTAAGGGGTCCTTGAAACAAGATTTATGTTTGTCTTTTTTAAGAACTACAGAGGGTCAAGCCTATATTCTGGAATTGGAGACGCAAAACGAATGACTGCAGTGCGTGATTGTGCTGGAGTGTTCAAGGTTTAGCTCTGAGCCAGCACTTCCCTGGTGGGTTCAAATCCCCTCTGTATTTTCCAGTTGCCTACTTCGACACTTAGTGGGAAAGATACCTCCCCGAATGAAGCATACCTTTAAGTGACAGAGAATGACTTGAAGCAAACCCTTCAAACATCAAGGAAGAGAAAAGGTCTCCATGTGGAATTTGCCATTTTACTGATTTTGTCCCAAACCATAAAAATGTGGAATGTTCTTACGTTATAAAGCAACAGTATTCATAATAAGGGCATGTTAATATGGCAAACGCATGCTGCAGGCATATGCTCATGTCAGGTTGGAACTCTGCCACAGCACGGTGGCTATAGGCGTCTCTCTTTTTGGCCTTGCTTTTTACACACCCAGTTCGTGGCACATTCCCAACACAACACACACACACACCCTGTCGTCTCCTACTGCTTAATCATGGCTCATCTTCCCAGCATATGCTTCATACTGTCAACAAAAGAAAAAAGCCTACTTCGATCTGGACCAAATGCAGTGTCTTAAAATATTCAGATGTGCTGTTTTATAATAACAGATGGCCATGAACAATGTTTCTCATTTTTTTCTAACAGTATCTCTCTTTAAGGATAAATCGTTATTCCAAGATTAAATGTAAAAGGCCCTGCTGCTCTAGAAAAGGTGTGTGTACTTCTGCTTGGCTTTCCACATTAGTGTTTATTAAATCTTTAAAAATGTAAATAATGTTACGATAAAATTCAGGAAGATGAAAAATCGCATGTGTTTATATTAAACTAGGTTTTAGCATATTAAAAAGTAACAATAAACCATATGATTTTATAAACTAGAAAAACAGAGCGAGGCTGTGGGGGCATCATACAGTGCCAAATCGTATCATCAAATAAATGTCTTGGATTTGCAGTTCCTTCCTGAATCCTGTTTCACCCCTTTTCCTATAGCAGCAATGGACTGAGGTTGACCATGGACATACAATTTTTTCAGTACTAGGGCAGAAAATCATCCTACTTTCTCTTAAACACTCTCAATAGTGTACATTTATATTTCATTTTTAATATTTAATGCTCTCCTACAACTATGACCTCACACCAATCTTGTAACAAGCTTAAGATCAGTTAATCAGAAATTATCGTCTGTCATAGTTTTAGATCTCTCTGCATCTATAAGAGTCCTACTTACCTGGTAGGGGAGGCATTTCAAGACCTCCAGTGGTTGCCTGAAACCATGGATAGTACCAAATCATTAATATACTATGTTTTTCAATCTGATCACCAAGATGCCACTAAATGACTAATGAAGGCATACACAGCATGGATATGACAGACAAGGGATGATTCCCGTTCTGGACACTCCAGTGCAGGACAGAGTGAGATTTTACTACACTACTTAGAGTGGTGTAAAATTTAAAAACGTGTGGATTGCTTCTTTCTGGAATTTTCCATTTAATACTTTTGGACCACAACTGGCCTCAAATAACTGAAATTGCAAAAAGTGAAACTGCAGACCAGGGTGGGATTACAGAGTATGTTTCTGATTGATACCTTCCCTGAAACACACTGTCCAAAATAGACCAATTCTTTTTATTCTCTTTCACAGTAATAAGTTTATTTTCTTCAGGATACCAATGGCAGCAAGTAATGATCTTATTTAAATAGTCATATAAGTATTTATTTACTATCCCTCTCATAGAATGTAAGATCTAGAGGCCACTATATGCTACGCATAGTCGCAGACTATCATAAATTAATTCATGAAACTAAGTCAATTCTTCCCAAGATCATAATAACGGAATCATCTTAAAATAAGAAACAACCCTGTGGACTATAGCCTAGCACACTGTTCTCTCATACTTTTCCTGCACAATTAGCCTGAGATCAACTAAGAATTATCCAGCAAATCCTAACAGTCTACTGTTACACTAATGACCACCCATAGAAAAATAACCTTACATGCTGTAATAAATTTCCAAAAGACAGAATAGGTCAAAATAAATGTCAGTCTCGAACATATGAAGGGTTGAAATAGACACATTCTTTTTGCTTCAGAATGATTCCTTTGTGTTTCAACTGACTCGCCACTTCCTGTTACAGTAAGTGCAAACCCAAGAGTTGGAAGCTACCTTGAGAAGTCATTGTATCCTTTCCCTGCCCTACTATTAGTGCCCTGCTGCGCTGAAAAGAACAAATTGGAAACAAACATTACATACTAGTCTATCTTTCTGCATATTTAAACACGAATTCCATCTCTACGCTATAGAATACATCATATACTATTTATGAAAAATTACTCACTGCAGCAATTATGCCCTAAAGAATATCCTAGGGACTGAAGGAACAAAGACAACATTCTGAACAAACATCTTACTTTTATATATTATCTCACTTAGATAGTAAAAGACTCTTGAAAGGCTTATACGATTTGCTTTAAAAATGATAAAGAATAGATTGGCAGACAAAGTAGTATTTACT
Source organism: Tupaia belangeri chinensis (assembly GCF_000334495.1). Lineage (NCBI taxonomy): Eukaryota > Metazoa > Chordata > Mammalia > Scandentia > Tupaiidae > Tupaia > Tupaia belangeri. The sequence continues at coordinate 384,900 of NW_006207985.1, forward strand.
TGTTTCTTATCAATGCTCCTTTTTATTTCAAATAAAATGATGCGTAATATTAATTGGATAGATGGTAGAATAATTATAATATTGCACAAATGTTTAAAGATTATAAATGGGTGTTTTAATAGGATTATCTTGTAAATAAATGGAATCTAATCAAATTGTTCATTTTGATATATGTCACCTTTTATGATTAAAAATAATTTAGATAATTAGATTTGCTTCATCAAGAAAACAATGATTATAAATAAAAATACAATAAAAGTTTACTATAATAAAAAACATAAACTTAAATAACTTTGCCTTTATCTTCACAGCCCCTGATTAGAAGGTAAATACAAATGTGATCTCTAAAAACTAGTTTTGCTCTGAATCTAAATCTATCTCCATCTTGCACTTCTTCCACTCCCATTATCCCTATGCAGACAATTCCACTTCATGAATCCTGTAAGAGGAAAAAGAGACCCAAGAAAAAGAAGAAATGAGCATTATGGAGTCCATTAAAGGTCTCATGTTTAGGGACCAGCAGATGGTGTTTGGTTATGTCGCTGGATTCCCATGTGGTTAACTGAGGTTCGAGTCCTGGCCCCAGTGGCTTACTACTCACACCAGACACGGGTGCATGTGTGCCCAAATTCTGAAAGGACAACAGAGAAGGGACTGCAGTGTGGCCATCCCCACTGGGGGATGATTCCTCTCTTCCTGTCTCTCTGTCTCTCCAGTGGGCACAAGCATCCTATAGCAAAAATCGAGTAAAGTGTTGTTACTTCAAAGTGGTGAGGACTCCAGGACCTGGACTTTAATACTTGGAAAATTATAGTCTCTGTGCCTTTAGCACCCTCGGCCCCACTCTGTTGGGCTAGTAATTCCCATATTTCTCAAATATTTCTCAACTAATGAAGCACAGGATGAACAATGGGTAGCATCATAAAGATGTTTAGAAAAATCTTTACAATTTGGCATTTGCTGACCTTGCTATTTGAACGAACAGAATATTTTTTTCTTCTACTAAAAATGGAAAGGGAAGATTTATAAGAACATTTCTAAAATAGGTCCAAAAATGGCATTTAAACAAACTGATAAATGCAAAACCATAGTTGTCAGTTACACACAAGTTTATGCGAGTTAAATACAAACCTCAGAGAAGGTTCAGGATGAGTTTCTGCCCATGGAACTGGGAAAGTAGGGAACTACAGGGAACTGCCCCTTGAAGCAGAAATTACTGCTTTCCCACATATTCATGTGGAAAGAAGCCTCTGCAGTCTCGATGAAATACTTGAGTCTTAATCTTAAAGATTAACCTGCAACTGTACCATGGACAATGCTATGCTCTCTGGACTGGCTTTCCACCTCCCTCCTCTCATTCTGCAATTATCAAGTACAATATGCCTACAGTTCAGCGTTACCTTTGATCTTAGAAAAACAGAAAAATAAAAAAGCTTCTGAAGATCTTATTAATGACGTTTCCTCCCAGGAATTAGAGGAGCCAAGGCCCGAGATCCTGCTAAACCCTTCATCTAATCGTGTTGCCTCTAGTGACCCTAATTTATTAGTTGGTGGAAAGGAGGCTACTGTTTACAGAAGGGCTTTGTCTGTAATGTTTAAAGCGCTACTAACACAAGAAGAAAATTTGCTACGAACAATACATGTCTTTATTTTTCTATCTTAATGTGATGTAAATAAGATCTGAAAACAAAAAGCATTCATAGACCTCCCACAAACCACACATATGTTAGTCTCTGTTTGTTGCTTGTAATAGAAACCACATTTCTAGTCCCAAATCATTTCCAGTTATGCAAAGAGGGACTAGAAGTGTCCCTCTATTTCCTCCTGTCCACGTACTCCCTCCATTGGTATCTTTTCCTGCCCTCTCGTTTCTTCTCCTTCATGGGCTTTCCTTGTCAAGGCAACAGCTCTGTCTGCTCCTACCCATCTTAAGTAATGACCTACCCATCTTAAGTAATGACCCACCCACTGACTTAAGCACAGATCCTTTCTGTGGCTGTTGAAGCTGATTAGAACTTCATACCACAGATATTTTCCTTTTATCACTCTTATTAAAGAAAGAAGTAAAGTTGATGACCCTGTATTAAAGTGATAAAGAGTTTAATTCTGGGCTTGACACCTGGCACCATGATTTACCAACAATACAACTCCAGACAAGTTATTTCCCTTTTTTTTTTTTTTTAGGTAGTACTAGCAATTATGATATTATGATTGAATATTACTTTCTGTTTAAAGTGCTTAGCATCTACTAGATCAATAAATATTATGTCTGTATTGTTAAGAATATTTTATTAGGGGCTGGCTGGTGGCATGGTGCTTACGGTATTGGATGATCACATGGCCAACCATGTCCTGGATCTCGTGGCTCTCGCTTTCTCTCTTTGTTTCTTTATCTCTCTCTCTAGTAAGTGCATGTGCCCTAGAGCATATTTAAAATAATAATAATAAATAAAATTAAATAAATAATTCTTTAAAATAGTATTTCATTATAGTACCATAAAATATGAGCAGTCCTATAACTAAAAAATTTGGTAAGATTTGCTTATTTGTGAATGTAACTAGAGATGACAGAATGGAGAAAGACTGGATAGTATGTAAAATATTATGTTTATTATTATGGGAAGTCTCAAAATCTAATTTGGGAAACAGAACACCTTCACATTGTAGTGAAAGCGGCACCCATTCTACTTTTCAAGGCTCATTAATTTTTCAGTAAGAAGCTTTCAAAGATAAATATGATCAACAGACAACACGGTAACAATCATTATCACAGATTTCTCCCAAAGTGCTATATAAACATAAAAAATAAATCACCTAATTGTGTGGGAAACTTTCACAAAGGAAATGGCATTTGAGCTATTTTGGGGAAAGGTCTGTGAATGTCGTAATGGAATAGGGGCTACAAAAGGAAAAGCAAGCATAGAGAAAAGGAGAGGAGAGAGAGCATAATACATCCCAGGAAACACTGTCAGTTATAGGCAAATCTGGGTGTATATGGTGAAGGGGTGCAAGGTCAAGGTATAAACGTGGACAAGAATTTAAAATATTTAAAAAATACTCCTATTTGGGACAAGTAGATGGTGTAGTGGTTATGTTGCTGGACTCCTACATGGCCAACCACGGTTCGAGTTTGGACCCAGTGGCTTGAAACTCATGCTGGTCATGTGTGTATACATACCTAAAATCCCAAGAAGAGAATAGAGGAGAAGGGATTGCAATGTGGCCACCCCTCAGGAACTGATTTCTCATTGTTTTCACTCATTGTCTCTATGTGTCTCTCTCTCTGGCAAGTGCACACACCCTAAGGCAAAAACTTCTAAAAAAAAAAAGGGAAAAACAACTATTTTATGCTAAAAAGCTTACTTAAGCCTGAATTCTTGGTTTCTGTCAAAATCATTACCATTTTTCTTGCCTCCTTTGACAATGAACTTTGAACTTTTTAATTATTATGTTATTGGGATATAGTTTGTCTCTCTTCCACATTCCCTTCCTACAACAATCCAGCATGTAGAGACAGTAATGATAGAATGTTACAAGGGTGGAGCCAGAGTGCTGTGGTCAACAAGCTACGCTACTCTGGGCGAGGTGCATAAAGGTTCTACGCCATGACTTCCTCTTATATACGACAAGGATAGTTACAGTCCCTCCCTTATCGGGTTGTGGTGGAGCTAACAATTACATGAGCTAACAATGGCATCTAGCAAACTTTTTATAAATATTTTATGAATTCAAAATATACTTTTTATGAATTAAAAATAAATATTTTACTTCCAAGATCAGCTTAAAATCTCAATGAACTCTTCCAATATGAATGTGAACCTATTACAAATTTCTTCTGAATTTATGCATATGGTCAATATGGAAGCAGATTATAAGTTACCTCTCCCTGAGACTAGTTAGGTGTAACTGAATAACTGTGGTTTAAATGATTCCAACTCTTTCATCTAACAAGTCACTCAATGAATGTTGGTTGAAAGTCTAATAAATGCACTGACTTGACAAATGTATATAATGTGATAAAACAAAAACTCAGTCCCTGTCTTATGTGGCTAAATCCAGTGAAAATTCTACCTCAGTTTATAGAGAATCTTTTCTAACATTTACTAAATTGATGTGTGCAATATATATGTTCCCAAGGTTGTTTTACCATATTATTATTACCTTTACAATGATATGAAAACCGAACCTTAATAAACAGTGATTTTCCCAAAGTTCACAAATCTATCTAGAAAAGTTGGACTAACACTCTCCTAATGTAAGACTTTCTCCCCTACGTCAGAAGGTATGTCTTCTTGGCACATGTATTAAAATACACGTATTAGAACACCTGTATTCCTCTAGATGAAAGAAATACAAATACCTTCTACGTTTTTTTCTTTCTAAATTGCCAGAGGGCTTGTAGGCTCACAGAACAGGTGTGAAGAGTGAATGCAGTGCTGAGCATATTCTAAGGCTATATTACATGCACGCTGAACACATTCATTATTGAATCTTTTGGTGGAGCTTGGTAGAACCATAAACTCTGGGTGCACCTTATTCTCCTTTGACTACACTTCCATAGAGCTTAGGATAATCCCTATGCTATTATGATGGCTGGACACTAACATGTAGCACAGTCCTTCTCTCTAGAAGTGAATGGGCTCTGTGAGTGTTGTTGGCATGGGTGAAAATACTGGTCAAGGAAGACACTTCAGATGGTGAATATACACAAACTAACAGCAACGACAGCATAATTTATCTTAAATCAACGTGGATTTACCGAAGACCCTACATATAAACTATATTACACTGACTGCTAATTTACTGAAATGGGAGGGTCTTAGCTATGAACACAAACTCTACTTAATGTGAATTGATATAAAATACATTGTCTCATTCCATTACGCACCACATTCTTTAATTTTCAGAATTATTTCATTTTATTATTATTATTATTAAATTACCAGAGAGACAGAGAGAGACAGGGAAAGTGAGAAAGCAAGACTCGAGGTTTGGAACTCAAACCACAGTCAGCCATGTGGGAGTCCAGTGTCGTAATCACCATGCCACCTACTGGCCCAACTCACTCCAGTCTTATGAAATCGCAATGATTACTTCTATTTTTCTGAGAGATTAAGTGACTAGTCTAAGACCTTAAAGCGAGGTGGCCAACTTGCACAATATAACCCGATTTCATTAATACTATGACCATTAACACTTCTATCAGTTAAACACCATCAAATAAATGAGTTCTACATATTGCAAAAAAGCCTAGGCCAAAGACAACAGGGGAAAATGACTGTTTCAAAAGTTATCAAGTATAAGCTGCATTAATCAAATACGTTTCTTGAGTGCCATATATTTAGTACAGCTGTCACGGCATATAAAGACATTTCTTTTGTCCTAGTGTTATCATGGCATTTATGGGAATTCAGAAACCCTTCAAGTGTCTGAAGGCATTTAAAGACTGTATCAAGAAATAACAAGAAGTAGTCACAGTAGCCTGGCAGATTTGCTCATCTGGACTTTAAGATCCCAAAATGCTTACTTTTTTTTTTTTCATATCATAATCATGTTGACATTTATTTCAGAGATTATAGGAAGAGAAATGGAAAACAGCATCTGAACCAGCAACAGAACCTCAAAACAGCTGCTAGCCTCGGAGCAGCTGTTGAACAGGATCTGAAAGTATTGTTCTTTTCTGCTCCCACCAGCAGATGCCATCCCTTAAATAGCACGTAAATTACCAGAGAGACAGAGAGAGACAGGGAAAGTGAGAAAGCAAGACTCGAGGTTTGGAACTCAAACCACAGTCAGCCATGTGGGAGTCCAGTGTCGTAATCACCATGCCACCTACTGGCCCAACTCACTCCAGTCTTATGAAATCGCAATGATTACTTCTATTTTTCTGAGAGATTAAGTGACTAGTCTAAGACCTTAAAGCGAGGTGGCCAACTTGCACAATATAACCCGATTTCATTAATACTATGACCATTAACACTTCTATCAGTTAAACACCATCAAATAAATGAGTTCTACATATTGCAAAAAAGCCTAGGCCAAAGACAACAGGGGAAAATGACTGTTTCAAAAGTTATCAAGTATAAGCTGCATTAATCAAATACGTTTCTTGAGTGCCATATATTTAGTACAGCTGTCACGGCATATAAAGACATTTCTTTTGTCCTAGTGTTATCATGGCATTTATGGGAATTCAGAAACCCTTCAAGTGTCTGAAGGCATTTAAAGACTGTATCAAGAAATAACAAGAAGTAGTCACAGTAGCCTGGCAGATTTGCTCATCTGGACTTTAAGATCCCAAAATGCTTACTTTTTTTTTTTTCATATCATAATCATGTTGACATTTATTTCAGAGATTATAGGAAGAGAAATGGAAAACAGCATCTGAACCAGCAACAGAACCTCAAAACAGCTGCTAGCCTCGGAGCAGCTGTTGAACAGGATCTGAAAGTATTGTTCTTTTCTGCTCCCACCAGCAGATGCCATCCCTTAAATAGCACGTAATATGGTAGCTGCAGAGGGTATGATAAAGTTTTGAGTAGTTGGGCAAAATAGATCACTGCTAACAGCATGCATCTCAGCGAAAGGGAGCAGAACGATACCAAGGGCCTGGACATGCACTTCCATGTGGCTCTTTGAACATTTCTGTAGAAAGATTGACAGCTATCTTTGGAAACTGTGGGCAATGAGGTAGATACTAACATGATTTCCATTCTAAAAGGAGGGGCATATGCTACTTTTTCATTTGACCTGCATAAAAGCAGCTAGAGGTATAATGAAACTAATCACGGGGAACTAGTTTGGCTTGTGTGAAGCTGCTAATTCGTTAGACTGCAAATTTTCCATAAAGAGTTATTTACATCTCACTAACCACCAGGTTCACACCTGGGGTTGGCAACACCTGGCAGTGTTCTTAATGAGTTCACCACTGTTTCCAAAGAAAATGCTGACATTAATAATTGTAATGTTACATTTATTGCATGAAAAGTACAAACCTAAATGTGGTGGATTAGAAAAGGTCATCCCAATCTAACTCCTTTTGGTGCTAATGTAGCTTGACAGTATTCGCAAACCAGGAAAGAGATGGAGAAAAGGCCTCCTGTGATAACTAGATTTTTCATGGCACTGCCTGATTGCATCAAGGCACCTGCTCAGGTGATTCTGCCCTCAACGATGCTTGTGGCATTTTCCAAAATGGCACCTGAGTTTCTGTCATATTTTACCCAGCCTGTCACTAAATTGTACTGATGCTTTTCTCCATATTTCTCAAGTCAGTCCCTTAATTTCCATTTTCATGGTCTGTCAGAGTCCTGGCCTGACCTGCCAGAATAAATTACTGCAACTGCTTCCAATACAATTACGTAAAGAAGTGAAAGTGAGCGCTTTTACATGATGTTGTGACTAATCCCGAAATCCACAAATAATTACTAAATGTGTGCTAGCAAGGCAGCCCAGGACTTGATGTTTGGGGAAGGGCAGGCGGCTTCTCCTCCCCAAAAGCTTATGATTTAATTAAGGAGACAAAAAGTTAAATACGATTCATGAGGAAAGGCAATACTTGGTATAAATGAAATAAATAGCTTAGAGAATGTGCAGTGTTGGGAATTTAGAAGACAGGGATATCATTGCTGATCCTTTATAATTTGGACTCCACTCTTGAATTTTTTAAATTTCTCGTTCTTTAATCTCTCAGCTTTTGCTTCAATAAATCAAACCTACTCCGTATTTCTAAAAATGACTCATTCTCTTCTGTTCTGAGATAATACATGCTGAATATAATATGTCCCCCCCCTTGAATATTTTACTTTTCTGTATTAAATACTCACCTCCATCAATATCTGTCATTTGCTTCTCCTTGTCCTTATAGACGCTTACTCTTTCTAAGCTGGTTCTAATCCTTTAAATTTACTTCAGTAACATCATGTGCTTTATGTTGTTTCCACTCTCTATACTTAATCATTTATATATATAGTGTGTGTGTGTGTGTGTGTGTGTGCATGTGTATATGTATAGCTACTAAGATTTTTAGTTTATTAATCAAATAAACATAAATATATTAGGGTTAGGTTTACCTCTCTCTCTCTCTCTCTCTCTCTCTCTCTTTTTAGCCAGCAAAAGGGAGAGAAAGTGAGAGAGAGATGGTATTTTCTACAGGGTGTCATCAAGCTGTGATCCTCCTGCCCCAACCATGCAGGTAGCTAGGAAAACAGCTGTAAGCCACCATGCCTAGCCTGTTCAGATTGACTTCCCATGTGGCCTCACCACTTAGCAGCGGCTCCCTCCCTCTTGTGCTAATGCTGGGCTTTGCGTAGCTTTCTTTGTACATTAAGTCAGTGCACACTGAGGACACGAACGCCTCTACTAATAAATTTCCACAACACCTTCCCGTGCAATACATAATCAATATTGTCTGCTGCCTGAATTTTGATTCAACTGGGCTGACCTACATTACTTCTACTTGACTATTCTCCTCCCTCCACGGCCTCTTTTATTAGAGACACTTGACCTTTGGCCCAAGATCCCTTGAGCAAGATTTTATTTTGTTTTGTTTTAGTTTTTTGCCATAGCGCACTTGCACTCTCCAGAGAGAAAGAGAGATAGCAAAAGGAAAAGTGAGAAAGGATGGCCATGCCACAATGCCTTCTCCACTATTCTCGTGGGATTCTAGGCCACTGATTTGGGACTAGAACCTCAGCTGGCCAAGTGGGAGTCCAGTACCTTAACCACTATGCCACCTTCTTCTCCCAAGCAAAGTCCTTTTAAAAGAATTCAGGTCTACATTCCTGTTGATGGTATCTCATCTGTCCCCAGAATTCGTGTGCCTTTCGCACGATGATGGAGATGGTGGAGGCAACGATTCTTCTTCCTTATTTATTTTTTTAGGTTTTTGTCATGAGGTACATACACTCTCCAGAGAAAGACAGAGAGACAGAGAGACACAAAGAGAAGAAAAGTAAGAAATCACCACCCAGAGGGGAGGGCCAAACCCCCATTTCTTCTTCTCCAGTCTCCTCCTGGGTTTTTGGGCATGCACACACATGTGCCTGGTGTGATTTTCAAGCCTCCAAGTCTGGGACCCAAACTGCAGTTGGCTATGTGGGATCCAGCTACCTTATCCACCACACCAGCTTCTGGCCCCACTCCTTCTGCCTTATGCACTCGGCCAATAGCCATGGCTTCTCATTTTTAGGATAGATAAATTGACATACGTCAAGTCCTAGAAATGGTCTCTTTTAAAGTCCCTCATGGTGGACTTCAGTTGAAGGGTAGTAACTGTGCCTCTTAGGTTGAGCTTGTAAAACTCATATGACAGTGACATCTGTCCCCTTCAAAATGTGTGCTTTGATCTGTCTCATATATCTTTGGTATATGATACATGTTTGGTTTCTAAATTCAAACTTCCAATCTAGAATCCTGGTACTCTAGCTGTCTTAAAGGGAAAATTAGTTTAGCCATTATTCTGAAAGCAACAGGGATCCATTGAGAAAAATTAAACAAGAACACAGCTTTATTAGATACAGGTTTAGATAAGAATATCAGATGGTTTAAACAAAAATGCTGGGTAAGTTTTATAAAGCATTATACACACACACACACACACACACACACACACACACACACACGCATGCACATACACCGCATTGTATAAGTAATGTGAACTGAGCTGGCTCCATGGCCATATGGTTAAGGCAGTCATAGCCCACATGGATGAATGTGCAGTTCAAGTCCTGGGTCCAGAAGCTTGAGAAATACTGGGAGGATGTACATATGTGCCCAAAATCCTGAGAGGAGGGAGACATGGAAGAGAAAGGATTGCAGTGTGGTCACTCCTTGTAGTGGGACAAGGAATGTCATCTTCAAAAATTTTATAAGGCATTGTTTGAAACCTCAGTCCTCTGAAATCTAATTCCAAGGACTTCTTGGTTTCTAGAGTTAATATTTTACTTCTTTGACTTCAAATATTTAATAAATGTGTATCTTTAAAAAAAAAATGGAATGTGAATGGGAGGAGCTTTCTCTTCTTTCTGTCTCTCCCTGGCACAGCAAATACCCAGTTGCAAACAACAATAATAATGTGTTATTTTGGTGGTGAGTATACCCATTATATAATCTAGGCTAGTTATGTAGATCCTTATTTTCCTGAAATGTGACAGAGAACGGGATGACATAGCCATAATCCCAATGATTCCCCAGAGCTGATTCAGCTAATTTGTAAAAACCCCTTCTCTTCCTTATCACTCCATACTTCTTCAGAAAAGTTCAATAGATTTGGTGATGATTCCTTATTAAAAAAACAGGAATAAATGGTTTTCTGCTGTAACCATTACTTTTCTTTGCAAAAAGGTGTTTTTGAATGTAAATGACTTAAAAGTAATTTCATTGAAACAGTTACATCTTTTTTAAAAATAATTATCTTAATTTTCTTTTGTTTTCTTTCTCTCTCTCTCTCACTCTCTCTCTCTTTTTATCTTTCTTTAAATTTGACCAGAGAGGAACAGAGAGAGAGGGAGGGAGAAAGAGGGAAAGTGAGGAAAGCAAGCCTCAAGGTCTGGGTCTCGAACTACAGTCAGCCATGTGGGAGTCCATCGTCCTTAACCACCACACCACTTGTCGGCCCCTAAAACAGTTATATCTTAAGACATACCAAGCCAAAGTTTGGTAACTACTGATTTGAAATTTAAGAGTAAGAGAAACTCTGGGACCAGCAGATAACGTAATAGTTATGTTGTGAGACTCCCATGTAGTCGACAGCGGTTCAAGTCCTGGACCTTGTGGCTTAAAACTCACGCCAGGTGTGCAGGTGCATGTGTGTGCCCAAGATCCCAAGAGAAGAAAGGAGGAAAAGGGACTGTTGTGTGGCCATCGCCTCTGGGAGGCAATTTCTTGCTCTCTCTCTGGTGAGTGTACATGTCCTATAGCAAAAATCTCTCTTTCTAGGAAAAAAAAAAAAAAAGAGTAAGAGAAACTGTATTTTAGTGTGCTTGGTATTATGCACAGTAAATTACTAGCACTGAATAAATATCATTAGCTATAATAACCCAACAATTCCTGCAAACTACTTCAAAGCTTACATATTTTGCCACAATTGGTTTATAAAATGTATGTACAATGTTAATTCACTCTTTTAATAACTTTTTTCAAGCCATTATAGGATAACCATAACCACTGAGCATTAATTTTTAACAAGGTATCTATAGTCACCTATTTATCATTTGTAACATGGATGGCAAAAGCGTTATCAAACATTTATTAAGCATTTATAAATAATTTTATCCAACTTCTAGCATGTGTTATAAATATATTATTAATTATTTCTAAATTATTTATAAGAAATCCTTGAAACTGAATATCAGAGTAACATTTTTATGTAAATGACAGTTTGTCACCCCTGAAAACCCCATCCTAGGAGAACTATATGTATATAGTTCTATATATACATATAGGCAAGGGTGAAGAACTATAGGCAAGGGTGGAAGCTATAGGCAAGGGTGGAGAACTAATATGTCTTATGGAAAAAGACAATATTCAAGTTAGCACTTGTGAAGGCAGATGCATTTACTGTAAATTTCATTGAACTGGATTTCTCCAAAATGAAAACTCTATTAATTGACAAGGTACTTGGGGAAGTGACTAGATTATTTCTGATGACCAATAGTTAATACAGCAAAAGGCACAGACAAATTCACTATGTATTTTGTCCATTTTGTTTATTTGCCACATATGCCATATACCCACAGAAGACAAAGTAACCACAAAATGGGAAAATGAGTTATGCTAAATTTTCTAAGCTGTATGTTCATTGATAATGCACAAAAGAGTCAATACTGTTTTAAGACAATATCTGAAATACCTAAGCTATTTGGGGGAACTGACTCAACATTTTACTCTGGCTATAGGGAACATGACATAATGACCACACAGAAATATTTCCATACCTACTTAGATCCAAATTAGTATGCTACCATAAAAGATGAGAGTGGAGAAATATGGACATCAATTTCCCAAACTCAATTTTAGAGCCATTGGAATTGGAGAGAAAAAAAAAAATGAGTTCTGGCATTACTTTCATTGGTCTTGGATCACCTGGAGAGATTTTATTGTGTAACTGCCTCCCCATGAACTCCAGAAAGACACCCAGAGATCCAGAATCAAGGCAAACTTAGGTAATAATCTAAAGATTTTTAGAATCTTAAACTGAAGATTTACATCAGAACAAGAGTGATCCATTGTCTGGCTCAAGTAACATTTTTAAGAGGAAGTAATTTTTTTGCATGCTTTTCATTACTTTCAGAGAGTGATTTCTCTAGAAATGTAAACATTTGCTTTCTAGTTATTGGTCTCTTTTTTTTTTTTTTTTGAGAGTTTTTCCACTAGAGGGTGCGTATGCTCACCAGACAGACAGAGAGAGACAGAGAGATAGAAAGCAAGAAAGCCCCCCCTCAGGGGGGATGGCCAAGCCACAGTCCCCTCTCCTCCATTCTCCTCTTGGGATCTTGGGCACGCACACATGCCTGGCGTGAGTTTAAGTCGCTGGGGCCAGGACTTGAATCGTGGTCGACTACGTGGAAGTCCAGTGACATAGCCATTATGCTAACTGCTGGTCCCTATTGGTCTCTTTGTATAAATAATATATCTTTTTTATTTTATTTTTGGAGAGGTTTTTGCTATAGGGCATATGCGCTCACCAGAAATACAGAGAGAGACAGATAGAAAGCAAAAATTCACTCCCCAGGGGGGATTGCCACACTGTAATCCCTTCTCCTCTATTCTCCTCTTGGGATTTTGGGCATGCACACACATGCGCCCGGTGTGAATTTAAGCCACCAGATCCGGGACTTGAACCATGGTCAGCTACATGGGAGTTCAGCCACATAGCCCTTACTCTAACTGCTGGTCCCAATTTATCTTAGGTTCTAATTGTCGGTACATTATTTCTTCACTTAAATAACGAAGAATTGTAAAACTAGAAAACAGAGTGATCTGAAATCTTAGATCAAGTATGATTAGAAAAATTAAGATTAAAGGGACCAGAGATTGTGTAGTGGTTACATTGCTGGACTCCCACATAGTCAACTGTGGTTTGAGTCCTGGACCCAGCAGCTTCAAACTCATGGCAGGTGTGTTGGCACGCATGCCCAAAATCCTGAGAGGAAAATGGAGAAGGGACCACAGCATCCCCCAGGGGATAATTTCTTGCTTCTCTCTCTCTGTCTCTCCAATAAGTGCACGTGCCCTGTAGCAAAAATCTCTCAAAAATTTTTTTAAAAAGATTAAGAAAATTACCAATTCATCTTGAAACTTAAAGAATGCTCATTATGATATAAAATAAGAAAACATCCACAAAAGGTTAATGATATTATTTCCTGAGAATAAAAGGGGTCTTCCAAAAGTGACAGAAAAAATGTGTTATGAAAACAGCATGAATTTCCACCTTTTTTTGTATCAAAATACACATATTGACTTATTATAACATGCGTAAATAGATTCTCACTGGGTCACTAAGAAGGATAAGACACTGGACTCAAAAGAGCCACTAACGGAACAACATAAATTCTGCTAACATTGAAGCAAGAAAAAGCATCATGTTTATGGTGACTTTTGGGTGGAAGAATTGGTTGGTGCTTTATAAAAAGTTTATGGAGAAAATATCCCAAAGAAATCAGCAGTTTACAAATGTATAACCTGTTGGAAGATGAAGGTCAGACAATGTTGATGATGACATCCACAGCAGTAGACAATCCACCGCAATTTGTGAGGGAAAACAAAACAAAACAAAACAAAACTGTTTTTATGCCCTAATTGAAGAGGACTGACGACTATCAGCAAAATCAATAGCCAGCACCATGGACATGCCAATTCAGCTTGCATACTTCTGAGTGGAAAATTAAATTTGAACAAACTTTCTGCTTGATGTGTGCCAAAACTTTTCTGCCCAGATCAGCTGAAGATGAGAGCAGAACTTACGGTGGATATTTTAACAAGAAGAGTCAAGATCCTGAAGTGTCTTTGAAGAACTGCAGCAGGAGATGACCACATGATTCTACCATGTTGGCATGATCCTGAAAACCAATCACAACCAAAGCAATGGCTACTAAGAGGTGAAGGAGGTCCAGTCAAAGCAAAAGTGGACTAGTCAAGAGCAAAGGTCATGACAACATTTTTGGGGAAGTTCAAGGCATTTTGCTTGTGGATTTTTCTCAAGGGCCACAGAACAATAGCATCTGCTTATTGTCTGATTGTGCTGAGAAACTCAGCTAAACACTTAGCAGAAAAATGCCTGGTCAAGTTTGACCAGAGAGTTCTTCTCATCCAAGACAACCCTCCCACTCTTTCTTAATGTGAAATAAGGGCAATTTTTCAAGAGTTTCAATGAAACATCATTAGGCATTTAAATTAACATCTTGATTTGGCCTCATCTAACTTCATTTTGTCTCTTAATCTTAAAAAAAAAAAAGATCTACGAAGGATCCCCATCTCTCTTTACGTGATAATGTAAAAAAAGACTGCACTGATAAAGGTAAATTCCCAGGTTCCTTAGTTTTTTAGGGACAGACTAAATGGTACAATTGTTTATGAAAACATCTTGAACTTGATGGAGCTTGTATTGAGAAATGACATTTGTATTTTTCATTTTTATATTTTAATTCCATTTTTTGAAGTATCCTCATTTGTTCACAGAGTGGGCTAAGGAAGAATGTGCTTTAGTAATTCATCATCATGAATAGCCCTTCCTCAGATTTCCAAAGGTAAAACTGAATAAAAAGAAAGAAGCAGGTCACTGTGATAGCATCGTATTACAGATCTTCAACCTGGAATTAAGTGCAGTTACCTTTTGTTAAGTTATACAAGCAGACTTCAAAAAGTTTGTGGAAAAATAGGATTAAAATATGAGTTCATTTTGGCACAAACAATTTTGAAATCCATCCATAATTTTTTTAAATATGCATTTTCCATTAACATTTGAAAACCCTCATGCATGCCTAGGTAAAAAACTCAAAAGTATGTATTTTGCCTCAACCTCTCCATTTTCTCCAATGCTTCCTATTTTTCACTGTGCCTGTGTTGGACTCCTTCCACTGTCTCTCTCTCTTTTTTTTTTTTTTTTGACCCTAGGGCATGTGCACTTGCTGGAGAGACAGAAAGTCAAAGCGCAAAATCATCCCCTAGGGGGATGGTCAAGCCACAATCCCTTCTCCTCCATTCTCCTGTTGGGATTTTGAGCATGCACTCACATGTGTCTGGGGTAAGTTTTATGCCTTAAGCCGCCAGTCCAGGACTCGAACCACGCTCAACTACATGGGAGTCCAGCAACATAACCATTATGCCATCTGTTGGTCCCTATACCACTGTATTTATTTTTGATGCAGTATTATTCAAATTAACCTTAATTTAGCCCCACTTATGATTATTTTCTTTCTTTTTATTTTTTTCCTTTTTTTTTTTTTTTGGAGAGGTTTTTTTGCTATAGGGGCTTGCGCTTGCCAGACAGACAGAGACAGAGAGACAGAAAGCGAGAAATCACCCCTCGGGGGGATGGCCACGCCGCAATCCCTTCTCCTCCATTCTCCTCTCGGGATCCTGGGCACGCACACACATGCGCCCGGCATGAGTTCGAGCCACCAGATCCGGGACTCGAACCGCGGATGACTACGTGGGAGTGCAGCGACATAGCCATTATGCTAACTGCTGGTCCCCCCAATGATTACTTTCAAAGAAGAGAAAAGAAGATCAGTCACATACTTTGAAAATTATGACTCTAAAATGCTCAGATATGTGTTTGGGTTCTTACTACTTCACAGAAAACACACCTGAAAATCAGGAAGGATAAGTTACTCAACCAAAACCACATTGCTGGAACCTAGGCTTAGGTTCCTCTACACAGTTGTTTCCAACAGAAGAGCAGGTCTTATTTATAATTCATCTAATTGAATTAACTGCACTAAGAACTCTCTGATGCTCAGAATGTTAGATTTCATTTGCTGCCCTGTGTAAATGTGACCCTTGTGAATCCAAGGTTAACTGCTAGAATGATAAAGCACATATTTTAGGCATTGGTCAAATATACCTATGCGTGTTTGCTACCTTCCTATGTGGTATTTCTCTAGCACTGTGTTTGTTTGATTGTTTACCCATCAAATACTATCATCAAATACTATCATCAGATACTATTTGGCAAGCAATGATGACCGTGGGAAGTGGCTGTCTGTACATGCTTTGGGTGGTTACGGGATAGCTCGAGGCTATCCTGTGCTGCTTTCTTCCTCTGGTCAATTGCAGCACTGTAAAGTAGAGGAAGATGGTCCTAAGTGGGCTCTCTTGTCTCCGCTATTATCAATAAAGCCACCTCAGTCTCTGAGTACTCAGTCCTTTCTGTTTCATGGCTGCCAATAGTCTCCTTTCATGTGCTTTCATTTCATTCTGCCCTCTCTGTCCCTAGGCCCTAACAATTTCACTCTTTAAGTTTCATCAAAACGTTTCTAGCGAAAATGCTCGAGAGTGGGGCAGCAGTAAAACATTCTGCTCTGCGGGACAATTCAAAGGGAAAAGTTCCAGGTGTGCACATGGGTATTTTCCTCAGTACTCCAGGCATGTGCGCACAACCCAGGGCTGGCAGAAGGCTGGGGGTGGATAATGGCACTGGGACCCTGCTGAGGTTCCTTTATCCCTCCCTATCTCTCCCTTTTTAATGGGAGATACAAATAAATACAATTTAAATAAAAAATGTCTTTGCCAAGTAAAAAGATTTGAACACACAGAAGTAGAGAGTGGAAAGGTGGTCACCAGAATCTGAGAATGGGGGTAATTGGGGAGAACAGAGAGAGTACCTTTTTATCAGATAAAAAATTGTAGCCACGGACCGGCAGTTAGCATAATGGCTATGTCGCTAGACTCCCATGAAGCTGACCACGGTTCGAGTCCAGACCCGATGGCTTAAACTCACACCAGGTGCGTGTGCGTGCGTGCCCAAGATCCCCTGAGAGGAGAATGGAGGAGAAGGGATTGTGTCATGGCCATCCCTTCTGGGGGGTGATTTCTCGCTTTCTGTCTCTCTGTCTCTGTCTTTCT
>NW_006207985.1:401997-435782 GCF_000334495.1 Tupaia belangeri chinensis
TGGTGACCATGCGCTATAGCAAAAAACCCTCAAAAAAAAAAAAAAACTGCAGTCAGAGAAATAAGTTCTAAATTTTAGCTCAGTAAGAGATTTATAGTTAATACAAACTGAGTGTACATTTCAAAATAGCTAGAAAAGAGGATCCCAATGATCACAACACAAAATAGTGATAAATATTTGAGATAATGGATATGTTTATTGCCCTGATTTGATCATTGCATACTGTATTCTTATACTGAAAATAGGCACTGAACTCCACAAATATGTATAATTGTTACATGTTAATTAAAAATGGAAAAATAAAATGAAAATTTTGGATCTATTAAAACAAAGGAGATTCCAAAGAGAGTTACAAAAAAAGAATTATTATTTTTTTTCTTTTTTGCTAGAATCATCCTGTGGTGTGATATTTCTTTTGCATGCCTTGTTCCTAGCCATATAGCCTACAAAGCTTAGTTTTCTGATTCTTCCAGAGATCTGGAAAGTAATGTATATATCCTTTAATAAGTCCCTTTTTCTTTTTTTGCTTAAAAATGATTTTATCTATATCCATAATTTTTTGTCATTAATAAATAAATATAAAAACAAGTTAGTCCTGCTCTGGTAGTGTTAACTTCTCTTTTTGGCTATAGGGTCATGCACTCGTCAGAGAGAGAGAGAGAGAGAGAGAGAGAGAGAGAGTGTGAAGGAGAGAGAAAAAGGGAGAAAGCATTCCCCAGGGACATCTATATGCTGCAGTCTCTTCTGCATTCTCTCCTGGAGATTTTTGGCATGTACACACACGCACCCAAGTAGGTCCAGGACTCAAAGCGAGCAGTCAGTCATGTGGGAGTCAATCACTTTAACCACTACCCCACTGGCTAGCCCAGCATAACTCTTTAATAAATCATTCTTGGGGTGGTGGTGGCGTGGTGGTTAAGGTTCTAGTCTCTCACATGGCCAGTTTGAGTTCTAGACCTGATGGCTTGCTTACTATCTCTCTCTCCCTGTCTTTCTGGTCCAATTGAATAATAATAATATTAAATAAAAATTAAATGAATAACTCTTTAAAAATAAAAAATGACCATTCTTATGCAAGCAAAGCCTTTAGCAAAAAGAAAACAAAAGACTCTCCAGGAGCCTGATAAGCTAACCTCTACATAAAGTCAAAACTTTATGTGTGGAAACAGATACTTTACCTAGTATTTGGCAGTATGTAAGTTCAGCAAAAGGCATACGTTATTTTATATTTTAAGTAGCTGCTTACTGTGCCTTTGATAGACTGCCCTACGTGCTGGGTCTGTAATTACCATTGACTCCAGGTTTTAAGCTTGTGGAGAACAGCAATGCTGTAGCAGCAATGTTTTAACAGTATGATGTGGAAAAAAAATAATTTTATGATTCTAAAAAAGGATATAACTGGTTATTTACATGTCAAAACTGGATATTATCATTACATTAAAGAATTAAATCAAAGCCTTATTGAAAGCGATGTATCATTTCCGCTTTAATGAAATCTGATACCACGTTCTCAAGGAGCATGACATGGAACAAGAGACATAGATATGTAAAGTGAAGTTTATGCTCCTGTTTCACAATTGCTATGGGTGAGCCTCCATGCCTGAGCATGGCAGCCGGTCACTCACTCACTTTAGGAAAATTTTAGAAACATACATCAACGCTCGTCCCACACATCCTCACAAACCTCCTTGGGCGCATTCTGCTCTCAACTCCCAATTTCCTACAGGAAGGGAGGGCAGTAAGTATTCTTTCAGTCTCCTAACTGTATTTATTTTATATCACAGTGAATACACCTTTATTATTCTTCCTTGAAAAGCCTGGAAAATTCGAGATAGTTCCAAAGATAGTGTTAGTGCTGTAAAGCCCTGCAGTGAACTGAGAAAATCAAGGTTTTTCAAAGAAGACAGATTACTTTCCTTACAACAGACCTACATGCAGTGGTCTTCACTAATTGTTCTGTGTATTGTTTGATAGGTAGTAAGAGATATTTATAATATTCTCATTATTATAAAAGCATTCTATCTGGACAGAATGTATTAAATTTTAGTTCTATAAAATTAACATACTTTCTATTAGGAAGGATGGCAAAGGTTAATTTTTATATTTTACTAGGATAACACAGCCCTGAAATGAGTCAGAGCAGGTGCAAAAGTAAAGGAAGCACAATTCATAAATATATGACAGGAGACCAATAATACTAATTAATTTGGGGAAGAATTCAGCCAGATTATACTTATGGAAGACTTAAATCTTTTAGAGGCTAGCAATTAGATGGCAAAGGTCAACTAATCAATGTAGATAAATTATGAAAGTCTTTAGAAAAAGCCAAAATGTGACAAGTGAGAGGGTGGTCATGTCATTCAATTTGGGCGGATTTAAATATTGAAAAGTCAATTGTTTGGGCATTAAATTTAAATGGCTAGAGTAATAAAATATGGAGATGAAAGAAAATCTATGTGTTTCTCTCTATTGCATGCCAGAATTTTGCAGGACCTAAACTCTTCTCTAGGTATAAGTTGTTCATTCTGGCTTGTATATTATCTCTGTTGCACCCTTCGAAGCCCAGTAAGCACATCACAGAGAAGAGCTGTAGTGACCATATCCAGTCTCCTGCCTCCTCAGATGACAGCGGGGCTCAGTGTGATTGCAATTGTCAAATAGCCTTTGCGAGACGCCCGCCTCTTCTTGTCATCTCCACCTTCGTAATCCATCCAGTAAAGCTTGATACATGGCTATATGAATGAATTTTATTGTTTATAAAAGCACAAAAGAGGTTTTGATGAAACCTGTCTCGAAAGTAATCAGATATAAAGAATTAAGTGGGGTCATCATGCATATTCTCAGCAGAGCTTTAGATGTGAGAGCACGCGGAGTCCGGGCTGCCCTGCCACCAGGGGACACTGAACGCAGAGGAAGCCACGTGCCCCAGAAGGCTGCGGCAGAGGTGTCCCACAAGGATTTACAACACCTCTTTCCCACGTACATAACCACGGCTTGCCTGTTTAAAAAACTAGTGTTGTGGGGATATAAGTAGGAATAAAAGCCTAAAAGAGATGAAAAATGAAATCAGAGACTCTATAAAACCTGAAAGATAGATGCTTTGTAGAGAGCAAATCAAGGAAGGGCTGTATTTTTCTAGGTTTAACAGGTTGTCACATACTCTTTTATCACATTATAAAACTCCGGTAGCCTACCACTGGTGACCCATATGTAGTCCTAAAAATTCCAGACAGCTCAAAGTAAATCACATTCTAGTTTTTTCCCCATTGTTTTCCTCTACATTTCTTCCTTCAAATGGGTACTTTTCTGGGGGATCAGAACAAAACACTACTCCGGACCCTACAGAAAGGCAGATTCCTCAGTGAGGAGGTATGTGAGCTGTCAAAGTTGGCAGCTATGGGGTTACCCCTATAGGCGCTGCAAACATTTGTTGCTACTGTGGTTTAAGCCAGCAGTTTCCAACCTTCCCAGCACCAAGGACTGGCTTACAGAAGAACATCCTTCCACCGACTGGGGCAGGGTGGGCAGGCTAGGTCCCAGGAGGACCATGTACCCCATTTCCACCACTATCACATCACTGCAACGAAACACTCTCACAGCAACAGGGCCCGTGCTCCTGTGAGAATTCAAAATCACTGCGATCCAGCAGGTGGCGCCGAGGCAGCAGTGCGGGAATGGGAGCAGCTGCAAACACCCACAGGGTCTCCCTCTCACCGACCGCCCACACCCCGCTGCGTGGCGAGGGGATGAGGCAGAGACAACCATCTGACCAGCACCCTAGCAATTTAGGACCCCTGATTTAGGCACCTGGAAGAACAGGGAGTCTGCCGACCAGTGTTCTCTAGAAAAGTATCAGAACACGATGACATCGGAGCCCAAATAAATAAGAAAACCTTGATTTGGCATGTGCAAAAATGTCTAGTCAGATAGTATGTACACACTACAGTCTCACTTTTCTTTTCTTTACTTTTAATAGAAAAGGAAGTGATGAGACACAAGACATCATTTTATTGATTTATTTTCCCCTCTGAATCGCAGATACTGCACTTTGTGTGTCAAAAAAGGTGATAAAGACCGTCTGGAACATGGAAATCTGCCAAAAATACATGAAATGGCATATTACAAGGATCTCTACATATGAATTCAAGTGGTTACATCTTTTTTTAGGAAACTAGGATATTTCTAAGACTCTAATAATCTGCATACGTTGTTCCAAACTACACTACGATTATAACAATATATATCATGCATCATTCTAAATATACTTCTGAGAAGTCTAATATAGACAATGTTTTAAAGCAACACCTTAGATCATCTGTATAATGTCTTCAGTGATATTCTAAGATGGGAATTATATATATAAATATTTTTTCTTTTTTAAAAATTCTAAAGACAGATTTAAGCTTCATTTTCATGAGTGCAGAATGAACTTTTTAAAACAACTCTCAAGTTTTTCATTTTTTATGCTCTCATAAAAACACTTTTATATTGAGCATTTTAAATAAATTAGTCAAAGAACTAGGTTCTTATAATATTTTTGGGGAAATGTATCCCAGTGTTTTCTTTGAAAATAAAGGCAAACAAAAGTGGAAATTTCATAGTACTTGATGAACAGAGTAAATCATTTAAGTACAGATATGCTTGTCCTCTGAATGAAGGAGACGTGAATATTAGGCTGCATGGGGTGCTTAGAAACCTAACAGGGAAGCCCGAAGGCCTCATAATAAAGAGCTGGCAAATGAATAACCGTAAGTATGTGACTACACTGCCACCTAGTGGCCTGAATAATCAGCCACTCAATAAAGATGGATGACATACAAGTCAGCAACAGTTTTTAAAAGGACTATTTCTTTTCTACAAGTAAAAAAAAGAATTTTACACCAGATGCCTGAAAAGGCCTAATAGGAGCCGTTACCTCTCTTCTCTTACATAGTCTTTCCTCCAAAGCTTCGTGATACTCATTGATAAAAACCTCAGGTGTCTGCTGAGAAGCTCTGCACATTCAGCACCCTCGGCAGGTAGGGATGAAAACAAGCTTCAAGTGTCTTTGAATAAAAATATCGTTATTTCTGACTGCTTTAAAGCAGTCTCTCTTTACAAAAGTCTGCTTAGGATTTAAATCTCTGTTCTCCTTTTCTCATTGGAAACGAAACCAAGCCCAAAACAAAAACCCTTAGAGAATGTTTCAAGTGCATCTTTCTTGCCCTAGACGGCCAGTCTTCTAAAAATAAAATCATCCAACGTGTGATCAATCCAGGATGCAAACTGTTGAAAGGAGTGCCTTCTAATATTGACGTCTCCATTACAGACAGAGATGATGCCAGATTGTGTCTGCAGATTAAGGTCCTTTTAAAGGCCTAGGGAAGAAAAACATGCTTTGCCAGGCATCAAATCCTTCTTTGAGAGAGGGTTAAAAGAACCATTGCTATTCACTCATTGTGTGGATTTGTGTTTTGGGGCATGGGGGCTTTGTTATTACAGCAGGCACCAAACTGGCAGGGAGAAGGGGAGAAAAGCCACATACACATTTTCAAGGGAAATAACCACAAAAAAAAGGAAATAGGAACAAGCAGAGTTCACAATGCCTGCTACGAGCTGTAAAAAGTAAATAGGCACAAGCAGAGTTCACAATGCCTGCTACGAGCTTACGAACACGTTTATACATCCCATGGCCTGCATATCTTTTAAACAGACAGCAAGGCCATGCTTCCTTCTACAGCAAATACCATCATTCCTTTCAGCCGCATTTGTCAGACTGACCAACAACAGTAACTTCATATTCAAGTCCAGGGACAGACTTTTCTAACCTGTCAAAATTTAAGGGAAAAGAAGTATCTAATTTAAAATGTTTCAAAAAATTTCTAAATACTAATGTACATATGTTATTTAAAATTATGAATGATACCAGACATTCATTGCATACCACAGATATTCTCTTTATTTTCCCATAAAGATACTTGGCTGAAAAGCCTATTTACAGTCATTTAACATAATCTCTAATTTTAACTAACGAAGTAACAAGACCACAAAATTACTCTTGTGTGGTAGCACAGCAAGGCAGGGATGGTCCAGAGTCAAATTCTCTCTCTCTCCTAACACAATTTTCGCTGCCTCCTATAGCATCTCTGAGAAGTCAAATGTATTTTACAGTTGTGTGAGGCACGGTTGATAATTTCAACAGTCTGAAATTAAACTGCACAAGCGTAGACTAGAGTCTGGCATTTTAAAGTATTTGGAAGCTTGTGTGTTCGCTGTTACACTACACTATTTTAATAAATATAAAAGCAATGTTTATTCACTTTAAAGTCATGACATCTAGGAAGTTAAAGGTTTTCACAGCAATGAGCAATTAGTTAAATATCACACATGGAAGCAAAACAGCAATTTGTAGACTTCTGTTGCTTAGTGCCTTAATTACTTATATTGCAACTTGTTTCAGACCACTAAAGACAGGGTTATCTAAAAATCCCCAGGCAATTAAGGACAAAGCGTGCTCAAACATGAACAGCTCTTGAAGAAATAAATTGAAAGACCAGGTTTTATCTATAATGTTATTAGGTAGATAAATCACTGGGAAGAATAAACCAGTGGAAAAAAAATAATAAAAGCACAAACTAAGATTAGTCTTTTAAACATCTCCTTGGAGATTATGCAATTTTCCCCACGAAATCAATATCAGTTCAGTTGAAGATAAATTACAAGAAAAGTCACAAACAGTCACTTTGTGACCAAGAAATAATAGTATTGTTTCCTTCATTATCATAAGGTCTGGTCACAAAGCCATGCAAGGAGTGAGAGAACGATATTTATTGTTTAGATATTTCTGCCTAAATGACTCTAGACTTTTGCAAACATTGTTAGAATGCCCTTTTGACACTGGATTGAGGTATTGTTATGTTTTGTTCTTTTAAATAAGTCTCTACATTTCCATAGTGAATAAGGAAACTGTTATTTTAGTACGATCCATTTTCTTCAGTTGGACTATCTAAACCCTAACGTATTTGTACTGAACATTGTAGAACTTTGTAGAACTTTTAAAAATGGTCAGTGTATGTCTAGAGGAAAATATGAAAAAGTTTAAAAAATATTCTCTTTCTTCATTACTGTGAGAAATGTATCATCAAAAAAATGAACCTTCCAATCAATAATCCATAAATTTACCACCGATAAAATGACCTCTAAGCCCACAAGTACATAAAATAACACTTCTGCATAATAAATTGCTTCTGACATGAACCAATTTGGACATGAATCAAAGTGAGCCTTAGATGATACATACTTCAATATGCTACAATTATAATATAACCACATTTTACCATGGAATGCCGGCTTTTATTGGTCTCTGATTTTACCCACTTATTTCGTAGACATTGCATGATCTGTAGTGTTCTTGCTACAATCTGCTTACTGCACGTTTCTGAATGGGACTTATACAAACATGGTGCTCTACACTGTCGAAGAAAATGACTGCTAGGCAAATTTTGACTTGCACAGTAAAAAATACCTATGCAACATTTAGTTTTTCAATTACACACAAATCAAAATTTTAGAGATGAGAAATCATGTCAAGAGAATTTTAGAGTATTTTTGGAAACAGTGCAATGAATTCATTATTCCTGTTAAGACATATGTGATATATGTGAATTAAATAAAATAATAGAAATATATGAAGTTAGTGTTGGATGAGGCCTCAGAATCTGACTGATGATCCTTTATTTCATAAATGTGGAAAGGGAGGTATGAGGAACACTAATATTTGTGAAGAAATTCAGAGATGTCTAGCTTTAGCCATTGGCTTTAAATTCTGGAACAAATATTTCATCGGTTTTTATTATGAACTTGGGAAAGAAAGTTAAGATATAAACATTTCTTAAACATTTCTTCATTCTATAGTGTTGGAGATTAGATCAATATTGCTACAAAGTGTTAGGTAAGGATTCGAGAGGACTCATCTATACTTCATCAACATTTTTTGAAAACATCAACTAATTATTAGAGATTTCTCAATGGAGAATAAAACATATCAGTATAGACCTGGATTGAGAGGAAAAAAAAATAGAGCAAAATGTAGAAGACAGGACCTTTGATTTTAGACCTTATAGAAGTGACCCTATTCTTTGAAGAGAATGAACAGATCCTTGAAAAAGAGAATGCACTGAAAGGGAACCTGTCAGGCCTCGTTACCCTTTTAGTGTACGAAGTGTCTCTTCTCTATTTCTGCATGTGGATAAGAGCTGATGAGAACCAATATTCTTGATAGGAAAGAACAAGTACACACATCTTGGAATGAATACTGATCGATACAAATTTTCTATCATTAGCACTAACTATGGCATAATTTAAGCAATTACATGCTATTATTTGTGATTTCTGTTTATAATTTATGCATATTATTATATCATCATTTTACACACATCAGTAAGATAGTTAATACATTTGAGGTATTTTACTATATAATGAGACTCAAAAGTGAAATAAAAAACATACAGGCGATTCATGTATATGAGCAAGAAGAAAATAGTAAATAACTTTCAGTATTTCTGTGGGGTTAACTGGCTTTTTAGTTAAAGTAGTAGAAAAAGAACAGTATTACCAACAACACATTTTGTATGTGAGAGAAAAGCAAAATACTTTACATTGGATAATGGGGGGGGGATCTTAAAATGTAAGTCATATTAATTACACAGAAACAAAAAGTAGGAAATAACTTTGATGTTTAAGCCAGAGTGATTCTTCGAACAAGATTAGAAAGAGAAGATGCTGAGATCAGTAGATGACGTAGCAGTTATGGCACTGGACTCCCAATGGTTGACAGCAGTTTGAATCCTGGACCCAAAGGCTTGAAATCACACTGGGCACATGTGTGTATGTGTCAAGATCCCAGGAGGAGAATGGAGGGAAAAAAATTGCAGTGTGGCCATTTCTTGGGGGGGGATGGGAGGGTGACTGCTCACTTTTGTTCTCACTATCTCTGTCTCTCTCTCTCTCTGGTCAGTGCTTGTGCCCTGAGACAAAAACCTCTTAAAAATATAAAAGAAAAAAAAGAAAGAGAGAGAGAGAGAGAAAGAAAGAAAGAAAGAAAGAAAGAAAGAAAGAAAGAAAGAAAGAAAGAAAGAAAGAAAAGAAAGAAAAAAAGAAAGAAGGAAAGAAAGAAAAGAGGGAGAAGATGCACCCACCGTAAAGGAAGAAGGAAGAGAAGTTTCCGGTGTTCTCATGACATCGAAGCCTAATCATTCACTAAAAATTCAGGAAGCAGAGAACTAGAGGGCCATGAGATACAGTTGGACAGAAACTATATACTTTCCAAACACTATGCATATCTCATAGTACCTTACTTTCTAAAACTTCAAATTGAACTCAAGGATGCTTTCAGTATATGTGAGGTCCCCCAAATTTAAGCTGGAATTTCTGCACTAATGAACTACCCACGTAAGAATCTCTAAGTAAATGCATTCTGATTGGGGCCCTATCCAGTCCTCTGATTTGAAAATGCTTTCGAAATAGTCCTGAGACTACCAAAGCCAGGCCACCAGGGAGCTCTGTCCAGGTTAATGTAGAAAATGCTAACAATCTTCCATGGCGACGATTTACTGTCGCCCAAGGCACATGGGTAGCAACCTCAGTAAAGGTCATCACTCATATTCACTTGGTGAGGAATCTGGGCTTCATCCTTATACGTTCACCATGAACCTCATCCAGTCAATTCCTACATCTTGCTAATTGTACCATCTTGATATATGTGGACTCTCTCCACTTGGCAACGTGCCGACCACCAATGCCCTCACTTAATCTGCATCGCTTGCATTGACTTTTATACCTGCATCCTAATCAATCGTCTTAAATCACCTCTAACCTAATCTTCGCTCTATAGTCAGAAGGATTTATTTAAAACACAAATCTTCTCATTCTCTTTTAACCCCTTAAAATCGTTTCCTTGTGCTCCTAAGGGGAAAAAAATCCAAACTCTTTTATCTGTCTTGCCAGACCTTGTCTGATCTGGCTCCTGCTTATCTGCCTAGCAACATCTAAACCAATTTTCTGCTCCCATTTCAACACTTCAAGCACATTGCTCTTCTTTTTATTTCCTGAAACATCCTAGACACTATCCTACTTCATGGATTTACTTTTTGTGTCTCCTTCTCATTTCCTGTTCTCAAATCTTGAGTTCTTTTCAATCACTTCCCTAGTAAAGTTAAACACAAGTTGACCTAGAGAAATCTTCCCTGATCCAAAGAGCTAGACCAATGCTCCCAACCAGGCAGAAAATGTCATATTTCACACTATTTCATTGATTTCATAGTATTTGTAATTGTTCAAATCAGGTCTTTCTTTCCATATAGACGCCTTAAGAGAAGAGCCCAAATTTGTGTGTTAACTCCTGTCTTCCCCAGAGAAGGGACTTAAATTCAAATAGGCATAGATTTATTAATGATACTATATTTAATATGGCTAAAATAAAAGATTTTTTAGGGGACCAGCAGTTAGCGTAATGGCTATGTCGTTGGACTCACATGTAATCAACTGAGGTTTGAGTCCCAGACTCGGTGGCTTAAACTCATGTCAGGCACGTGTGTGTGCATGCCCAAGATCCCAAGAGGAGAATGGAGGAGGAGGGATTGAAAAAAGGGACTGTGGCATGGCCATCCCCCCTGGGGGGTGATTTCTCGCTTTCTGTCTCTCTGTCTCTCTCTGCACGGGCCCTATAGCAAAAACCCCTCAAAAAAAAAAAAAAAAAAAAAGAAGAAAAAAGACTTTTTAAAATGATATACATCTTTTGTTCCCTTTTTTATTAGAGAGAAAAAGCCACCAAAAATAACAGGTACTGAGGTCGAAATCTTATGGATGTTGGTGGGATAACTTGCATAACTAACTTTTTGGGATATTGACAAATGTCAACAATATTACAATCACTGGCAATACTGATGATGACCACATATGACGATGCAGATTTCTAAGACAATACAACTATTCAGGATCAAGTCTACACTGGCAGTGCAGTGTGTGTTCACTGTTGCTAGTTGACCTCCAAGGTCCATGGAAATACTAATCTGCGGTGGCGAATGGGGTTGAGTGGAACTCCACAATGACACAATGGGCAGCAAGCTTCTATCAAACCACGAAACAGGGTTTTATTTGTTGTTTTTTTTTTATAGAGGTTTTTGCCTTAGGGCATGTGCACCCATAGGGTGGAGGGGGGAGAGAGAAACAGTGAGAGGGAAAGTGAGAAATCACTCCCGGGGGAATAGCCAAGCCACAATCCCTTCTCCTCCATTCTCCTCCTGGGATCTTGGGCATGCATGTGCAAGTGCCAAGCCTGAGTTTCAAGCCACTGGGTCCGGAACCTGAATTACGGTCAGCCATGTGGGAGTCCAGCAGTGTAACCAGTACGCATATGGAATCAAGGTTTTTTGAGCCTTATGTATTGATGAAGGTCACTGAGATGTTGAACACGCTCGGTCATACAGCCATCAGCATCTGCATTCTAATCACACTCTGAGATTTCACAAGGGCCCCGGAAATGCTGGTCACATGTTGAGAATATATCAACACTGGGAAAAGAACTGGTGTGTTTAGTATAGAAGAAACCTTCTCACCCTGCTACTATGTTACTTACTCTGTTTTACAATTTTTCATAATATTAAAAAAAATTTTTTGCTTATTTTGACTATTACGACAAAGGTCATTTAATGAACACTTATTAAATTCCATGTCCTTGGTTCACTGAAAGCTACTTAGAATAAAGGAGAAACTGAATTAGAGCTCATGAATAAATATATGAGTAAATGTTTACTAAATATATATTTAGTAAAGGAAGAACCAGCACAGTGTGTGTGTGGGCCCTCCAATCCTCAGGTGTTAGGCAACTGAGCTAAGATATTTTAAAGGAATTTTTTCTTGAGAGGTTTTTGCTATAGGCCATGTGCTCTCACCAGAGAGACAGAGACAGAGACAGAAAGTGAGAAATCCCAGGGGAATGACCATGCCGCCATCCCTTCTCATCCATTCTCCTCTTGGGATCTTGGGTACGCTCGCACGCCCAGCATGAGTTTAAGCCACCAGGCCCGGGACTTGATCTGCAGTCGACTACATGGGAGTCCAGCAACATAGCCAACAGCAACATAGCCAACTGCTGGTCCCTTAAAGGATGTTTTAAAAGCTGGCACATGGCAATAATTAACAGTAAAGACTCGAGAGGATGAGCCTTGTGGGGGCTTCGTGATATTCATACCGTACCACCACTCTGTCATTCTGGATAGTCTGGAAGTGAGTATTCAGGAATGGAGAACTAGATAAACACACAGCCCGGTGAGAGTGAAAGAACCAAATTAGCCATTTCATGGACACAAAGAAAAGTCACATTGGTGAACAGAGAACCATATGGTGAAGGAATAGAGAGGGTCTGTATTTCTCACTGGTAAGGAATTAGTTATTTTTCTGCCCAGCAGGGCTAGAATTAGGGTGAAGTGAGTCCAGTGCTTGCTTGGACACAAACATACCTCTTTAAGTTTGGCATGTTACTCACCTTACTCCACTCCCTGTCCTGTGCCATAACATCCGAAGTTGATGAGACTCATTCTGTAGATTACAAAGTATCTCTTTGTTGGAGAACCACCCCTGCCTCCTAGAAAGGGATCTAGAACAGCACTGAGGTCAGGGAAGAGCAGGAAGTTCCGTTTCAGAGCCCAAAGCCATGCATAGCACAAAATTCCACTGTCTGCTGAGAAGTCCTCCCTGGGGGTTTATTGTCTGGGGACACAAGGCTGGTCAAAGGAGGCTCATTTGATATGACTCATCGTGACTTTGTAATTGCATGCTAAATGAAAGATTACAACTTGAAGCTCTACTTTTACGCTTTTATTTGTGAAGCACATAAACACGAACACTTTCTTGGGATGACTGGTACCTGGTGGGTTATCTCTGTATTGTCAAATAATACCCTCTGGCTAGCAAATGAACTGTGTTTCACCAACTTTTTATAGTTTGTTTTCCTTGAATAAACTGTCATGTAAATATCTGTGTTTTTATGTAGCTTTGAAAAGCTACATGTATGTTATGTGGCACTCTATTATTATTATTATTATTATGTTTTAGTGAGATATTTATTACACAGCATGTGTGCTTGCCAGAGAGAGACAGAGTGAGAGAAAGTGAGAAATCACCCCCCAGGGTTATGGCCACACCTCAATGCCCTTCTCCTCCATTCTTCTCTTGGGATTCTGGGAATGTATGCACACGCGTACAACATGAGTTTGAACTCACCAGGTCTGGGACTCAAACTGCAGTCCCCTATGTGGGAGTTCAGTGCCTTAAACACTAAGCCACTAGCTGGCCCCAATTTATTTACTTAGAGATCTTTGCTATAGGGCATGTATGCTCACCAGAGAGACAGAAAGCAAGAAATCACTTCTCCCAGAGGGGATGGCCACGCCTCAATCTTCTCTCTTCCATTCTCCTTTCAGGATTCTGGGCACATGTGCATATGTGCCTGGTATGAGTTCCATGCTGCCAGGTTCAGGGCTTGAATCATGGCCAGCCATCTAAGTGTCCAGAGCCCCAGTCACCAACCACCTGCTGGCCCCCATTATCGCATTATTTTATTTTTAAAAATGTGTATTTTTTTTTTTTGTACTTCTAAAAACACTCTTTTTAGTCACATAATATATGCGTTGTTCTTCTGCCGTGGCAATTCCAGTAGCCATTCTGTGGCGGGCCTTTGGACATGGGAGCATCACCGCAATGCACGCAGGTTCCTTTTAGCGCTTTCTGAGCTGAGCTCGAGAACACTGCACCGCAGCAGGCAGATGTAAGCCCATAAAGCGTGGTCTCCAAAGATAATTGCTGTTAATAATTCATTAAGAAATATTCCTTTCTCTTTCAGGAAACTTATTTACCACTTCAGCCATTTTCATCAAGCTTTATAACTGGATGTGGAGAAAGGGCGCACGTGATTTTATGAGCAATAACTACTAACATTTGTATAGCCTTTTACAATTTGCAAAGCAGTTCTCATAAACATAATTCACTCCTCACCACCACAGTAGTAGTTAGGTGTTATTAAGATCATCTACATTTTACTAATGAGGAACCTGAGCCAGGCGATTACCTGGTACATGGCGAGATGAGTAAACCCAAATAAAATGTCTCGTGTGCACAGGCTTACTGTTTACGTCATGAGTGGTCCCAGGTTAGGCAGTGGCTAAGGGTGTTTACTTGCCGGGCATAGTGTCAGTAAGAGACTCTCGGAAATGGTATCTTTTCTTCATGGGTATGGGATGGCTACACTCCAGCAAGGAGGAGGGAGAAGACAAAGAGCAGTGCTGCATTTGAAAATCAAAAGCCTGCCAGAAGGGGTCATCCTTCTAGAAGGTGGTAAGGAAAAGGGGATGTACAATGGAGATAAAGTAAACCTACCACCCTCCCTCCTACTCCTGTAACAGCGGAGAGCTTTTTATTTCTATCCTCCTACTCTAGAGGTCCTTCCCTCCCTGTGTAACAAACTGTCCATGGCTGGGAAGGGAGTATGTGTGTGTATGGTTTATGTTTGTACCAGTGTGTGCGTGCACATTTATATGGGCAGCTGGAGTTAGTTACCTAGTAGGCATAAGGATTTTCCCAAAAGAGTGAAAAATATCCAAGTATCTGGTTAAAAAATAACAAAGACAAAAACGAAAACAAAATCTACTGTTTACATATGAGCTTGTGACTGTTTCCTTGTAAAGAGTCAAGTCTTTGAAGAATCATTGCACTCAGGACTCCCAATACCACAGCTATATATAGTAATTACTGACGTGAGATATACGTGCTGTTAATCTTTTAACTATATTTGAATGACACAATCCCAGTTGGCTGTAGAATTCCCAAGTACATTGCTTATTATCTCAAATTTGCAAATCGGAAACGATGTCTCATGCTATCTGTAAAACTTCATTTCTACACCTTTTTTTTTTTTAAGTTTTGAAAATATTTATTTGGGACCAACAGTTGGCATAATGCCTATGTCACTGGACTCCCATGTAGTCAACCACAGTTCAAGTCCTGGACCCAGTGGCTTAAACTCACACCTGGTGTGTATGTGTGCATGCCCAAGATCCTGAGAGGAGAATGGAGAAGAAGGGACTGCAGTGTTGCCATCCCACTGGGGGGGGTGATTTCTTACTTTCTGTCTCTCTGTCTGTCTTTCTGGCGAATGCATGCACCTTGTAGCAAAAACCTCTCAAAAACAAAACAAAACAAAACAAAAACAACTTTACTTTTTCCATGAGCAACAGTGAGAAAGAGAGCTAGCAGGAGAGCAGGAGGCAGAGAGACAGCACT
The DNA here is from genome assembly GCF_000334495.1 of Tupaia belangeri chinensis. Taxonomy (NCBI): domain Eukaryota; kingdom Metazoa; phylum Chordata; class Mammalia; order Scandentia; family Tupaiidae; genus Tupaia; species Tupaia belangeri. Next base: position 417,313 of record NW_006207985.1, read on the forward strand.
CCCATTAGGTTTCAATACCACGATCCATCCCTGTCCTTCGCCAACCTGGGATCACAGTCATCTGTGTGCCCAGCGTGTTCACAGAGGTCTCCAGATGCAAACCTGGAGCCTTCCCACTGGGTCAGCCTTGCAGCTCTTCACGTGTGGCTGACGTGCCACGGCCCAGCCATAATACACCTTCTTAAAATCTCTCCATGATACTGTTATTCTCAGTCTCAGATCTAAAATAAAGTCGCATTAGTTTACTATTCAAGGAATGTGCTCTTCTGCCAACACATTTACTGTCACGTGCCAGGCACTCTGCCAAGTACTAGCTATAGGGGGACGCCAACTTGACACAGCCCAGTCACTACGTTTTCCTTGTTACGTCCTTATTTCATCAGACCAATGTTACTGCAAAAGGTGTCACTTTCTTTTTTCCACTCCACATACTAAAGACAGAATCATGGCATCTGTTTATGCTTGCCTCAATTGCAATAAATAAGGTATTTTCACAGTACCAATTGATTTGATTTTGAACTGCTATGCTACTCTATGTAATAATTTACCTTACCTTACCTTACCCAGTCTTACCTTACCAGAGAGGTCTGGTTCTTACCCTCAACTACTGGGAGTTACATTATTGGGTCTTTGGAAAAGACATATTTTCTATGTAAAATGGCAACATGACTTTTCTGATGACCCAATAGTTCCAAGCTCCAGAGGAACTAAAGGTATAAACTACTGAAGGTATTTTCTCCAATCTCAAGGAAGAGCTGAAAAATCAAAGATCAGTGGGAACCAGCAGTTACCATAATGGCTATGTCGCTGGATTCCCATGTAGTCGACCGCAGTTCGCGTCCCGGACCCGGTGGCTTAAAACTCATGCCGGGCGCGTGTGCGTGCGTACCCAAGATCCCGAGAGGAGAATGGAGGAGAAGGGATTGCGGCGTGACCATCTCCCCTAGGGGGTGAATTCTCACTTTCTGTCTCTATGTCTCTCTCTGTCTGGCGAGCGCACGTGCCCTATAGCGAAAAACCTCTCAAAAAAAAAAAAGAAAAAAAAGAAATCAAAGATCAGTTACATTAGCAGTATATAATAAATGTGGAAGGCACTGGCCCAGTGCAGTGATAAACACACCTAAGATGCTGGGTTCCACAGGCTAGGAACACATGGGAGGCCAGGGTCCAAATCCTGGCTTACGACAAAGTCCAGGGACAGTAGCACAGGCCTGGAGTTTCAGCAACTCAGGAAGCTGAGGAAGGACGATTGCAAGCTCAAGACTAGTGTAGGCAACACAGTCAGAGCCGGTCGATAAAAGGAGTCAGCACTGTAGCATGCACTTGCACTCCCAGCTGGGAGGCTGAGGCAGGAGGATCATCACACAATTGACTGCCTTAAAACACAAAAACAGAACCGCGGACACCAATAACTTGGCTTACTGCCCTGGTTGGCAAAATTCTATGTGACACTGTGGCCAGAAGGAAGTAACAGCACCTAGGACTCCATGAAGGAGGATGACCGGAAGCCCGTGGACTCTGTCCTGTGTGTTACCTTCTTCAATTGCTTCTAATTATTTTTTTTTTCCTATAATGAATGTATGTGATTGTGCATTTTCAGTGAGTTCAATGAGATTTTCTAGTACATAGCAAACATGAGGGTGGCAGTGGAGACCTTTGAATTTGTACTCAGCTGTTAGGAAGTGTGAGCGATCCTAAAATTCCTTGAGGTTGGAGTCTGAGGGATGGCAGTCTCCTGGGGACTGCACTCAAGCTGTGCGATCTGCCTAACTCCTGACTCCATCCTGTGTATAGACTCAGCCTGCCAACCCAGGCCTATCTGTTCCACTCCTTAGTCTTGCCTTCATTCTTTTTTTTTTTAGCAATTTCTAATCATTATTTTATTTAAATTTATTTATTTATTTTTAATTTGACCAGAAAAGAACAGAATGAGAGAGAGAGAAACTGAGAAAGCAATCTGCCAGGTCCGGAACTCAAACCGCGGCCGCCCTTAACCAGTGCACCACCTGTCAGTCCCCTTGCCTTTATTCTTGATGTTCTCTCTTTATCCTGGAACATTTCTGTCCTTCCTCTTTTTTCCTCAAATCCTGTATACTTCTAGTCCTCCCTCCTTCCCAAAGCTTGTCCCCAGACTACTAAGTGTACATATTTGCTGTTTCAACAGATAGGTGAGGTTCTAATAGCATGTATTGTTTTGCATGTGTTAAAGTGTGACCCTGTTAGATGATAAACTTTATAAGATAAGGAGCATTCCTCTGGCAGTTGTGCAGCTCTCCTCCTCATTCCCATTACGATGCTAATGAAGTGTCTTACTGACAATCAGCACCTGACACCACACCTGCAACCGCACATCCAAGCACACCTCCTTCTGTCCCATACCAGAGTGGGTCTACTCCGACAGATGCTAACTTCTAGCCACAGATGACTGTGACTAATAATAAGCTAGATTTAATTGAGTAAAAATATTCTGGAGCCACCATCCATGAGTAGCACAGCGATGCACTCACACTGCCTAGCCAAGTTTCTCTTTGTAAAGTTTACCACACATTCATTTAGTTATAAGCACAGTGATCCAAAACCATGTTACTGCTGACTAAAGAAGGGTGAAAACTAGCTAACTCACCTCTCAAGGTTTACCTGCTATGTATCAAGCATACCAGGCGTGTTCATCAAAGGTATTCTAAGTGCTTCCTAAAGGTTTATACGTGTGTGTGTACATTTACTCAATTTTCACAAGTATCTATGATGGAAGTGCAGTTATCACTCTATAATCTCTGTACCTACCAGGTCAACCAGCTACCTAAAAGTAGAGGTAATATTCTCTCCTGAGAAGACTGGACATAGAACCAGGCTTCAATTCCTCTTTTTGACTGCTGCATGTTTGCTTAGAGTGTAGCTGGACGCTGCTCCTACACAATCGTGTAACCTTGTCAATCCCACTGTCATATACTGATAGCCCTTCTAAAGTACAACCACAACTTGAGGGACCAGCAGTTAGCGTAATGGCTATGTCGCTGGACTCCCACGTGGTCAACCGTGGTTCGCGCCCTGGACCCAGTGGCTTAAACCTCATACCAGGCGCATGTGCGTGCCTGCCCAAGATCCTGAGAGGAGAACGGAGGAGAAGGGATTGAGTCGTGGTCATCCCCCCTGGGGGGGTGATTGCTCACTTTCTGTCTCTGTCTCTCTCTCTCTGTCTGGTAAGCGCACGCGCCCTATAGCAAAAACCTCTCCCCCCCCTCCAAAAAAAAGTATAACCACAACTTGAAGGCATGTCAATTTCCTGGGTGGCAGCCTCACAGTAGGACTTGTCATTAATGGCAGTGATGTTGCAGTGTGTCTTTTCTGGAGCATGTCAGTGTCTTGCCCCGTGTCATAGGAGATACACAATAGCAAGACACAGGCTGTGTCAGTTGGGACAGGAAGAAAAAAGAGACAAAATGAGCAGCATAATCTGTTACAACTGCACTTTAGTCTTTTTACATGGTCTGTCATATAAAGTTCATGTTCATATTATTCATGGTACACTATTCAGTGGACAGAAGCTTAAAATGACACGTGTAAGTACTATCCCACTATTTGATTATTTCAATGTATATATATTTCCAGAGAAAGTTTTCAAAAAGTATTAGCAGTGATTATCTCTTGGCATTAGGATTACGGTACGTTCCTTTGTTCATTTGTTGCTTATATTTTCTTCCCCATTTTTTTATAATTACCCTAAATTACTTCCACCCCAAATTAATTATTTTTATGTTAATTTAAGCAAATGAGTCAAAGTTAAAAAGAAATGAAAAGCTTAAAAAAGCAATAGTTTAAAACAAATACACATAAAATGTTACATTTTTTTAGAAGTCTTGCTTTTTCATTACCTTATATGTCATTCCTAACAATGACCCCCACATTTTGTTAGATAATGAGCTTGTGGAATTTTTTAATATATAGCTTTCCAAGAGAAAAAAATTATTAAGGTACTATAGATGACATTTTTAAGTGTTTCCATTAATTTATCTAAAAGTTCCTGTCTCTATGCGATCTTCTTTTGTTGCCAAATTCACAAAGACAACAACAGAATGGCAAAAGATAGCTCTTCTGGGATGTATTTTTCAAACACAAAAGACAACAGAGGAGCTCGGTAGATGTTGGTTTCAAACCAACCAAGCATAATAAGTCAAAATTATGTTTCTTATTCCTTCAGAGAAGATGTCCAATTATGCGCGAACACTTAAATTTGTGAACAAGCTCTATGTTCAATACAAGTTTGAGAGAAAAAGTTGTAGAGTCAGGTGAGCAGTTGGAAGAGGATGAAGGAGTAGAAGAAACCCATGTCCTATAATTTGAAATACATGGAAATTTTTTTACTCCCCACATTAACACTGAAACCAAAGGCCAGCAGGTGGCACAGAGGTTAAGGCAACCAGATTTCACATAGCCAACAGTGTAGTTCAAGTCCCAGAAAATCACATTAGGCCTATGTGCTCAAAATCTTGAGTGGTCAATGGAGGACAAGGGATTCTGGCATGGCTATCCTTCCTCAGAGTTGATTTCTCATTTTCTCTCACTCACCCTCTCCAGTGAGCACACATGCCTGATAGCAAAACAAAACAAACAAACAAAAAATGATCTTTCAGATTAAAAATTTATTTTATAAATAGAACCCATTGCATTAAAGAAGATTTTTCCTTGGGACCAGCAGTTAGCGTAATGGCTATGTCGCTGGACTCTCACGTAGTTGACCGCGGTTCGCGTCCTGGACCAGGTGGCTTAAAACTCACGCCAGGCGCGTGTGCGTGCGTGCCCAGGATCCCAAGAGGAGACTGGAGGAGAAGGGACTGTGGCATGGCCATCCCCCTTGGGGGGTGATTTCTCGCTTTCTGTCTCTCTGTCTCTCTGTGTCTGGCGAGCGCACGCGCCCTATAGCAAAAACCTCTCAAAAAAAATTATAAGAAGATTTTTCCTTTTGTATTGCTTTAAAAAGGCATTTCAATAGTTTGTTACACAGAGCTATATTATTTGCTGCTTGTGTTAATGAACTTATAATTTAATTTGTCTATGCACTAGAAAGGACCCAGTACCAGAAGATCACTTCAAGACATGTAAGAGAAGGCTTTCACACAAAGAGAAATGCCTCTGAAGGGGAAGTTTGATCTATTTCAAAACTGTGCCTGCATTTTGTTATACCCCATGGTCCAGTTATATTGCATGTCTCAATTTTGTAATGATACACTTGGTGTCAAAATTCCATCTGGACCAGCACAAATTTGTTTCTATGATTTAGTCTGAGCCCAAAGTTAGGAATTTGTTTTCTACTGAGGGCTGCTGACACATGGGAGAAAGATAGATTTCAGGGCTCAGACAGTTACAGACACTAACAAATCCAAAGAGAAAGAGGGAGAGTCAGGCACAGTGATAAGAAATGGAAACTGACATTAGGGAGAAAAATCCTGTTTTGGGCCTATTCATTAACAGCTGCTACAAACTTTTTGATATAGCTATGGTAATTAGTGAAATCCAATTCTTATGTGAATATGTATCATTTTGTTTGGTTTAATAAATTGCTTATAGTTCAAATATTTTTATAATTCTAATGTATTTGTATTTGAAAATATCTCAGTTTTGATCTGTGACTGCTATTTCTTTAGGTAGCATTTATTACATTAATCTAAAAAAGAAGAGAAGAAAATAAAACAGGTAAGTCAGGGAATTATTTGTGTGTGTGTGTGAACTAGCTACCAAAGATAGTTCTGTTAATTATTTGTCATTACTGCTGCTTTAACAATATTAGTAATAAAAAAAGTGTCCTAAAAATGATTTTGTCCATTTGTTCAAAGTATAGAAGGAAAAATCCTATTTGAAAAGAAACACTTTTTTGTAAAACAGTTGAGCTGAAGGCCTGGAATCTAAGCCAGACTGATCATCTGCACTTAATGAACTGCCACCATAAGTTGCAATGTATCAAAAAAAAAAAAAAAAAAAAGTTGCAATGTTTTTATTTTTAGTAAAACATAGGGATATCAGCTGAAACTTTAATATCATGGATATTATTCACAGGTTTTGTTTGTTTAAAAAGTCTAAACTTTCTGTTTCTTGATCTAAGAAATTATGCCCATGTCCTGATTTAATTTTGATTTGTTAATTCTTATAGAACTAACTGGATTACAAAAGACAAGAAAGGAACTACTGAGAATGAAAAAAGTACATATACAATATTCAAACACAATGTTCCCATAATGATGACAAAAGAGGTCATTTACTCAGGTAGTAGAATATGTTAGCAAAAATCCTTGGCTTTCCTACTTTTTTAACTCTTGAAATTTACAGTGAATGTTGACTTAGAAACTATCCCATTGACTGACATTTATCATCTGCTGCTCCATGTTGTTCTCGATCGTCTTACTTGGTTTATTTGCATTATACGTCACGATTAGTGAATGAAGAAACATTTTTTGTTTTTAATTCATGTGCTTGGATACTGATAATATGTGCTATAGGTAATACTTTAACAGTCATTTTAATAATACCAATCAACATTTTAAAACTTTTTTATAGCTTATAAAATGTTCTTCCCATAGATTTCTACCTTATTATTCCTCTCCTATTGTTGGAGACACTGCTGAGTCGATGACAGTATGTTGGTGGAAAAATGGAATTAAAGTACATTTTGATACAAAACATATTTTGAAATCCACACATAGCTGCTTTCATAATAAATGTTTTCTGTGAACTCTGTGAGGATCCCTATATTTCTCCTTGCTCTCTGTTTTATTTTAATTATGCCAGAGTGTGTGCGTGTGTGCTCTCTGGAGAGAGTGAAAGCACCCTCCATGGGGAATGGTTACTCTGCAATCCCCTCTCCATCTCTCCCTCCTTTTGGAATTTTGGGCATGTGCAGGTGCCTAGCATGTTTTTCAAACCACTGAGTCCAGGACTTGAACTGTGTGGTTGGCCATGTGGGATCCAGTGCTTTAGCCACCAAGTCACAGGCTAGCCTACTTCCCTTCTCTTAAACAAAGTCAGGCTTTTTTATTTAACCTTCCCTTCCCCATAATAGTTTGAAAGTTCTTTCTATTCTTTTTTTTTTTTTTTTTTTTTTTTTTTTTAGGTTTTTGCCATAGGGCACTTTGCCAGACAGAGAGAAACGGTGAGAGGGAAAGTGAGATATCACCCCCAGGGGGGATGGCTATACTACAATCCCCTCCCCTCCATTCTCCTGGGATATTGGGCACACATGCGCACATGCCCAGTGTGATGTTCAAGCTGATAGGTTTGGGACTCGAACTGCAATCGGCTATGTATGAGTCCAGTGCTTTAACCACTACACACCTGTTGGCCCTAGTGGTTTGAGAATTCTACTACCATGTATAATTTCTTCTCTAAGGCCTACTGGAAAATGAGAACTGTGCCCAGGCATTCGGGAAAAATATTCGACTTTTAAGTGGAATTCCCTCAAATACCACACACTATTCTAACATTTTAATAGCACTCATCAATTTATATTAACTAACATTTAAGGTCCAAGTAAAATGAAATTACTAAAATGGTTCTAATTAGGTCCATCTTGACTAATTCTTAAAATATTAAAAGTAATTTAGCTCCCAATTAAAATAGTAATTGCATTCTTTAACAATTTCTATTCAAAACAATTTATTCAATTTAGTAATAATTTTGAGAAATGTAATATGCTTTATAAAAAGATATTAAAACAGAGAAAGTTATTATTGTAGCAAGAAGAAAGGAACATTTACTGATCAAATACCTTTACCCCAAGAAAGTAATTTTCCATTGTTTGATACAAATTTTTCAGAAAATATTTTTGTCATTTTCATAATTATATGCTAGGACTTGAGGTAAATGTTAAAAAGAAACAATAATTCCATGAGAACACTGACTGCCTTTTTCTGCCTTTTTCATCTGCTATTCATTGCAACTAAATTAAAATTCTCTTGACTTCACAAATCAATCTAAATGCTTCATTCTTATTTTTTTTGAAGAATGCGTAGCTCCTCCATGAGTCCCCATAATTTTTTTGAATATGACTTTGCATAATAACCTGGGATATTGGGCACACATGCGCACATGCCCAGTGTGATGTTCAAGCTGATAGGTTTGGGACTCGAACTGCAATCGGCTATGTATGAGTCCAGTGCTTTAACCACTACACACCTGTTGGCCCTAGTGGTTTGAGAATTCTACTACCATGTATAATTTCTTCTCTAAGGCCTACTGGAAAATGAGAACTGTGCCCAGGCATTCGGGAAAAATATTCGACTTTTAAGTGGAATTCCCTCAAATACCACACACTATTCTAACATTTTAATAGCACTCATCAATTTATATTAACTAACATTTAAGGTCCAAGTAAAATGAAATTACTAAAATGGTTCTAATTAGGTCCATCTTGACTAATTCTTAAAATATTAAAAGTAATTTAGCTCCCAATTAAAATAGTAATTGCATTCTTTAACAATTTCTATTCAAAACAATTTATTCAATTTAGTAATAATTTTGAGAAATGTAATATGCTTTATAAAAAGATATTAAAACAGAGAAAGTTATTATTGTAGCAAGAAGAAAGGAACATTTACTGATCAAATACCTTTACCCCAAGAAAGTAATTTTCCATTGTTTGATACAAATTTTTCAGAAAATATTTTTGTCATTTTCATAATTATATGCTAGGACTTGAGGTAAATGTTAAAAAGAAACAATAATTCCATGAGAACACTGACTGCCTTTTTCTGCCTTTTTCATCTGCTATTCATTGCAACTAAATTAAAATTCTCTTGACTTCACAAATCAATCTAAATGCTTCATTCTTATTTTTTTTGAAGAATGCGTAGCTCCTCCATGAGTCCCCATAATTTTTTTGAATATGACTTTGCATAATAAATGAAAATGATTTTATTACTTGTGCTTTATTCAGCAGAGGCAATAGTCAACTTAAATAATATAATTAAAGGTGTGAAAAGAGTAATTTTCTGCAAAATCTCTGTGGTGCCTTTCTCGGTAGGAATCTTAAATTTTCAAACACCTTCTCGGGAGCAATTTGGACATTTATCACTCCCGGGTTTTGAGATAGCATTCTTTCTTTTAGTGGTCATTACAACTTCATCTAAGATCCTTCTGCTAAATTCTATAGAGGGACTATCCTTTCCAAAAGATTCTCTTTTAAGAAGAGTTCTAAAAAATAAAGTTAAAAGCCATATGTAATATTTGTGTGATGAATAATTTCTGTTAGTGTCTACCTAAAATTGATAAATTTGAGAAAAAACTTAATATTTGATTTATTAGTACTTGCTATTCAAGACACTTAAAAATAAACAAAGGCATTATTATAACATATTAAAGATAACATAGGCACTATCAAACACTAAATTGGGCCTATGCTGTCAAATTTGTATTAACCTTCAGCTTCAAACTGAATAAAAGGCTTTTACATGGAGGGCCAATGACTTTTGCCATTTATATTAAAAGACAATGAATGATAAATGATGTTGATGATATAGAACTGTCAAAAAGCAAAGAGCTGATTTTTTTTCCCCTCTGTAGTTTCATTTTCTAAGCTTTCCAAAGGAATCAAATATACAAAACTATATCAGATGATTGAACATTCTAAGAGATATCAAAATACTCACGACTGATTAAAGGCAAATTTTCTGTAATCATGTGTCTGCACTTAACAGCGTGAAGTCCGCACACTATGCAGTGTATCTTGACCAGAAAACAAACATGAAAAGCTCTCCTACACACTGTGGCAGATGATGTTTTCTGAGTGGTAATTCTGATATTTGATGTATATTCTTTAGTCCTCCTAAATAACTTTGATTCTGTGCTAGCCAAGATACAGCCCTGAAAAAATACTTCAAAGCACTAAGATTCTGAAAGAAGCCTCAGTGTCAAGTAGAAAAGAAAATTGTGCCCATGTGCCGTACAAATAGTTTTTATTTCAAATCCATGAAAAACAAAGTCTTTGTCTCTTTAAACTTGTCAGATGTGCAGCTGCTGGTTCCTTGCTATACGGGCAATGCTAATTGATAGCACAAGATTCATTTTCAATACAATTTTTTTTGGATGGTTAAATGGTTTTTAAAGAAGTCATAAAAGAACTACCAGGGTTTGTGTTTTTTCTTTCTGCACAACTTATTCATATTATTTTAAAAAAAAATCACTACGTATTACCAGTGTAATGAAGAAGATATTCGTGAAGAAGGCGGGGCAAATAATTGCTCTGGTTGCCTATTAGGGACAAGAAAATTTTAGCCATATTTCTCGCTCTAGAAGGAACCAGAAATGGTTGACAGCATTCAAGCAAATAAGTAGATATTTTAGAATTTACTAGACATTTCAGGAAAACATATCAAGACTCTGAATCTTTGGAAAACTGTAACTTCTAGGTTGTACTCTCTTTGACTCATAGGTTTAACTTGAGACAAAACCTTGCATGGATTTTAAAACCTGAACTCTGAATAGTGTACACCTAATACATATTATGGTTTGACATTAAGTTTCTGACTCTTTTCAGAATACCTGGATATGTAATATGTAACGACATTTTATGTTGGAATTCTTGCAATAACTTCTTTTTATTTTTTGAGAGGTTTTTGCTATAAGGCATGTGTGCTCTCCAGACAGAGACAGAAAGGAAGAAATCACTCCCCAGGGGGGATGGCCACGCCGCAATCCCTTCTCCTTCATTCTCTTCTCTGGATCTTGGGCATGCATGCACATGACCCAGCATGAGTTTTAAGCCACCAGGTCCAGGATGCGAACTGTAGTCGACTACATGGGAGTCCAGTGGCACAGCCATTACACCAACTGCTGGTCCCAATAACTTTTTTTTTTTAATTTTTTTTTTTGCCTAGAGTGTGTGTGCCAGCTGGAGAGACAGAGAGAGATACTAAGAAAAGTGAGAAATCACCCCCCAAGAGGGGGTGGTCATGCCATAATCCCTTCTCTTCCATTCTCCTCCTGGGAATTTTGGCATGCACACATGTGCACCCAGCATGAGTTCCAAACTGTTAGATTCAGACTCAAACCACTATCAGCCATGTAGGAGTTCAGCGCCTTAGCCACTATGCCACCTGCTGGCCCCTGCAGTACCTTCCTTAAATCTTCACTATATACATAAAGATGTGACTATATGTACAATGCTATTAATAATATAATATAATATAATATAATATAATATAATATAATATATTATAAAATACCTAAAGGTACTTACTTTCTTCCTACATTCTGTGCTGTTTGGCCATAGGGTCAATGTTGTAATCACAGTAATGCAAAATAGTTGGCCACATATCATAATTCAGTATTACTATGGACTGTTCACGATTTCAGCATGGTTTATGGGATAGCATAAGGTGAAAGGATCAAAAAATATTAGGACTTGGAGGGAGAAGTTTGCCAGCAAAGGAAGGAAGGACATGAATCTATTCACACACCAGATTCAACCTGCTTTTCCCTATACTAGTTATGGCCTGAGCTACTCTCTTGGCTCTGTCCAGTTATGAATTAGAAAGATGAGTGTCACAGTTGCACATTTTCATATATTGGGCACATAGAAGAAACAAGGAGAGGATCTGTAGTGTAAAGTAAACACCATTTGGCATGTCAGTGTTGCCTTATATCACGTCCTGCTGCACAGGCTTTATGACTTTCTCCTTGGACAATCATAAGGATAAATAAACAGAAGTGTAGTTTCAAGGAGTTCTATTCAAATGATTTGGGATTTGTTGTCTGGTCATTATTTCAGACAGGGTAAGTGGCAGTGGATAAGCTGGGGACACTTCAAAGTTTAAAGTACCTTGTAAATGCAATATTGAAACTTAATCCAGAAAGGAAGAGAACAAAATGAATCCAGGTGCTTTTTTTTGGCACAGTGATACCTGGAAACTATTCAAATCTGTATTAGTACATCAACTTTGAAGTGCTATTTCATCCTTATAAGCTCTATATTGCGCATACTCTTCCTTTTCTGTTATCTTTATCTCACATTTATAAAAATGAGTGTAAGTTGTAGAAAACTAGCTTAAAATGTGCAAAGTGCTCTCAGCACTTGGATGCTAAAACAGTCTTCAAATACACAGAGGGCCCCCCCATTCCCATTTGACTTTGGACTTTGGATGATAAACCAACCATTATTACTCAGCTAATAAATTTTCAAATGCCATTAATATATGGTAGATTCTACAAGAAAAGTAAACATCCGAATCTATCGACTCTTAAACAAATGGCTGCACCAATTTTTGCTAATTCTTTGGATTTCTTTGTTATAAAAACTACAGGGAATGCACAAAGAATACTTTCTGGTGATTTATTAATGCAGGTGCATACTTTCCAAAGGAGCAAAGTCAGCTTTTTCCTGTGCCACTAATATATATTGATATAAGGAAAAAAATAAAATTTAAGGTAAACGGTATGCATTTGTTTTTGTGCTCTGTGAACAATACCTGATATAAACCATTTTATAACACATTGTTCCCACAAGTTCGAGGTTCTTTTGCTGATAACTTGAAATAGTCCAGTACTGGGGCCAGCAGGTGGCATGGTGGTTAAGGTGTTGGACTCCCATATGGCCAACTACAAATCAAGTCCTGGACCTGCCTGCTTTGAAAAATCAAACTGGGCAGGTGTGTGTGCATGACCAAAATTCAGAGAGGAGAATGGAAGAGAAGGGGTTGGGTGTGGCCATCCCCGGGAGGGGGAGTGATATCTCACTTTCTCTCTCTGGCAAGCACATAGGCCCTATGGCAAAACCTTAAAAAGAAAAAGAAATAGTGCAGTACATACGGATATTCAAAAAGGGCATGGAAAATGCAGATTATGAAAAAATAAGCATAGATTTTAAACACTTTTTGTACCAAAATAAACTTGTACTTTACTTCCTATTTTTGAAAAAAAAAAGTTTGAAGTCCTCTCATATTTGTAATAATCACAGTTAAACTGATAATTTTAAAGTAATTTAAAAACTGGTGGTCTCTTTGGGACCACCAGTTAGCATAATGGCTATGTCGCTTGGACTCCCCTGTAGTCAACCATGGTTCGAGTCCTGGACCCGGTGACTTAAACTCACACCGGGTGCACTCTTCCTTTTCTGTTATCTTTATCTCACATTTATAAAAATGAGTGTAAGTTGTAGAAAACTAGCTTAAAATGTGCAAAGTGCTCTCAGCACTTGGATGCTAAAACAGTCTTCAAATACACAGAGGGCCCCCCCATTCCCATTTGACTTTGGACTTTGGATGATAAACCAACCATTATTACTCAGCTAATAAATTTTCAAATGCCATTAATATATGGTAGATTCTACAAGAAAAGTAAACATCCGAATCTATCGACTCTTAAACAAATGGCTGCACCAATTTTTGCTAATTCTTTGGATTTCTTTGTTATAAAAACTACAGGGAATGCACAAAGAATACTTTCTGGTGATTTATTAATGCAGGTGCATACTTTCCAAAGGAGCAAAGTCAGCTTTTTCCTGTGCCACTAATATATATTGATATAAGGAAAAAAATAAAATTTAAGGTAAACGGTATGCATTTGTTTTTGTGCTCTGTGAACAATACCTGATATAAACCTTACTCTAACACTATGCTCACCCAAGTTCGAGGTTCTTTTGCTGATAACTTGAAATAGTCCAGTACTGGGGCCAGCAGGTGGCATGGTGGTTAAGGTGTTGGACTCCCATATGGCCAACTACAAATCAAGTCCTGGACCTGCCTGCTTTGAAAAATCAAACTGGGCAGGTGTGTGTGCATGACCAAAATTCAGAGAGGAGAATGGAAGAGAAGGGGTTGGGTGTGGCCATCCCCGGGAGGGGGAGTGATATCTCACTTTCTCTCTCTGGCAAGCACATAGGCCCTATGGCAAAACCTTAAAAAGAAAAAGAAATAGTGCAGTACATACGGATATTCAAAAAGGGCATGGAAAATGCAGATTATGAAAAAATAAGCATAGATTTTAAACACTTTTTGTACCAAAATAAACTTGTACTTTACTTCCTATTTTTGAAAAAAAAAAGTTTGAAGTCCTCTCATATTTGTAATAATCACAGTTAAACTGATAATTTTAAAGTAATTTAAAAACTGGTGGTCTCTTTGGGACCACCAGTTAGCATAATGGCTATGTCGCTTGGACTCCCCTGTAGTCAACCATGGTTCGAGTCCTGGACCCGGTGACTTAAACTCACACCGGGTGCATGTGCGTGAGTGCCCAAGATCCTGAGAGGAGAATGAAAGAGAAGGGATTGTGGAGTGGCCTTCCCTCCCGGGGGGTGATTTCGCCCTTTCTGTCTCTCTCTCTCTGTCTGTCCGGTGAGTGCATATGCCCTACAGCAAAAACCTCTCAAAGAAAAAAAAAAACTCTTTTTTTTTTTAAGCAGATTCTAATGTTGCTAAGGTGGTTCTAAAGTAGTGTTCATACTTACTATTTTATATTTACATTTGATTGGGTTGAAAGACACATAAACATATTGTTTCTAGTAAAAATTCCTATGACTTAGAAGGTCAATTCTTAATTTCAGCTTTATTTACCACCTTCATCCTACCATTTCTAAGACTTTCTTTTTTCTTATTTCACTCTCATCATTACTATGCTATGACATTGCTGACCAAATATTTGTAACCAGGAGATCTCACCCAATACATATCAGTGTATTTTCATCCTGAAATACAATACTCAAGAACAAAGAAATTGTGCACAACCTTTCTCTAAAGGTGAAATCTTCAGAGGCTTCATCTTGCCAATGCTATGGAATCAGACGGTGCAGATGGTTTACAAAATTCTCAACAAACCTAGGTACAAAACTCCATATCTTGCTGCATTTTTGCAAACATACATAAGTGAATATAAAAAACAGCTCTCTTATTTCAGCTTTTAAATCCTTATCACGTATTATTTAGAAACATTAATCAGTTTATAAATACCAAAATGATATCAGTAGGATCAAACACAGTTTTAAAACCACTAATAAACTTTGTATGTTCTCTAGAAACAATAAAGCTAAGGACCAGCAGTTAGCGAAATGGCTATGTCGTTGGACTCCCATGTAGTCAACCACGGTTCGCATCCCGGACCCGGTGGCTTAAAACTCACGCCGGGCGTGTGTGCGTGCGTGCCCAAGATCCCGAGAGGAGAATGGAGGAAAAGGGATTGTGTCGTGGCCATCCCACCTGGGGGGTGATTTCTTGCTTTCTATCTCTCTGTCTCTCTTGTCTGTCTGGTGAGCGCACACGCCCTATAGCAAAAAAACCTCTCAAAAAAAAAAAAAAAAAAAAAGAAACAATTAAGCTCAAATGGAATTAAACTAATTGCAGAGAAGGTCTCAAACACCCCAAATTTGCTTTAACAAATGATATACTGAATGGGTCCCATGACTTTGTGGTTAAGGGCTCTCACATGGTTAACCACAGTTTGAATCCCAGTCCCAGTAGTTTGAAAACCATTCCTGGCGTATATGAGTGTGTGCCCCAAATTCCGGCAGGACAGAGCAATCAAGGAAAAGGTATTGTGGCATGCCTACACCCCACTGGGAAGTGCTCTCTTCCTCCCTCACTCTATTTCTCTTTAGTAAGCACACATGCCCTCTGCCAATTAAAAATAAGGCCAGTTCTGTGACCTGATGGTTGAGGGAGCAGATCCTCATGGCCGCTGCACAGTTAAGAGTCCCAGCTCAGAAGCCTGGGAAATGCAAGGCACAGGTGCATGTGCGCCCCACATCCTGAAAAAGAGGGAGAGATGGAGAACGGATTGCAGCCTGACCATTCCCTACAGGGGTGCATTCACCTCTTTCTTTCTCTGTTGAGTGTACATGCCCTCTAGCTAAATAATAATAATAATATTCAACTCCAGTTTAAAAATATTGTCTGTCTTTACCACTTCCCTCAATGGCCTGAATAGATATAACTTCTAGGTGACAATATTAGTTAGATTATTTTTCCTGGCTGATAGGACATTTTATTTATTCTTAACTAAATGACAAATGTAAAATTATTCTAAATTCTGGAGATACGTCTAAGATTTGTTTTCCCAAAAATTGGAGAATTGTTTTCATTCGTGCAAGGTTTTTTTGTTTCCACAAAAGTCAGTTAATTAGGTAGGAACTCTGCTAATTAATACGATAGTTCTCAAAAGGATACTCAAATGGTTGTCTGCATATGAGGCACAATACCAAAGGAACTATTTATTGTTTAGACAAATTTTAACATTTCATCCGCAACAGAGTGTATTTATTCTATCAGCATAGCAAGCTGATTTATTCAGAACTGTTGTGTCACACCTTAGTATTTTTCAGCAACTATCCATGTTAGTTTTAAGTATCTTAGAGAGATACATTTTATATTAAAACATACATACACACACACATTTATCCATACACACAGACATGCACAAACTCAATCATTCCTAGGAATATTTTTTTGGATTCTGTATACATTAAACTAAAAGTAGGGCTTATTTTGTGTGTGCATGATCAGAACAGGTAGTTTTTCTATATTCACTCTTACCTGGAACACTTTGAAATCGAATAAGCAATAGCTGTGTCCTAAAGTAACAAGTAGCAGAGAAATTAGGCAGCAGAGGGTTCAGATAGGTAGGAAAGTTAAGGTTTTAGCCAGAACACATAATTCTCTATAGCCTCCTGAGGCTGGTTGTGCTGGGCTCTCCCTAGAAGCCGGCCTGTGGAAGGCCATGTCCTCTTCCAGAATAGCCTCCTGAGGCTGGTCGTGCTGGGCCCTCCCTAGAAACCGGCCTGTGGAAGGCCATGTCCTCTTCCAGAGGGAGCCAGGAAGTGCAGCAAGAGATCCCCTCCTGAAATGTCAGGAGTTGTAGATTTGCTGATTTGCTGATTTGCAAATACCCTTGATTATGTTATCCAATGCTGGTGTCCCCTTGGAAGACAAACAGTTAGTTATTCCTAGGGTGCTGTCCTTGCTCAATTCATTTCTGGAAGAAGCTTCTCCACTTTGCGAGCTAGCTTCAGAATCCATTTAGGACCCATACAAAAGTTTGTTTTATTAATTTATTATTCTTTGAAATGTTATTTATTATTATATTTTCTTTATTTGCTATGGACTCACATGCTCACGAGCAAGAGACAGAGAGAGAGAGAGAGAGAGATTGACAAAGGAAGCCACCAGCTTACTTGAACTGTAGTTGCCCATGTGGGAATCCAACTCCTTAAAGCACCATGCCACCTGCTGGCCCCTGTGTTATTAATTGAAAGACATGCCTTGAAGAAAGTGAAGCCTCATGGGTCCTGTCAATTTTGACAAGAGCTGATACCCCAGAGCTCTGTGTTTCTTTGACCTTTCTTACACTGTTCAGAAACTAACATGTAAAACAACCACTAGTGGTCAGTTTAGCAGGAATCACCCGATCGAGTTATAGAAAAACTGCTAAACCTCTTCAAACTCAAAATGTACCTCTCCTAACATTTTAAATGTATGAATTTATATCTCACAATTTTATGTATAATTCAAGTCATGGTTTAAAACCACAAGCATTATTTCTCATTTCAAACAATATATATGATTACATTATGCAAGGAGCCTTATTATATTCTTTGTGAAAACGAGCAGTAATTATTTGCAACATCATAATCTCACCGAGTGGTGGCACACCGAGTGGTGTTTTGTTTGGACTGAGCCTGAGTTTCATTGGTATAAGCTGCTTGAGTGTATGCTATAAAATCTTCTTGCGTTTATAAAATGAAATATTAAAAAGTAATAGTCTGAACTTTTTTAAAGCTTCCAAGCATCATTTCTTTTTCTTTTAAAGTTTACTTATTTCTTTAATAAGTGAGAGAGACAGAGAAGGAAAATGAAAGCACCTCAACAGTTCTTGACACTGTGATCACTCCCAGCCTTCAGCCAACCCAGAACTGTGGGCAAGTGTGTGCCTAGCTCAGGGAGGTCTCTGCATCTGAACTGGCAAACTTCCCATGGGATTTTTACAGGTAGGCAACTCGATATGAGTAGGAAGTGCCAAAACACCAACAGAAAGGACATCGGACACACCACCCATCACTGTCAGGGCTTGCAGCCAAGCTCCTGGTGCCAATGGGAGAAAGGTTACTTGACTTCTACTGCCTAAACTGGCACTTGAGGACCTGCAGAAGGTAATTTTCTTCGCGGTCGACTACGTGGGAGTCCAGCGACATAGCCATTACGCTAACTGCTGGTTCCCTTCATGCATTTCTCATAGCTGTAGCTTTATTTGCAACTTGGAGGAGGGGGCCTCTAATCTTAAAGTTCTGGGTCCAAGAACCAAGCATTCTTTCACAATGCTCCAGTTCCCCCAATAACAGGACAGCCTCTCAGAGTGTTGTTGTTCACTGCTGTGCTTTGATTTGATTCTTCAACATCAATTTTCATATGCTTTACTTTAACTATCAACGACTATCGACTTCTCTTTAAATTTTCTAATGAATTTTGAATTTTTTTTTTTTTTTTGGGGGATTTTCCGTA
>NW_006207985.1:435845-436130 GCF_000334495.1 Tupaia belangeri chinensis
CCCCAGGGAGGATGGTCACGTTGCAATCCCTTCTCCTCCATTCTCTTGGGATCCTGGGCACACACGCACACGCACCTGGCCTGAGTTTTAAGCCACCGGGTCTGGGACGCGAACCGCGGTCTACTACATGGGAGTCCAGCGACATAGCCATTACACTAACTGCTGGTTTCCATGAATTTTGAATTTTATACAAGATAATATTCAGGGTTTTTAATTTTTATTTATTTATTTTTTATTTATTTTATTTATTTATTTTTTTCTATATGGCACATGTGCTTTGTTCGT
>NW_006207985.1:436252-493086 GCF_000334495.1 Tupaia belangeri chinensis
TTTTTTTTTTTTTTGGAGAGATTTTCGCTATAGGGCGCATGCGCTCGTCAGACACACAGAGAGAGTCATAGAGACAGAAAGCAAGAAATCTTCCCCCAGGGAGGATGGTCACGTTGCAATCCCTTCTCCTCCATTCTCTTGGGATCCTGGGCACACACGCACACGCACCTGGCCTGAGTTTTAAGCCACCGGGTCTGGGACGCGAACCGCGGTCTACTACATGGGAGTCCAGCGACATAGCCATTACACTAACTGCTGGTTTCCATGAATTTTGAATTTTATACAAGATAATATTCAGGGTTTTTAATTTTTATTTATTTATTTTTTATTTATTTTATTTATTTATTTTTTTCTATAGGGCACATGTGCTTTGTTGGAGAGACTGAGAGACAGAAAGTGAGATATTGTCCCCGGAAGATGGTCATGCTGCAATCCCTTCTCCTCCATTCTCCTCTTGGGGTTTTGGGCATGCATGCACATGTGCCTGGCATGAGCTTTAAGCTGTCATGTCCGAGACTTGAACCATGGTCAACTACAGGGGAGTCTAGTGACTTAACCATTATGCCATCTGCTGGTTTAAATTTGTTCAGTATTAGCAGAAACATGATAGTACTTTTTTAAGTTAATGAATTTAAAATTAGCATTTTTTTCCCTCTATCATAACACTATGTATCTCTTCTTTTCAGCTTATAAATTCACCAAGTATTTACTGAGCACTTTCAATATATTAGGCAGTTCGATAGGCATTTGGAACAAACTGTAAACAAGACAGACACAGCCACTGCTGCATGGACCAACTGCAAAGACAGACTGAGTAACAGTGTCAACTTTGGTAAGTGCAAGATCTAAAGAAATAAAATACAAAGACCTATCTTAGTCAGACTTTGAAAAGTATCAAGACTTCCATTCAACAACTGGGATATATTTGTACCTGGATAAAGTCACTCATTCTGCCTTTAGAGAAATTTTCAATGTCATCCAGCTAATGTGATATTTCTTGCACGTGAGGTTATTTCTATTTTTCACAGTTTACTTTTGCTTCTTTGTTTTTGACTAAGTTAGAAATAAAATTATATAGCCTAACAGCTTCTCATGGTCATTCTATCAATACGTTTTGTTGTCCACATATGCCATTTAATCTTGTTCAGAATCCTTTGTACATTTTCTGCTTACTCCAGAGCAAGGATTACGAACCCAGTCTTACAGGTGAGGAAACTGAAACCTGGAAAGTTTGTTATTTGCCTAAGCTCAAAGACCTCAAAGAACCCAGGCATTATCCCCTGTAAGTTTTTCTTTTCATACCACATCAGTAATTCATGAAATAAGAGGTCACTGATTTTAGAAATGCAAATATACTTTTAGATAAATAAGTGTATGCCAAAGGTCTAACATTTTCACATAGTGATTGCAAAGAAGTTGCAATAATTTTTCTGTGATTCAATCATGTATTAGAAATATCATACAGTATTTAGTTATTTGTCATTTTAAATCAAATTTTAAAAAATACCTTTTTAGTCTGTTGAGATTTCACAAAGACTTTTCTCTGGTTTGTGACACAAGAGACAGGAATAGAAGATAGTTTAGTCTCGCCCAGGGAACAACGACTAACGATTGCCTATCTTTTTTGACCCTCTGTAACCAAAGGAACAAAACAGTTCTTAATTTTGTCTGAATTGTGAAGCAATCTCTTGACTCCTCTTCCTACCTCAGCCTATATGTTAATTTCCTTCACCTGATTTTATCTTATTTTTTTAACCTATTATTTTGGATAAACTAGCCTGGGATCCATGGCCCCATGGCCCCATGTAGCTAACAAAATCTCCACAGAGCATTTTCAACATGAATGGAATGAAGCAGGAGGCAGAGATAATAACAGACTTGGGGACCTGAATTTGACTCTGGGCATGTTGTCTAAACTCTCAATGTCAGTATTTTCACTTCTATTTTATACATTGCATTTCTTACAGAATTCTCTCAGTATTTCCTAAGGTGTTGTGGAGGTTAAAATACTGAGCACAAACAACTACAGAGTCATGGAACACTCAATAAACAGCAGCTGAACAATTCCAAAAGGTCACCACTGATCTCTTTGAGCAGTTTTCCAGAAAACTGTGCATCTAACCAGAAGTTTTACTCAAAGGGTTCTTTAAAGTTGGAATGTGCTCCAAAGCAAACTTTATTTGCTTATAGAAAGACCAGCTCAGTGTCTCCTTTAGTTATGTAGATATAAAGAGATTAGACTTCCCACTAGTAGAAACAGAGTTTTGGTTAACCTGAAATCTTCAGCCCAAGATGCTTAGACCACCCAGGAGCTCAGCTCTATAGAGGATGAGAATGTGTCTATGGTTGCACATTCTTTGTTCTGTGGAACTTTTGTTTTTGTTTGTAAAGCAGGGGATGGAACTAAATTTACCTGGCATTAAGCAGTCTTCAGAGAGGAAAGAATCAACCTAACTCCTCTGAATTCAAAATGTTTAAGCTTTGCTTTCTCCACTGAAGACTATCTACAAAGGCAAGTGTTAGTAAAAGACAGGCATTGTTTGCAAGAACTGCTCAATAGAGAAGGATTCCAGACCAGCAACCGAGGACCAGTATGGTGACAGAAAAGATGCCTGAAAAGGACTGCTTCTGGAGACACGAGGTAGCCCCTCCGGAAATGCCTTGGTCACTCTGCCTATCCTATAGGGAAGCAGTCTTGGGAGTGTTTCTGTGAAAGGTCAAAGAGCCAGTGCTACACCAGGGCCCCCAGCTCTATGCAGAGGTATCAGGAGCCTGTGGGAGAACAGCAGGTGTGCTGTGAGGAGCTTCATCCAGCACTTTCCTTTCTTCTTTCAGACAACAGAAAACAGGAATGACCCTTCAGAATAACTGTGCTTTGGGATTGGGTGGAAGTGAAAACTTTGGGGGAGGAAAGCCAGTCAGGTGGCTTGGTGGATGAAGCATAATTGTTATTTAATCAAGACAAGAAAAGACACATTACCTAACTTTACCTGATGACTGCTACTTTAAGTGTCAGGTTTTTTCCAGTCAAGACTCTTATTTATGTCCATTTACATAACAGCCAAAACAGAAAGCTTATATCAATTTTCTAGTGATTAGTTATCAATAGGAAAGTATAAAAATATTTTTAATATGTTAAATTCTTACAGAATATAAAAAATATTTACTACCTAATTTAGCTGACAGCTTACTCCTGAGAGTCTTCATTAAGGGACATCTAAGCATGTTCTAAGAATATGTATTTTTTTTTTAGGGCAGTGAATTCAGATTTGCATATTTTAGAAAAAAAATCATTTCTTTAAATGTAGATGTAGTAGGAATATAGGTCATATCGCCAATCATTTCCCATACACTATTTCATATGGAGCTTTTTAAAGAATTAATGCAAGTCTCTGATATTGTCTAGTGTCCACCTAAAACAAGAGTCTATTCATATTTAGCCCTAAGGCATGTATTTGGCCATCACTCTTTAATTATCTGCATTATATTCAAATTATATTCAGTATGGACAATTAGTGTTAACCTTTCTACCTAGGAATATAATTTTTGATCCATACATGCAGATATTTGTAGAAGCCACTAAGCAAATTATTTTTCTCATATGGAATGTGTGTGTTTAGAAGGGAGCACTAAATGTCCACCAGAGGGATTGACCCTGAACTCTGGTGATTTTCCACACCATATCTGGTTGGTAGGACTTCTTCTAAGTCCCCTTTGAATGCCTTGACCCTTTCCAGTTCTAATCATCCTTAATAAACCAATGTGTCCTTCATTTCTTTTTCTTCAAGTCCTGGCCTTACCAGAAGATAATGTTAACAGTAATTGCTCCACAGGTAACCTGATATTGATAAAAGGGTCTATTGGGACTATACTTGGTCTATACTATACTTGGTCTATACTATACTTGGTCTATATTCTACTTGGTCTATACTATACTTGGTCTTTCCATACTTGGAATAAATTTAAACATTGCACACTTTCAATAGCCACCATCCACCTTGGCTCAGAAACTCCACAACCCTTTGAGCAATGAGATGATAAAGGGTGGCAGAAAATGTATGAGACCCCCACAAAGGTGGGAGTGCCTTTGAATGAGTGGGGAGGGAAGGACAAGCCTCAGTAGAATACGGGACAGCACCAACCACAATACGAGGGCTCCTAGACAAGATATTATCTCTGCAAGAGATACATAGTCTGCAAGTCTTAGACCAAGAACTGCTGAATCAGGACATGCACTCAACACATCGCTTTCTACAACCATAATAGCAATTTACCACCATCTAATTCCTTTGTAGTATTGGCATCTTCAAGGTCACACAGCTACAGTATTTTCTCATTATTTCCCTCAGTTCTGTCATTTTGCCTTTTCCAAGATAAAAGTTGTTTCTAGTTCATTATATTATAAACGTTAGATCTTGGAAACATTTTCTCTGTCTTTAATTTCAACTATGCTTAGGAGAAATCTCATCTGTGTGATTTATTCCTTCATATTATTAATAAATAAGTTAAATAAAGCTAGAATCGCTCCATCTTTTTGCACCCACCATTGGGCAATTTTTATGTAATTGAAATACTGCTTATTTCTACTTCATTGGCAGATCACTTCATGACCCAGGCTTTAGGAAAGTATTTAAGGTATTAAATCTAAAAGAATACATCAACGGCCGCAAAAATAGTATCTTTTCTCATAAAGCCTGAAAAATGGCAAAGAAATACAGAGTTTGAAGGTAGACTTAGTTTTGTCTCTTGACAAATTTTGGTAAGCTCATTGTTAAGCCGGCAAGAGCATTTTTCCTGAGCAGTTCCACTGTCTCTGTTTCTAAATCATTCTGTATGTCAAGATAAGCTTATCTATACATCACAAAATGTCTCTGAAATATAGCTTACTCAGGACAAAAAAACGCTATCTTAATGTATTATGTTCTAATTAATCATACACAGTTCAGAAAGATAAAGATTCTTTTGCAAAACCAGAAAAATAAAATAAAGGGGTTAAGACCAATAATAAATTGGCACTCTGAAGGAGTTTAGAGTCTTTGTTTTTCTGATGTTTCTTCATCTGGAAGCCTGGAGGATACTGTTACAATCACTAAAGGAATTTAATTCTTCCTACTAGAGCTGTTTCTCTCAGCAAAACAATTAGGTGATTAAAGAGGTTTACACAGTGCATCACTGTGGTCTAAGAAGGATTTGTACTTGACATTACTTGTAAGTGTAATTCGCAGGGGAAAATCTAACTTTCATGGACTTTTTTATATAAAGGCAAAACAATCAATTATTATTGGGGGAGGAGATTAAGAGGGAGAGAGAATTGTATCTGATATTGAGAAGCAAATTCAGTTAATTTTTTGGGGGAGAGGTCAAGGGGGAGAAACAAATGGTTATTGTGCAAACACAAACTTTATTGGGGGGGAGAGGCCAAGGGGGAGAATCAAATGGTTATTGTGCAAACACAAACTTTATTGTCCAAAACAAACAAACAAAAAATAGAAGGGAGGGGTTTTAATCTGCTAATCTTCTTTCCAGCAGTATCCTTTTAATCTCCCAGGGAATAGTAGGCTCTATAAACAGAAACTATCACGGCAACCCAACAATTTTCAGGATAAGGACACATATTTATCACAAGGAAGATTTGACTAATACTTTATGGTATTAAAATTATGTGGAAATTAACTCGTCCTACCTTTCCTAAGGCTAATAGCTCCTTTCTTGTCTCTGGTAGTAGTTTCCTTTCCTAGAATGCAAAGAGAACATATTGTCTAAATGCGAATGTGCATCTACATCCTCAAGATATAATCTTCATCTTAGTTTTTTCAGACATTGTTCCAACATGTTTTATATATTCGGATTATAGCCTCTATCTATAGTAGTCATTTCCATCTTTTCTTTTATACTATAAAATCCTGGAGGGTTTATGAAAGAATTGTATGGAGGAGTTGAGTTTGACTTGAAGTATTTCAGTTAGCAGAGAAAAATGAATGAAATGTACTGATGGTGTTTAATCAAAAGAGCAAAATGGACTTTTCAGTTCTGAAAAGCAAGTTTTCACTTGAAAACTATCAATAGACGTTTTCACTTTCATTGACTCAAACCTATACTTAAACTCTTTCTATCTTGCCTTACTTCTGAAATCTTTTTCTTCTTAGAAGGATGTCATTCAACATGTACTTCTCACCATGTTTTCCAGGTGGTCTTCTACACCATAAACTCTCCCATTTAACTTTCATTTCCCATCACGTAGCTTATTACCAGTATCATTTATGTTCATGGCTAAAGATACTTTGTAATCCAAAGAATTGGAACCATGCATATAACAATATATCAATAAGTAAAGATGTTCCTAATGCGTAACTAGTTACAATTCACAGGAGACTACTCCTGTTCAACCACTTGCCCTGTCATACTGATTTCATTCCAGGTGCAGTAGCGTTAGGCAGGAGAAGTCCAGTTGCATTATAAAAGCTGCCCTTACAAGTTACAGGACCATTGGGAATGGTACTCTAACTGCAGAAACTTCTTAGAGCAGAATCAAGGCTCATGGGGCGCTGCATTGTCAGGCTTCTCCTGCAGTGCCTCAGATCTCGGGGACTGATCCCGAAACACGTGGGTCCAGCCAGGAGCAGCAGAGCCATTCAAATGAGTCTGCTGGCATGTGGAAGATCAGTGAGTGCATCTTTGAATTTTGTTCTGCCCACCTGCCTCCTGCAGAAGGTGGGAGATCAGAGGCACGGCAGGATCAGTGAAGAGCATCCCGTATTTTGGGGAAGTCGGTCTCCAGGAGGGTGCATGGTTGTGCAGCCCGTTAATGAAGGTAGACACTTAGGAGGTTAGAATGCAAAAGCATGGCATGTTGCATCTGCTTCATGGTTTAAGGAGGCATTATATAACACAGAAATTGGAAAGATTAAAAATAAAAATTCGCCCAGTGCTATTGAGGAAATAATCTTGCAAGGGTCACTTGAGTGAATACTGAGTGAAGGTCTGGATTCAGATCTCACGTGTGTGTCCAGTGCAAGCTACGTCTTTCTACCATGGCTGCTGCTTCTGCAAAATGGAGATAATGGTGGCCTCTGCCTCAGAGAGCTGGGATACTAAACAACCCGGCAGTTATGAATTACAGAAACAAGTTTATATTATCATCTCTACCAGCAACATTATGTTTACAGGAAAAATGAAAAAACAAAGGAAAAGACCATGGTAAACGGGACATAAGTTTGTATAGAGAAATGAATATGAAGGGTAGCAAACATTTCCAGGTTCCTAATTTATTTTTAAAAAAAAATCAACGTTAACCCTGGGGGTGTTAGTGGCATAATTTTTGGACCTTCATAAAGGTCCAAATGTCCAAGATGTGACAACAACTATAACACTGAATTCTACCTCAAAAGAAAAGACATTTTTGGGACCAGCAGTTAGCATAATGGCTATGTCACTGGATTCCCACGTAGTTGACTGCGGTTCGCGTCCTGGATCCGGTGGCTTAACACTCACGCCGGGCGCGTTGTGCCCAAGACCCCGAGAAGAGAACGGAGGAGAAGGGATTGCGGCGTGGCCATCCCCCCTGGGGGGTGATTTCTCGCTTTCTGTCTCTCTGTCTCTCTCTGTCTGTCTGGCGAGTGCACGTGTCCTATAGCGAAAACCTCTCCAAAAAAAAAAAGACATTTCCTTTGAGAGAGTTCAAAAAATTAGCTGAAACATTGTTTAGGATCTGTTGCATTAAAGTTTGAATCAAAAGGAAGATATTCCTTTAATGATTTTGAAATCATTACCGAAGGTTTCAAGCATACAGACAGAATGAACATTACCTAGCATGAATAACCATCCCTCTTTGCCAATCTTGTTTCATTTTCATCCTCCTCTCCTTTCTACTAGATAATTTGTAGCATACATAAATCACTTACATGAATGATTCTTGATATAAACCACATTGCCATCAAAACACATGTAAGTATTGTTTAATACTATCAAATATCCATATTTTTTTCTAAAAGCAAAGTATTTAAATGGGAGAACTGGGGTGTCCTCAGACTCTGCTTGCTTTCTCTACACTTCAGATGTGAACTAACTTAGCTCCTGTTGTTTTCTAGTTTATTGAGGCTGTTAGTATATATGAACATAAAACATTTGATCTCTTTGGAAGGAACAGACAATGCAAATCTAAAGGAGAAGACTTAAGAAACAGCATGATTGGACCAGCTGGTGGTATGGAGGTTAGGGCAGCTGGATCCCACATAACCAACAGTATGAAACCTCAGACCCAGAAGTTTCATAAACATATGTGCACATGTGCCCAAAATCCCAAAAGGAAGGAGAAATAGAGAAGTGATTGCTTTGTGGCTGTCCCCCATGGGGCACGTTTCCTGTTTCTCTCTCTGAGTCTCTCTCCAGAGAGGACATGTACCATGTAGCAAATTTAAAACAAAACAAAACAAAACCCACAATCTAATTATGGACAGAGAAAGAAAATGGAAGGGAAGAAAGAAAAGGGATTATGGCTAAACGAGAGCAGAAGTGTCACTGTGAGAGATCTAAGCAACCAAAGTAACTTTGGCTTTCGAAGAAATGGCCAGTACTTGACTGGGAATCGGTTATTAAAAACTTTCAGAGCAAGAAAACAGGTATCATTGTCATTGCAGGGAGGAAAATCACACACACACACAAAATGACATGTCATCACAAATTTGAAATTATATACTATTTTTATTATTAGAGATGACTAATGAGGAAATAAAACAGCATAGCATTATATACTGAAGGAAGGCCTACAAGTTTATTAATATTTGTGCCATGTGCAAATGTGTATTAAAAACATACAGAATTGACTTGGAATCCTGACTTCCTTCATGTGGAATGACGTTGAGAAAGAGCTTTTCCCCTCATTTAGACCCAGTTTTCTCAATTAAAAAAATGGGGATTTGTAACAGATATTTGACAAGGTTACGGTGAGGCTTATGAGGCAGCACCGTGCTAAGTGGTTAGCTCAGTGCCTGGTCCAGACAGTAAATAAAAGTCATGTATTAGTCACCCTCCTTAGAAGGAGTGGTGGTAGCTGTTGTAGTACTATTAATATTTTTCTATCTTGCAGCCAGCTCCTTCTGTCCAGATGCTCTATCAGAACAAAGAAAGAGAAGCAAGGACAAAAAGAGGTAACACAAACAATAACCACATATTCCAGGAAGCCAGCAGGGACCGAGGGCAACAGTTCAGAAGGAAAAAGGGTGGACTTCGGAGGGTAGGACTTAGGGATCTTTGGTTGGGACTTAACCTCATGCCTTGAGGGGAACAACAACAAACTAAAATAAAACTACATTTTTAAAAAAATAGAATGCCCTACAAAGTAGTTTGGGGGAAAAGTGCAGAAAAAATTCAAGCCATTCTTTGCTAAAAGTAGGCTCCAAAATTGATCTGAAAGGAAATACACTAAGATATGTGAATGAACATTTTGTTAAACATACATTTTATTTAGACGAATAGTAATTTAACTTCAGATAACAGAACTAAATATTTTATTCCTTGAAACTGAAGTCTACAAAGTATCTGATACTTATACAGTGATTTTGCTAGAACTTGGGGAAGATGGGACAGGGTCAGGAATTTATGATCACTTATTGTAGCCATTTCCTTTGCTTATAATAGTGTTTTAATTCAGAAAAAGAAATCATTTCAAAAGATCAGGAAAATGGTCCATGCAAAATGATGCATTTCTCAGATGTTTCATTTAGAACTTGCTAAACTTTGAGAGAGACCCATTGAAAGGAAAATAACGAGAACATGCCTTAATAGTTCATTAAAGGCCTGGGACTGGCTGAAAGATCTATTCATATTATAGTACTCGTAATATCAAGCAGTGGAAGGGAAAAAAAATGCTATGACCTTGAAAACCCTCAAATAAATTGGGTCTATAAACTTTGATGTCTCCTTCACGGAGATTGCAGTACTTTTTAGTCTTTCTTCCTTTCTTTATAATATATGGCCTGAGTTCGAAACAAAATGTAAAACGGTTGTTTTATCATGTTTTTGAAAGGAGGGAGTTTGACTCTTCCAGTGAAAAAAGTTTGATATAATGCACATAGACCAACATTAATTACTAATTTTATGAAAAATGACATGCCAAATTAATTACCGATGAGATATTTTAGTGGAAATATGCCAGGATTCAGATTGTTTTGGGCAGAGTGGCTCAGTAATAAATATTTAACACACTGTGGGATATTCTGGTTGCCCTGGTCGGCCGTTCATTTCCTTTGATCCCTGGGAACTAATTTTGGTTGCAGTCAACTGTAACTGACAGCAGACAGCTCGCTCTTTTTTTTTTTTTTTTTTTTTTTGTAAACCAGGCACCTAATGTCCATTTTCCCATTTGCTTTTGCTTTTCATATGACCGTACTTCTATCCCAGAAAGCAATAAGACATAGTACCTGAATCTGTTGCCAGCTACTGTGTGCTAATCATTTAATACTTTAGATTTTAATCTAATTTTCCTGATGTTTCTCGCACTTATTTTTTAAAGACCTCCCCGTAGTGAAAAAAATCACTTTGAATATAACTTAAAAGCACAGAGTTACTATACTAACATTATTATCCTTTAACAACTAAGCCGTTCTGTTTAAGTACAGTATTTTATAAGCCAATAGCACACTGTTTTCCTGAAGTCTTATCCTAAGGTGTTTAATTTTTCCAAAAGAAATCTTGGGATTTCAAAAGAATAGTATAGCTAGATAAATTATGAATTTTAGTTTGAATGAGTTTACCAGCCTAATATATTGTATTAGTTATTCAAAATATACATCTGTATCTAACATCATTTTATCATGCCCATTACGAGTGGAAGTTTTAAATAGCAGAGCCTCCAAGTTAGAGTATCTTTCAAAACTGAATAAGAAATAATTCAATGATTCATATTTTCATAAAATACCATACATGATTTTAAACCACATAATCTATTTTGAAGCACAAATTCATACTAATTGCTTAGATTGACTAATCCTTTAGGAATGAATGCAAAGTATTTAATTCTTATGCTAAATCAAAATGAGTAAATTTCAGATATATTTACAGAATCTTTTAGACTTGTGTTGTCCAATGGTAGCCATTAGCCACGTGTTTATTTCATTTACAATTAAAATTAAATTTAAAATTTAATTATTTTTTTTTCTTTTATTCAAATTCCTTGTATGAATTAAACATGTAACCAGAGGGACCTTCAGTAGATAAAGACTGTGTACTGTGTCCTTGTGTCCTAGAGCTGGTATGTCTGAGGGGTGGAAGGTGGGAGTCAGGGGGACAGATTAGTAAAGGGAAATTGAGAAAGAGGACTCATTTTCATTTTTTTTTTTTAAGAGGTTTTTGCTACAGGACATGTGTGCTCGCCAGAAAGACAGAGACAGAGAGACACAGAGAGACAGAAAGCGAGAAATCACTCCCCAGGGAGGATGGCCATGCTACAATCCCTTCTCCTCCATTCTGTTCTCAGGATCTTGGCCATGCATGCACACAAGCCCGATGTGAGTTCAAGCCACTGGGTCCAGGACTCGAACTGCATACGACTACATGGGAGTTCAGAGACGTAGCCATTACACCATCTGCTGATCCCCAGAGGACTCACTTCCATTGAAGAGATACTTATTGAGTAACTCTGCTAAGCACTGTGGATGGAGTTGTGATATAAAGTAGACAAAATTGCTGTGCTCACAGGATTTATATTTTTAACTTTATGTGTGTGTGTGTGTGTTTTAAAATACACCTATCTCTCATGAAACAAAGAGAGAGAAACATCTCCAGTAGAGTCTCTGCCCAATCCCCTCCCAGCATGCCCGGATCACTGTCACCTGTGCACATGCCTAACACACACAGGGAGGCCCTGGGATATAAACCCAGGACCCTCTGATGTGGGTCCAGCATTGCCAGTAATGTAGTACTAGCCGACCCTCATTATATGCTTTGAATGACAAATAATAATTGCACATTTAAATGTGGCACAGTGATTTCTCATTACATGAACAAAATATGCAATGATCAAAATAGAGAGAAGAACACTGACATCATCTCAAACATGTACTACTACTTTTTCATGTTGTATTCGAAATTTTCTCTTCTACTATTTTGAAAGAAAAAGTGAATTGTCACCAACTATGGTTGCTCTACTATGCTAGAACTCATCCAGTTATCTAGTTGTCATTTTGTATCAGTTAACCAACTTCTCACAATCTTTCTCTCCACCATCTCCTCCCCAGCTTCTGGTACCTACCATTCTACTCAGCTCTCTGATTTAATTAAAAATTCAACTCTTTAGTTGTACTAGTCATATTTAAACACTCAGTAACCACAGGTTATAGTGGTAACTGTATTGGACTGAGCAAAGTTATAAAATGTTTCTATAATGGAGCTTCAAAAATGTAATGGAAAATTTTCATTAAAATGAGTATTCTAGTGCCAAAAAAAATTTAAATCCATAGTTTTGTTTTGTTTTGTTTTTTTCCTGATAAGCAATTTCCATATTTGAATGCCTCTCTCCTCCTTCTAGATCATCATCATAGAAAGTTCTATGGCATAGCACAGTCTTAGAACATTCGATTTTTCTAGTATCTACATTCTGGTATGTAACAAATATACCAAAAAATGAGTTACCACATATTGACAACCTATATACTAAGGATGATACTTGGTCATTATAATGTTATAAGACCAAAATTATAATGAACTTGATAGATTTGGCTAATTAAGATATACATATCAAAAGATGATTTTATTTATTTTTTGTTGTTGTTCTTTTTGGCTATAGGGCACAGGTACATGCTACAGACAGAGAGAGAAAGAGGGAAGGTGAGCAGTCACATCCGAGGGGATGGCCATGCTGCAATCCCTTTTCCTCCAGCTTCCTCTTGGGATATTGGGAAAGCTCACACAGACACACCCAGTATGATTTTCAAGTCACAAGTCCAGGGATTTGAACCACAGAGTTGGCCATGCGGGATCCAGCACTTTAACCTTCACATCACCTGCTGGCCCTTTTTAAAAATCACAGATACTTTTGTGTTTGTTTTTAAGATCGAGCACTTGACAAATTTGCACACCATTTTTACTCAGGAACAAGGGCTCATCTTTTTCATATTGTTCTTTTAAATATTTTTCTTAAAATTAATCCACCAATTTGTTCCATGAGCAAGAGACACAGAGACATCCACAGCACCTCCAGTGGTGTCTTGATGCCACAATTCTCCCTGCTTGGTCCAGCTCTGGATCCCAGGCATGCATGTACCTGGCCTGTCGGGGAGGTCACAGGATGTGAACCCGAACATTCTCATACACGTCAGCCTCGAAGAGTACTGTGTTTTACCCCTGCATCATCATCTAACCCCAAAAAGTCTTTTATATTTGGTAAAAGAATGTACTGAAAAATCTACCCAACTATGCACAGACTATGAGTCTCTTATTCATAGCTATGAAATCCAAATGCTAATAAAAATTTTACAAACTACCACTAGGGTAAGAAAAATTAGACTGGATTAATAGTAAGATGAGATGGAGTGAATAAAATAGTCTCTAGGGATCAATTAATTTTTTATTGATGTATATATACACACACAAGATTCTGATTAGATTTTATCTGCTCTATCTCAACATGTGTTTTCCCTTGTTGGCTTAGATCTAGTCTTCTTGTACTGGAGATTTGTTACATGAATGTTCTTTTTCTTTCATATCTCCATATATTCCCTTTCTACGGACTTCTCATAAACAATAAACAACACATTAAATAAATTTTCAAGGTACAGTTATAAATTACATTAATTACCTTAGACACTTTATTTCCCAGAGTGTTATATTTAATACCTAACAGTATTTTTTAAAATCTAATTAAAGCATGTTCAATTTATAAGAATGTGTTTACTATATAAGAAAATTAGAAATGTTTGTTTTATTAGGGTCTCTGTATTTGTGCAAATTGTTACTGCTTGCCTTGATAGTCCCTGGGAGTGGTACCTCCTGGACGTGCAAGGTGGAAAATTAGCAGAGCCATGCACCTCTGGGCCCTGCCATTTTCCGAAATTTGATTTGTGAATATTTCTGAAGAATATATGGCACACCATGTCCAAGTGTCAAGAAGAAAACATGGTCACTAGTCAGATAAGACTTGCTCCTGGTTCTAGAACTAAACACCCTTGGCACCTATACTTCCATGACTGGATCCTCATTGCACTTAGGTAAATATTCTGTAATACTTAGAGAGCAAACACATTTATTTATTCACTGATTTACTCCTTTCAAAAGTACACGAGACCATGGTGGCTAAGACAGCTGGATCCCATATGGTCGAGAATGCAGTTTGAGTCCTAGACTCGGTAGTTTGAAAACATGTGCAGGGCCATTGTTCATATCTACTTGAAATCCCAAAAGAAGGGAGAATAGAGGATAATGGAGGAGAAGAGATTGTGCCATGGACCATTTTGTATAGGGAATATGTTCTCACTTTCTCTCTCTTCTCTGTCTATCTAGAGAGCACACATGTCTTCCGGCAAATGTTTTAAAATTATTTTTTAAGTGTACACGTCATATACCAGGCCTTGGTCTAAAAACAGAATAAAACAATCTTTGCCTGAAGGCTGTTAGAGTTGAGGATACTGGAAATATCGAAGAAATAATTAAGATACATTATTGTAACGTCAACCAAATGGGCATGCAAAACTATTACGGAAGCAGAGTGAGTGACTACCTAGACCACTTAGGAGTATCAATAAAAGTTCCTTAGAAAAAATATTACTTTAGAGTAATTCTAAAATTTGAGCAGGAATTAGCCAGGTAAGAGTGGTTATACTAAAATCACAAGATTAAAATTATATGTTGAGGACAACTGAACAATTAAAGCAGGAGGAGCCTGAGCCCTGGACACCACAAAGCCACTACAGTAGCACTAGACATGCAGTTGGACAGTCCTGTGAGAGAAAACTGAATTTCCAAGTTCTTTATGTCACTATCACCTTTTAAGTTGTTTGGGGTAGAGGTTTTGCCTTAGGGCATGTGCACTTCCTAGAGAGAGAGAGACAATGAAAGTGAGAAATCATCCCCTGGGGAGATGGCTACACTATGCACCCAGCATGAGTTTCAAGTCACTGGGTTTGGGACTGAGTACGGTCAGTCATGTGGGAGTCTAGTGACATAGCCACTAGGCCATCTACTGGTCCCTTTTACTTTGAGATCCTTGCTATGGCTGCTATCTTTTGATTTTTAAAGTATGTAAAGTTATTTTTTAAATTTTTAAATTCTTTCATTTTTAATTTTTTTGAGAAGTTTCTGCTATAGGGCGTGTGCACTCGCCAGAAAGACAGAGAGAGACAGAGAGACAGAAAGCAAGAAATTACCCCCCATGGGTTGATGGCCGGGGGGATGGCCACACTGCAATCCCTTCTTCTCCATTCTCCTCTTGGGATCTTGGGCACGCACGCACACATGCCCGGTATCAGTTTAAGCCACCGGGTCTGGGACTTGAACTGTTGTCGACTACATGGGAGTCCAGCAACATAGCCATTATGCCAACTGCTGGTCTCATTTTTTAAATATTTTAACAATACTTCACATTCATTTTTACATTATTCCTGCTTTTAGATTACAATTCTCAAATGTACCTTTGAACTAGAATCTCTAGTGACAGGTTTTCTCACTTTCCCTCTTTCTTTCTTACTGGAGAGCACACATGCCTTTGTATTTATAAGGCAAACCTAGATTGTGATAGGTCAATGTTAGCTATCTGATATACCTTTTTAACTAAGACATATGTCCATCAATTCTGGACATAAGACAGTTAATTTTGTAGACATGTAAAAAGTCACTTGGTAGAATGAGACGCAACTCTCTGAGAGGCTGACCCATGTGGGAAGGTTCCAGATTCACATCAGGAGACCTCCCTGAGTATGCCAGGCATCTGCACACTCAGCATCCAATTCTCACTATGCTTTCCCTGTGTGTATATATGACACTGAAACATAGTATGGAGACATTTTACAAAGGCAAAATTTGATGCAAGAGTCTTCTTCTTTGTACTTAAAAAAGTATGTATTATTTGCTAGGTCTGAAAAATGAAGGACAATTGCAGATTAAGTACGCTGTAGTACTAAGAACCCTGCAAAATAACTACTTATAATGGATTCTTAATTAAGAAGGCAATACATTTTAATGGCATAAATGCCACATTCTATCGTTTCAAATACAGTTGTGCCTGAGTTATTCATTTTTCTTGGAGAAATTAAGATGATAAACTATGACTCTACATGCAAAACTATGTTATGTTGAATACTATATATCGAGCAGTCGGGAAAGTCATGACACATTTATGCATTAAAAAAACAGAAAAATGCCTTTCCTGACAACCTAATAATAGGAAAATAATTAAATCTAGAGCACAAAGAAGGTATTGTTCTTTAATAGAAACTGGAACTTCATTGGTCAGAAGACAAAAAGGATTAGGTAACTACCTGCTTTTAAAGATTATGTACACTTCTCGAGCAATGTAAACTAAAGCACTGTTTTAAATGTTCAATTATTAGGTATTCTTTAGCAATCAATAAAATATTGTACATCACTAAATATTACTTTCAATTTCCAGACATGGTCTTATTTTATAGTAAAATTGATAATAATACTAATAATTAAAGATAATAATTGATGACATAATTGGGTTGATTTATATTTGATACATCTTCATATAATTATATACTACTTATAGGTGTCCAATAAGTTTTTAATGTCTAGTTTTGCTATAGGACACATGTGTTTAGCAGAGACAGAGATGGAGAAAGGGAAAAATCAGCCCCCATGGGAGATGGCCACCCTCCATACCTTCCCCTTTTGGGATTTTAGGTTCACATTTACCTGTGCCCAGTGCATTTTTCAAGCTGCCAGGCCTGAGACTTGAACCATACAGTCAGCCATGTAGAATCTAGCTGCCACTGACTGGCCCTAAAATTATTTTTTTTCTCTGGGCCGGCATGTGGTGTAGTGGTTAAGGGCACTGGACTCCTACATGGATGTCCTCAGTTCAGGTCCCGGACCTGGTGGCTTTCTCTCTCTCTCTTTCTCTCTCCCTCTCTCTCAGGTCAAACTAGAATAAATGAATAAAGCTAAATAAAATAATTCTAGAAAGAAAAAATTTTTTTTCCTTAGAAGCCATTTAATATTCTGATATTTTTCTTTCTTTCTTTGTCTTCTTCTCTTTAAAAAAAAAAAAGAGGTTTACACCTTAGGGCGTGTGTGGTTGCCAGAGACAGACAATGAGAAAGAAAGTAAGATCACCCCCTGGGGGTAATGGCTATGCTGCAATCCCTTCCCCTCCTTTCTCCTCCCAGTATTTTAGGCACATAAGCCCACATGCCTGAAGTAATTTTCAAGCCACTACGTCTGGGACAGAACCACAGTCGGCTATGTGGGAGTCCAGCAAAGTAACTACCACGCCATCTTCTGCCACTCCCCCACCTTATTTTCTTTTAAGGTTTTGCCAGAGGATGTGTTTCCTTGTCAGAGAGAGACAGAGAGACGAAACATAAGGAATCACTCTTCGGGCTGGAAGCCACATCACAATTCCTTCTCTCTAGTCTCCTCTTGGGATTCTGGGCATGCAAGCACATGCACCCGTCATAAATTTCAAGCCACAAAGTCTAGGACTTGAACTGCAGTCGACCATGTGGGAATACAGCGCCTTAACCACCACACTATCTGCTGGCCCAATATTCCAACATTTCAACTGACTTAACTTCAGTTATAGAAACAAAATCAGGTACCATTTAATAAAACACCGAGAAACCATAATAGAAGGAAAGCTATCCCCCACCCTGCTGTGTTTGTTACAGTTGAATGTTAGTGAGACAGTCCTTTTTAAACCAGACGAATCCTCCATGATAAGACTGTTGTCTAAATTTTACATTACAAGTTTAAATATTATTCCATCTCAACGATTCTCTGATGAGAGATGGAGGAAAAGGGAACGAGGTGGGTAATTCTGTAAAGGTCCCAGTAATCCATATTTGGAGGCTGAAATGAAAAGTATTCTCAAATCAATGGCAGCATAATAAGCTAAAGAAAACACCAAACTTATCTTCTGAAATAACTTTCCAGCCACTCACACGTGCAAAGCCTGATTTGTTTTCCCTAGAGGAAAGAATCGTCCTAATCACATCTTCCTCCTAAGATTGAATACTATTCACAACATCTTTATTTATATTTCCAAACCTGAGGAAATATCATAGGTCTATTGTGCCAGCAGGTATAAATTCAGGACTTGCAAAGACATAATATGTAGTTCATTGGATTTTTTTTTTTTTTTTAAATCGGAATCACAGCTAAAGCAAACTCAACATAAAATGACAAGCCAGAATGATCAACGTCTGCTCCTAACAAATCCACTCTTCCAGCCCTTAAGCATTATGTGCTACAGCACAGAAGCCTTGCAGTCGATGTATCTGAACTAGAGAGGACAGCATAATACCTAAGCAAGCATTCCAGGGGGAGCCGAGGGGTGACTGTAAACAGAGCAGGCACCAGAAATGCTATAAAGCAGAAATTCAAATATGACATGGCAGAGCTCTGAAGTGCTAGCAATCAACTATGGCAGTCAGCCGACTGCTCTCACAATTGGGGCGGAAGTCTCTCAAACAGAGTCACAAATGGTTACCGGTTCTGAAACTTTGCTGCAATTTCAATAAGCAGTCTTTGCATAAAGGGAGAGTGCAGATAACTATAAGGCACATTAGGTCAGTGAGAGCACTTAGAAACTGGGAGTTGGGAGAAAAAGATATTTGATGTTACACGTGAATTCTAAATGATCACTATTGCCTCTATAAACTATGGTACAGTCAGTGGGAATCATGTGTAGCTAGCTGGAAGTATGATATGTTGACAACACCCTGATTTGAAATAAATTAAACATTCATACTACAGTAGATCAGATCCTCAGGTCATTAGAGAAAGACACCTGTTTGTTGAAATCCCCCTTCAACTTCTTACAAAAAAAATAGAATGACAAATACTAACATAAATAATCATTGAGCAGAGGAAGGTGAAATCCTTAGGTAACTTCACAGCATCAATTATTTGGGCAGTTAAAATGTGAATTATTCAATGGAAATGGGATACTGAGCCATACATTTTAAATAGTTAAGAGCCTTTGCTTCAGGTATGGTAAACCAAAATAAGATAAATCAGTATAGCACTCTTAATTCTGTTCAGCAAACATTTACTGAAGCTACAATGTTTGCTAGGGACAGAACTAGGCACTAGGAGGGTTTGAAGATAAATTTATATGCAATGTTAGTTTACTTATTATTTAAAATTTTTTTTTTAAGATTTTTACTATAGGGAGCATGAGCACACCAGAGACACAAAATATGATAAATCACTTCCCAGGTGAATGGCCACACCACAATCCCCTCTCCTCCATTCTCCTCTAGGGATCTTGAGCATGGACACATATGCACCTGGCATGAGTTTGAAGCCACCGGGTCCAGGATTTGAACCATGCTCAACCATGTGGGAGTCAAGTACCTTAACCACTACACTACCTGCCGGCCGCTATGTTAGATTAAGTTAGAAAGATGTTTAAAATAAACTAAGTAATGTGTATTTTATTTCAATATGAGTAAAACTCTCCACAATTTATGATTATTCAAAAATCCAGTTAACTCAAAGCTAAATGTTATATGTGTATGTGTGTGTGTGTGTGTGTGTGTGTGTGTGTGTGAGCACATGTACATGCATATTCCCAATTGAGTGTGTGTCTGTTGTGTTCACCTAATTATAGTCATGGTATTTTACAGAAAGCCTGAATTGGAATAAATGTCATTTGAAACATTTATCCATTCCATTTATTTTTCACAAAGGTTTCATCACTGTTTTTTTAATTGCTAGAAGGCACCTGCTTAACAGAGAAAGAGAGAGAGAAAACGACCCTCGCCCCCAAAGGGCATAGTCACACCACCATTTTTCTTCCTTCATTTCTCCTCCTCAGAATTTTGGGCATACCTGCACATACACTCCACCATGTTTTTGAAGTTGCTGGGGCAGGATTCAAACCACCAATGGCCTTATATAATCTGGCTCTCTTAAGTATTGTGCTGTGGGGTTGGCCCCACAAAGATTTTCTACATCTGATTTTTAAAAGGATACTCAGAAGTGATCTTTGGGTCCCTAGAGTTAGAAAAACAAAGTCCTATCTCACTACTAATTGTGAGATTAACTGTTAGAAAAAGACCAATATGGAGAGTAAACCTGAGGAAATAAGGAAAACGGGAGGTTCTAAGGCTAGCTCGGTCCATCTGGGTACTGTGATCTCAGGACTCTTACCTACCTTATGTCCATCCCCTTTCCGTTTTAACTCTATTTGCAGTCAGGGAAACCAGAATTTGAGTATTGCTTTATTTTTTATCATTTGTATGACACTGGACAATGTATCTTCCAATTTTAAGTTTTCTTGTTACCGTTTGTGCTGTTTACTCATACTGATATTATTAATATGAAAATCCACACTATTCTCACAGTCATCCACTTGGCTTGTTCTTGTAGCTACATATTTCTTCATTCATTTCTGGCAAACTGGGATGAACATTCTATTACCAACTTAATAAACAAAATGAATGAAAGAAAAAAATGCCTGAGAGATGCCACAAGATAGTTGCTTCAAAGGCGTGGCGTAGATCTTTCAGGACATCAGCAAGGAGGACATAAAAGATCATGGACACATTTCTTGTTCTTGCCAACTAATCCTATACCAAACTATGGAGGAAAAGTCACCATTGTCCCTTGGGAAGCATAGAAAATAACATTTTGAAGTCAAAATATTTGTGCTCGACAACACCCTGATTTGAAATAAATTAAACATTCATACTACAGTAGATCAGATCCTCAGGTCATTAGAGAAAGACACCTGTTTGTTGAAATCCCCCTTCAACTTCTTACAAAAACAATAGAATGACAAATACTAACATAAATAATCATTGAGCAGAGGAAGGTGAAATCCTTAGGTAACTTCACAGCATCAATTATTTGGGCAGTTAAAATGTGAATTATTCAATGGAAATGGGATACTGAGCCATACATTTTAAATAGTTAAGAGCCTTTGCTTCAGGTATGGTAAACCAAAATAAGATAAATCAGTATAGCACTCTTAATTCTGTTCAGCAAACATTTACTGAAGCTACAATGTTTGCTAGGGACAGAACTAGGCACTAGGAGGGTTTGAAGATAAATTTATATGCAATGTTAGTTTACTTATTATTTAAAATTTTTTTTTTAAGATTTTTACTATAGGGAGCATGAGCACACCAGAGACACAAAATATGATAAATCACTTCCCAGGTGAATGGCCACACCACAATCCCCTCTCCTCCATTCTCCTCTAGGGATCTTGAGCATGGACACATATGCACCTGGCATGAGTTTGAAGCCACCGGGTCCAGGATTTGAACCATGCTCAACCATGTGGGAGTCAAGTACCTTAACCACTACACTACCTGCCGGCCGCTATGTTAGATTAAGTTAGAAAGATGTTTAAAATAAACTAAGTAATGTGTATTTTATTTCAATATGAGTAAAACTCTCCACAATTTATGATTATTCAAAAATCCAGTTAACTCAAAGCTAAATGTTATATGTGTATGTGTGTGTGTGTGTGTGTGTGTGTGTGTGTGTGAGCACATGTACATGCATATTCCCAATTGAGTGTGTGTCTGTTGTGTTCACCTAATTATAGTCATGGTATTTTACAGAAAGCCTGAATTGGAATAAATGTCATTTGAAACATTTATCCATTCCATTTATTTTTCACAAAGGTTTCATCACTGTTTTTTTAATTGCTAGAAGGCACCTGCTTAACAGAGAAAGAGAGAGAGAAAACGACCCTCGCCCCCAAAGGGCATAGTCACACCACCATTTTTCTTCCTTCATTTCTCCTCCTCAGAATTTTGGGCATACCTGCACATACACTCCACCATGTTTTTGAAGTTGCTGGGGCAGGATTCAAACCACCAATGGCCTTATATAATCTGGCTCTCTTAAGTATTGTGCTGTGGGGTTGGCCCCACAAAGATTTTCTACATCTGATTTTTAAAAGGATACTCAGAAGTGATCTTTGGGTCCCTAGAGTTAGAAAAACAAAGTCCTATCTCACTACTAATTGTGAGATTAACTGTTAGAAAAAGACCAATATGGAGAGTAAACCTGAGGAAATAAGGAAAACGGGAGGTTCTAAGGCTAGCTCGGTCCATCTGGGTACTGTGATCTCAGGACTCTTACCTACCTTATGTCCATCCCCTTTCCGTTTTAACTCTATTTGCAGTCAGGGAAACCAGAATTTGAGTATTGCTTTATTTTTTATCATTTGTATGACACTGGACAATGTATCTTCCAATTTTAAGTTTTCTTGTTACCGTTTGTGCTGTTTACTCATACTGATATTATTAATATGAAAATCCACACTATTCTCACAGTCATCCACTTGGCTTGTTCTTGTAGCTACATATTTCTTCATTCATTTCTGGCAAACTGGGATGAACATTCTATTACCAACTTAATAAACAAAATGAATGAAAGAAAAAAATGCCTGAGAGATGCCACAAGATAGTTGCTTCAAAGGCGTGGCGTAGATCTTTCAGGACATCAGCAAGGAGGACATAAAAGATCATGGACACATTTCTTGTTCTTGCCAACTAATCCTATACCAAACTATGGAGGAAAAGTCACCATTGTCCCTTGGGAAGCATAGAAAATAACATTTTGAAGTCAAAATATTTGTGCTCCTCAGTGACCTCCTGGTACAGCAAGCTGTTTAATGTGTTTAATGTGTTTAATGTGTTTCTAAAAAACGAGAGGGAATGCCTTATACATTTTATAAGTGGAGTGGTCCTTTGACTTGGGTTCCTCATGGCTTTCTACAATGGTAAAATAACAAGATGCCTTATTTAAGTATAATATTCTCCTACTGTTAATTAATAAAGAAAAAACCTTTCTTTCCCCATGAGGGTGTGCTTTTTTGCTTTTTCTCTCCTGCTGTCTCTCCTGTGAGCTCACACACCCTCTGGCAAATTAAAAAAAAAAAAGTTTTTCTTACACAATATTGGAAGCATTATCATGCTACACTAAAGCTAATTTTATTTCCCCAGGATCAGAAATACAGCATACATGGCACGCTACAACCTAATAATAATACACCAATTTGTTTTCTTTTGTCCACTCATTGTTACACAAAAAAAGGTTTAAAACTTCAAAAAAATAAAAGCACAAAATAACTATAAAATATACTAATTTTAAAAATTGCTAGTAGAATTTACTTATAAATATAAATATTGGGTGGTCAGAAAAATAATGATGTATTTTTCTGTGTTTTTCTATGTAAAATATGTCCCAACTTTTCTGACAACCCGATATAAAATGTTTATGGCTTTATGATTATTGTCTCTGAATTTTTTTATTTAATTGACTATGATCCCTTTCAGGGCAAGGGCTTTGTTTTTCATCCCCAAGCACACATCACAGTTTATGGTGTAGTACTCAAAATATATTTGTTGTCAGGCACGTGTGCGTGCGTTCCCAAGATCCCAAGAGGAGGATGG
This sequence comes from Tupaia belangeri chinensis, assembly GCF_000334495.1. Taxonomy (NCBI): domain Eukaryota; kingdom Metazoa; phylum Chordata; class Mammalia; order Scandentia; family Tupaiidae; genus Tupaia; species Tupaia belangeri. The sequence goes on from NW_006207985.1 coordinate 459,841, forward strand.
AGGAGAAGGGATTGCAGCATGGCCATCCCCCCGGGGTGATTTCTCACTTTCTGTCTCTCTGTCTCTCTCTGTCTTTCTGTCCAGTGCACATGCCCTATAGCAAAAATCTCTCAAAAAAAAAAAAAGTGGGACCAGCAGTTAGCATAATGGCTATGTCACTGGACTCCCACGTAGTCGACCGCAATTCGAGTCCCGGACCTGGTGGCTTAAACTCACGCCGGGCGCGTGTGCGTGCATGCCCAAGATCCCGAGAGGAGAATGGAGGAGAAGGGATTGCGGTGTGGCCATCCTCCCTGGGGAGTGATTTCTCGCTTTCTATCTGTCTTTCTCTCTGTCTGTCTGGCAAGCACATGCGCCCTATAGCAAAAACCTCTCAAAAAAAAAAAAAAAGTAAAAAGAAATGATGGTTGGTTCTATGATAGGCCTGTGTTGTACCTTTGATATAATTGGTGGATTGCCAGACTTAATCGCTCTTTTGGGTAAAGAATGAAGACATATACTAAATGAGATCTGATGTTGGTAACACCCAAACTATGATTAACTGTTAGAATTTTAATCTTATTAAGTAAATGAATAGATGTAAGAATGGACAAATGATTATGAAGGAATGTTCCCAGCAGCGATGTATCATTATTTACTTACGGGATGTCTACTAATTCTAAAGGAAAGTTTTCCTGCTATGAACTAAATTGTATCACCCTCAAAATCCGTTATGTTGAAGCAATAATTCTCTGTGTGATGACTGGAGAAGGGGCCTTTGGGAGATTCTAGGTCATGAAAATGGATCTCTCATGATAGGATTAATGCCTTTAGAAGAAGAGAGATCTTTCTCTCCCTCTTTCTCATCCATGTAATGACACAACAAAAAGAGCCAAGCACGATACAAAAAGAGGGTCTTCGACAGGAACCAAGGCAGCGGGCACCTTAGTCTTGAACTTGCTGACCTCTGTAAATATGAGAAATAAATGTCTTTAGTTTAAGCTACCCCGTGTATGGTGTTTTATTATAGCAGCACAAGTAGACTGAGACACCTAGCAGAATATACAGAGACTGGTTGGTTTCCCTGAGGAGGCAGTTCGGTGAGGTCTGGATCTGGGTACGTGTCTAGGAAGGAAGGAGCGGAGATCGAGGTCCTGAATACCCCACAGTAAGACAATTACAAATGGAGCAGAGAGGACCACACATATACCCACATGTACATACACAAAAAGTATACACACACACACACATGCACACACAGTCACTTGTCATGACAATGGGGATACAGGGATACAGTGTGAGAAATTGTGGGTTGGGTAATTTTGTTGTTGTGTGAACTTACACAATCCTCAATGCTATAGCATAATATATACTAGCAAATATATACTAAACATACACTTGGGCTAAACCTTATACTCTGTTGCTCATTATGAAACAGTCATGGTATATGCAGTCCATCATTTATCAAAATAACATGCGGCATGTCATTGTATATATATTTTATCTCCTTTGATTTTAGAAAACATTTGATTTTTGGTTTCCTACCTTGATATTTTAAAGCTTACATTTTTCCATGCACAATAGATGTGAGCTGATCACAGAGATATTGTAAAATTGGGTTTATTACAAGATGATGAATCTAAAGGTAATGAGGGTTTTGAACATTAAGAGTGGAAGCACAGGATCTTACTCTCTTACATATTACAGAGACTACGAAACAGTTACTTATATTCTTTGGAGCCATGGGGTGCCCTTTGAACCATGGTTTTCTAAGAATATTTTCCATTTTAAACCTTGAGAATACATTTCTTTTAGAATATTAAAGCTCAGGGGTTTAGCAGGTAGTGTGGTGGTTAATGTTTGGATTCCCACATGATCAACAGTAGCTCGAATCCAGGACCTATAGCTTGAGAATCACGGCAGACACATGTGTGCGCATGCCCAAAATCACAAAAGGAAATTGGAGGAGAAGGGATTGTAGTGTGGCCATCTCCTCTGGAGGTGATTTTTCATTTTCCTGCCCACTGTCTCTGTCTCGTCATAGTGCACAAGCACCCTATAGCAAAAGCTAAATAAATAAATAAATAAGAAAAGGAAAAAAGCAAGCTCAAAACTATGTATACAAGATGTATACATGTTATAGTATAGGGAAGAGTGTGTTACTCTGCAGAACTGGTTGGCTGCCAGGAGAGACGCCTGCCTTAACCCCCTGGACGGTGGCCTTGAGAAGGAAAGAACCTGGACCACGATGACCACCCCTGGAACGTGAGGCTCCGTAGGGTTCTGAACGCACACTACATCTTCTTCAGACTTCAGTTTTCAGTCTGTTAATGCAGGCAATAGAAAAGGAAAGGAAAGATACATGTGTTTCTAAAGCAAAGTGATCCTAACGGTGGGAGTCTGAAGGTCACATTCCAGAAAAGTGTTGTTAAGTGCTGAAATACGAAGTTCATTTTCTTCACCAAATAAAACATAATACAGGTTACTCTGATTTTATTTTCAGCAATAATTGGGGTGTAAATCTAGGTAAACAGAGATGAAGGCAGATTCAGCATCTTAGGGAAATGTCACTTTCACTTGGTTTGACTAATGTTCCTAGTCAAGCTAGAGAAGCATTAATATTAAACTATCACTATTAAAAAGACAGTGTGACAATGGGAAAATAACAGTTGTTCCCACGGTCTCTTTGGAAATGCTTTTGTAACATAGAAGGCAAGTGTGAATTCAATCCAAAGACATTAAATCTCAATAGACAGAGGTAAAATCTTACATTTTTAATTTGATACTTTTTTTTTCCCCATGAAAGTATATGCATACTTTTTCAACATGGGAATTGAAAAGAGTGCTTGCAAATAATTATATAGTCTACAATAGAAAAAAAGTATCTTAGGGAAGAAAAACGAAGCAGGACATATAGAACTAGTTTAGATAAAACTTGAACTATTTCGTATAAACACAGGGTGTTCTAAATATAAGGTAATGTTTGTTGTCATAATTTTCCATATGTACATAGAAGGTCAAAACAGTTGGAGGTAATGCTCATCTTTGTTGTGCAGGTGTTCAACATGGTTGTATAGAACACATTGAGATATTTACCTTGGTTTCTTAAGTAAATTCCAATCCCCATTAGTATAACTAATATTTACTGAAAAAAACAACAATTAACTTTTGAAACATTAATTACCATTTACCTAGTTTGTGTTAATATTAGAAAGATTAACATGCTAGGTTATCCTGTGAATTTCTTAATGGTATCTGATTTCCAATTCGTACTTTAGTCCCTTCAGTTTCGAGTTTTATATTACCAAGGAGCCATGCTAGCCTTCTACAAGGTTCTGTGTTGAGCAATGTCTACCAAAATCCTTAAAAAGTGAACATCTAGTCAAGAATACCTCATTTCTCCATGGATACAGTTCTTTTTAGTAAGTTAAGGTGCTTTCTTGATTATATACACACACACATACACACACATATACACACATGCACACAAATATATGTATATATGTGAATTAAAATATGTATATGGATAAATCATATGTATATATACACATACGTATGGGTATACATATGGCTCACTTATGTCTAAATCTCCCCTATCTTCTAATCTATCTACTCTGCAAGTAAATCCAAATAAGCACTACTGTTTTTCCTCCCTCTGTTTATTAAGTTATATTTATTCAGCATTGCAGAGAATACAAAGATGCATGTAATAGAGCCGTAGTCTTGAAGGAGTTCACAGCTGAGTGTAGACAGCTGAGGCTCCTGACCATACCAGGCACTGATGATGAGTACTTTCATCCTCATTTAACACCTTTGCAATGACATCATACTAAACATAAAGTCTATTGTCTTGAGTATGTGGTTCATAGTCTTCCCTCCCACTCATGCTTCTAAAGTGATCTCCCAGACATACAATATGAATTTTGGTTTATTTGTCCATTATTTCTGTATCTGCTACTTTCCTTGTCTGGATGCCCTTATCACATCTCATGGTTTCTTACAACATAATCTTTTTTATTTTTAATCCAACTTTGTGTCTTCTAGTATCAAACTGTCTTGAGTGAAGAGTCATCTGTTAAAGTTCCTACTGCAAACCCATCTTTTTTGACCAATTAGTGACATTTTCTGTATTTTGATTGTATGTTGTATGTTAACTTTCAAATGGGTGCTTATTTTTCATCTCTTCAAATCCTGAGCACAGATGTGATGCTCTCAGTATGCTGAGAAAGCACACGATGAGTGAATTAATGAATAGATCTGTTTACCACTAGGAAGAATCCTTATCAGTGAAAACCTGACCCTGGAGTAGCTCAGATTCATATTTAAACATGAGAAAAAAAGCTTTTGGTTTTTCTTTTTTTACTTCTAAAAGATGTGGAGACCTGAAAATGAAGGTAGTGACCAAAACGAACAACTTCTAAAGGAAAAGGAGACAAATTTGATTTAATTTTGTTATTCCCAAATTAAGTACCAAATCCATTATGTAAAAAAAGTTGGCAAGCTGTCCAAGAGACAGTGCTTGTAGGAGATTATTGGTCATTCAAGAGGATAGGAAGTTGTTGCTAAAATAACAATACAGAGATAATAATGCTGGTACTGGGAAGTCAATAAGATCTTTTCATGGAAGTACTTACTTGGGAGACAAAGTGGGAACTTTTCACTAAGGAAATAGAGAATAATGGAAGGCCCTCATTAAAGGCTTTGGGGAAGCGGTATTTCAGTTACTGCTAGCTGAATTAGTCACAGGGTAGGATGAAAAATTAGACCTTCTCAGTATCTATATAGTAATCAGTGTAGTGCTGCTTCACTTACGATGGTTTCCAGTATTGCTTTCAGGTGCCAGAATTAAATTTACAAAACGAGAGAAGAAGGCAAGTGACTTTCACCAAAGGCCTGTATTATACTATTTTTAAAGATATTTATGGTAATGCATACTCATTGTCATTTTATAAAGAACTTATTAAAATATTAAGGAATAAAATGGTCATGGCTAGTCAAGAGCCATAATTGGAATGTAGCATCCATAAACTCCTTCCATGTCATTGGTATTTTCCCATTTTAAAAAAGCATATTTCTTTATCTCGTGAGATAAAGAGACAGAGAAGAAGAATCAGCCTGAACAGGTTCTCCATGCTGTGATCCATGCCCGGTCTCTGCCAGTCAGGATCATAGACACATAACTTACACTCTGCGTGCTCAGGGAGTTCCTGGAACCTGAATCCACAGCTTTCCCAGGTTGATGAAGTGTTATTTTGCTCCAACTTGGTCCCAATATTTTCTTCTTTTTTAAATATAAGATTTTTACCATAGGGCCTATGTGATCCCCAGAGAGAGACAGAAAGGGAAAGTAAGAAATCAGCCTCCAGGGGAATAGCCACACTGCATTCTATTCATCATTCTTCTAGCAGGACTTTGGGCACATGTGTCCACATGCCCAGTATGTTTTTCAAACCACAAGGCCAGGGACTCTAATCATAGAGTCAGCCATATAGAATCCTGCGCCTTAACTGCCATACCACCAGCTGGCCCTCTTTTCTCATTTTTTCAGCAATTTAATCTTTGAATTTAACCATATGCTTACTTGATTACAAAACCTGTTTCTAAAACCAACAAATCATTTTCTGGGTTTGTATTAAAAATACTGAATCACCCTATAAGACTGGAATCAAGAATATAAAGTAATTCTGGTAGTTGACAATTGATTAAATTGTGAATCCTCTTAGAGTAATACATACTCTTCTGTGGTCCTATTAGAATTTTAAAATAGTTATCCTATCAATTTTACAAGATGGAAGATAAACAAATGATAGGAAATACGAAAGCATATCAGAATGTTATAAAATATTTTATTTCTGAACCAGCAGGTGGTATAGTGTTTAAGGCACTAGACTCCCATATGGCCTACTATTGGTTCAAGTCATAGACCTGGTAACTTGAAAATTATACTAGGAGTGTGTGTGCTTGCCTAAAATCCCAGGAGGGGAATGGAGGAGAGAGGATTGTGGTGTGACCATCCCACCTGGGAGGTGATTTCACACTTTCTCTCTCACTGCTTCTGTCTCTCGCCAGCAAGTACATGCATCCTATGGCAAAAACCTTTAAAAATTGCATAGCTAATTTAAAGTAAATATTTAACACTTACAATCTTGGCATATAATACCAAATTCAATACTTGGTGTCATAAACAAGGCACATTACTCTATATTCTTTATAATAATCTTAGAGGGTGGTGTAATATTTTTTAATACAACTCCAAAAACCGATTTATTGGTTTTAAAAAGAGATTGTTTAGTCAGATAAGGACATGGTTAAATTCAAAGATTAAATTGCTACATATTAAATTGTATTGAATAAATCATTTTCTGGTAAGTAGGCAACATTTTGCAGAATTCTTTTTATATTTTCTATTAACTTATTTTTTCTTCCTATTGTTATTAGTAGTGCATTATGCATATATATCAAACAATACAAGTCAATGAGCAACAATTATAACTGAATGACTTTAAACTACAACATCAAGTAAAACCTTCTTTAGTGATAAATTAAGTGACAGGCTGCAAACCAGAATCATGAGAAACTATGGTAAACAACCCAGCACATAATTTTTTAAATAAGTCCACATAAAAATAAACAAATAGGGATACTTTCTGTACTACTTTCAAAGGGTGAAAATTGATACATATTTAAGAATATTTTTAAATTATTTTTATTTAACTTTATTCATTCATTTATTTATTTCAATTTGACCAGAGAGGGGTAGAGTGAGAGAGAGAGAAAGCAAGCCACCATGTCCGGGACTCAAACCACAGTCAGCCATGTGGGAGTCCAAGACTCTTAATCACCAAGCCACCTGCCAGCCCCCACATTTAAGAATATTAACCTCCTAAATACCTATGTGAACTACTGGAAATTCTCAAATTATTGGTAAGAGAAAGTTTCCCATACTGGTCTACAGGTGAGGATGAAGGAGGGTCATTCACATATGGGAGATGAGTCAGACAAGCCATCATCATCACATTTTGACAGCCAGCATGGAGAGAAGTACAATTCTGATTTGAACCTATCTCATCACTCCATGTTCGAGTTGTTTGCTATGCAGGCATAGAAAGATGGGATGGACTCATAGTACATTGGCTCCAGCGATGACATTAAAGCTTGTGGGCTTTATTGATGTGACTTTCAAAGATTGAATAAGTCATTGGGTTGTCAGAAAAGTCATGACACATTTTGGCATAGAAAAACATAGAAAAATACATCATGACTTTTCCAACCCAATAAAATCATTTAGCCAAGAGAATGTGACAGTTGGAATCTAATCTTTGAAACATTAACATGGGTGAATTTATAATTAAAGAGTAATTTATCAGAAGCTCCTGTAAACTATACAGCACTGCTGATAAAATATCCAAGTATGAAACTTTACATGTGAATCATTTTTTTTGGGGGGGGGAGAGGTTTTCGCTATAGGGCATGTGCGCTAGCCCGAGAGACAGAAAGAGACATAGAGACAGAAAGTGAGAAATCACACCCCCCCCCAGGGGGGATGGTCACGCTGCAATCCCTTCTCCTCCATTCTCCTCTCGGGATCTTGGGCACGCACGCACACGCGCCTGGTGTGAGTTTTAAGCCACCGGGGTCAGGATGTGAACCACTGTCGACTACGTGGGAGTCCAGCGACATAGCCATTACGCTAACTGCTGGTTCCCCCCTTTTTTTTAAACATGTGAATCATTTTTAAGCCCTCTTCTCCCATTATGGACCAGAAATATATCCAACTTCCATAAAAATCATTGGAAATACAACAAAATTTTAAAATCGCTTATATTAGGCCTAGATTGAAATGTCACTCATGCTATTCTAACAAAGGACTAATACTTTCTCTAGTCTTAGTCCTCCAAACTTGTCACTTGTTTTGAGGTTTCTATGTATTTAAACTTTTAGAATGCAACAAAATAAAACAGCAGATGGGCAGAATTAATTTATTTAATTCCTATGGGATTTGGGGAGATCAATGTTGATGACCTAAGTGAAGAACAAGGTAATGTGAACTTAAATAAAACAAAGGAATATACAAACCTCGTTTTAAAAGAAATCACCTGTAATTCCCTTACAAGCTTCTTCCTGGTATACTGTGATTTCAACGGTACAGTCTTTCTTCAACAGTCATTACATCTTAAACTACCACAGGAGGTCACTAGACAGGATTTGCATAAACTGGCTTCCCAATAAAGGGCAGGCAAGTAGTGAAATGTTATCTTCCTTCAGGCTAGAGAGCTGATTGGAATTACTTTTAGAAGTGAGATTGTCTGTATCTGCTGAGGTTATTGAAGCTCTTGGCCCTTGTTTTCTCTACTGGAAAACTGATTTTGAGGAGAGAATTAAGTTCACATGGTGCACTTTCAATCAACGATACTGGAGGTACATAAATGGATTAGAAACGTCTTTTATGCCTTATATTTCAGAGTTTTTAAATTCATTTATTTTGTATTACCATTTTGAAGTGTATGCCATTTTAATGTCAACTCATCGTGCCCTAGAAAAATTCTAGTTTATCATTTCCTTCTTTCACATTAATGTGTCTGAAGACAGGAAGGTATTCTTTCAAAAATATTCAATAACATTTGATCTCAATCTTTATGCTTAAAAGGGAGAGTAACATATGCTTCTTCGAAAACAAAATAAAAAGCATGATTCCAACAGTGGAAAGGTGTTTCCTGTATAATGCACAAATGAAAATGAACAAATGTAGCAAACTCATACACTAATAAAGTCATAGTATAACATGATAATGTCAAAAACATCCTGATTGGGGTCAGCAGGTGGCATAGTAGGTAAGGTACTGAACTCCATATAGCCAACTACGGTTCAAGTCCCAGACCTGGCAGCTTGTTTTCACACTTTCTCTCACTGGTCAAATTAAAAAACAAACAAATAAAAAGTTAACAAGTTAAATCAAATAAATAATTCTCTGGGGGGGGGGTGGAAATCCTTGATTAAGGTCAGCAAGCAGGTGGTGTGGTGGTAAAGGCACTGGACTCCACATGGCCGACTGTGGTTTGACCCCAGATCCAGTGACTTGAAAATCAACTGGGTGCATCTCCATGTATAGGAAAAGGAATTATGGTATGGTCATTCCCCTCTGGAAGGCAATTTTTCACTTTCTTTCTCACCGTCTCTATCTGTATATTTCTCTCTCTGCCTGGTGAGCACACACATGCTAAGGCAAATACCAAAACAAAACAACCACAAAAAAACCTTGATCATTTTCCTAATGTCTATACTCTGAGTTGCCAAGTTTGAAAAAGTGAAACTGAATCCTAATCCTACTCTAACATTTAAGAACACACAGGCTGCACTTCAGCCTGTAGCTATTTTAATAGCAGGCTATTCCCATTCAGTAATATTTTTAGAGTTTTTTGTTGTTTTAATTTTTTCAATTGCCTTAGGACATGTGTGTCCATGGAGATAGGGAAACAGAGACACAATGAGAGGGAAAGTGAGAGAAAATCATGCACAATGCCTGGTGTAATTTTCAAGCCCCTTGATCCGGGACTCAAACTGTGGTAGACCATGTGGTAGTCCAGTGATAAAACTGCTATGCCATCTGCTGGTCCCACAATCTCAGTACTTTTAACAGAGGTAACTAGCTAGTACATTTTTTGTCAAATAGTCATACATGAGTCAATGCATACCCGTGGCATTCAAAATGCTAGAATACTCTGAAGCCTGACCTGCCTGGGTTGGGACTTGTCTAGGTGAATATCTAGCATTTGAGCCTTTAATTGGATTCCAAAGATCAGATCTTGTATTCTCAACCTAATAATAGTGAGTAATTAGTGGAACATTTACTATATGCCAGATAGTATTCTAAGTTACTACACGTAATTCCTTCATTGAACCTTAAAACAAGTCCATGATACAGGTATACTCTTACACTCATTTTACAGATAAGGAAACAGAGCCCGAAAAATAAGAAGTTCATGATTACCCAGCTAGTCAATGGCAGAGCAGAAATGCAAACTTAGCCATCCAACTCCATGGTATTTTCCTTACTCATTCAGCTCTGTTCTGAACACTAGACCAGAGACCGCCTTTTCCATAGGAAAGCTATTTCATTCACCTGTAGTGGGTGGAGCTAGGGATTATTAGCAAGGTTGTCTGATGACTCTGCATCAATTGCAATTGCCCCCATGTTATGATGGTGTGAGGAAGGAATCAGGGAGGACTTCGATGGTGGAGAGCCAGGTCTTTAACAAACAACTTGACAAACTGTTCCTACCACTAATTATAACTCCTTCCTGCCAATTTAAAATATATTTACATTTAGACTTTGCTTTTAAAAAATAGGTTTTTCTTATTGTGTTTGTTTCTTTAATAGGCAAAATTCAATTTAAAAAATTACATACAATTGTACCAACACTTCTCTACTTTAAGCATCTTCTATTTCCTTTAAAATGCTGTCGAGTTAAAGAAAAAAATGGCTTTTTCTATAATTGCAAATAGTTTGTTTCTAAATCTGAAAACTGCTTGTGTTCATAAAATTATTTGCTTGTACCAACTGAATTTTGTTTTTCTGAAAAACTTTTTTATCATTTATTTTTACATTTTTGAAAACTTTTATGTTTACGTATTTATTATTGTTTATTTTTGGACAGAGGGACCACTCAGTCGAAAAGGAAAAGAAAGAATTGTATTGCATGGGTAAGTGTCTGAATACGAGCCTAGTTTGTTTTTGTTTTTTGTTTTTTTGGCTGTCCTCTCCACATATATCTTGCTACACATATATCTATGCAGAAGAAAAATAGTTGAAGGCAAATAAAACAGCTCAATTCAGAAAGAGTTACGTTGTCAAGACACAGTTCCAACAGCAATTAAAGTACATTACCCTGAAAATGATGTTTTATCTATAGGCATGATTGAATTGACTATTATGACAGTCAATGGAATTTTTTAAAAATCAGAAAACAGATTTGACTTCTCTTTTTTAACTGACTGTATTGTCACGGCACTTGCTTAGTTGAGTATACAGACAAGATTTATAAACTACAGACATGATTCAGAGATATTGAGAGTCTGGGTTTTAGACCAAATATTGTAATAGAGTGAGTCACATTATTATTATTATTATTATTATTATTATTATTTTTTGGTTCCCAGTGCATACTGTTTGCACTACCTCACTACTGTCTATGAAGTACACAACAGCATGAGGTCTGAAAAAAGTACACTCCTTAATTTTAAAATACATTATTGTTAAAAAATGCTAACAGTAACCTGAGCCCTCAAGAGGCTAGGCTCTTAGATGTGGAGGTCTTGCCCCAATGCTGATGGCTGCTGACTGATCTTTGTGGTGGCTGCTGAAGGTCGGGGTGGCTGCAGCAATTTCTTAATTTTTAATTTTTTTTGCATCAACTGATTCTACTTTTCACAAAAAATTTCTCTGTAGCATGTGACACTATTTGATAGCATTTTATCCAAAGTGGAATGTCCTTCAAAATTATTTTTCAGCCCCTTCCACTGCTTTACCAACTACTGCTATGCAATATCCTAAATCATCCATTATCCTTTCAATGGTGTTCACAACAACTTCACCACGAGTAGATTCCATCTCAAGAGACCACTTTCTTTGCGCATCCATAAGAAGCAGCTTCTCATCTGTCAAGTTTTATTATGAGATTACAGCAATTCAGTCCCATCTTAACACTCTATTTTTAATTCTGTTGTAGTTTTTTTTTTTTTTTTTTTGCTATTTCCACCATATCTACAGTTACTTCCCACATGGAAATCTTGACCCTTTCAAAGTCATTCATAAGGTTTGAGGTTATAACGTCTTACAAACTTTGGTTAATTATAATATTTTTACTTAATCCCACGAATCATGAATGTGTTTAGTTACAGGTAGAATTATGAATCATTTTCAAAAAGTTTTCAATTTACAATGCCCAGATCCACCAGAGGAATCACTAACTGGCAGTATAGCCCTACAAAAATGTATTTTTAAATACTGGGTCATCTGAAAAGTCAGGACACATTTTTGTACAGAAAATCATGAAAAAATACATCATGACTTTCCCAACAGCCCAATAAGACATGAAAGCTGAAATTAGTCCTTGACCATGCGTTGCAGAACAGATGTGGCATCAGTAGGTATGAAAACAGCATTGATACCCTTGTACATCACCATCAGAACTCTTGGGTGATTAGGTACATTGTCAACAAGTAGAATATTTTCAAAGGAACCTTTTTTTTTTTTTTTTTCCCTGAGCAGTAGTCTCAAAGGTGGGATTAAAACAGTCAGTAAATCATGCTGTACACAGATATGCTGTTATCCAGGCTTTGTTGTTCCATTTACGAGCACGGGCAGAGTAGATTTGGCATAATTCTTAAGGGCCCTCAGAATTTTGGAGTGGTAAGTAAGTATTGGTTTCACCTTAGGCACTAGTAGAATTAGCCTTTATAACAACAGTTAGCCCTTCCTCTGAAGTCAGGCATTAATTTCTCACGTTATGAAAGTCCTAGAGACCATCTTCTTTCCATAGATGAGTGTTCCATCTATGTGGAAATTCTATTGTTTGGTGTAGCTCCCTTTCTCAATGATCTGAGCCAGATATTCTGGATAACTTGCTATAGCTCCGACACCAGTACTTACAGCTTCAGCTTGCAATTTTATGCTGTAGATAGGGCTTCTTTTTTAAATTCATGAACCAATCTCTGCTAGGTTCAAACTATCCTTTTGTAACTTCCTCATCTCTCTAAGCCTTTCATGGAATTGAAGAAAATTAGGACTTCGTTTGGATTAGGTTTTGTCTTATGAAAATGTTATGGCAGGTGTGATCTATTCAGATCAATAAAACATTCTCCATATCAGCAAAAACAGTGATTGGCATTCTTATCATGTGTATGTTTCCTGGAATAGTACTTTCTATTGCCTTCAAAAACTTTTCTTAGGACCAGCAGTTGGCATAATGGCTATGTTGCTGATTTGAGTAGTCTACCGCGGTTTGAGTCCCAGACCAAGTGAGTTAAACTTAACGCTGGGTGCATGTGTGTGCGTGCCCAAGATCCCGAGAGGAGAATGGAGGAGAAGGGATTGCGGCATGGCCATTCCCCCTGGGGGTGATTTCTTGCTTTCTGTCTGTCTCTCTCTACCTTTCTGGCGAACGCACACACCCTATAGCAAACACCTCTCTAAAAACAAACAAACAAACAAAAACCTTTTCATTTGCATTTACAACTTGGCTGTTTGATGCAAAGGCCTAGTTTGTATCAGTCTATCTTGTTTCCAACACACCCTCTTCATGAAACTTAATCATTTTTAGTTTTTAATTTAAAGTGCTAAGGTGCCCGAGGTGGCATAGTGGTTTAGGTGCTGGATTCCCACTTGGCTGACCGCTGTGTGAGTCCTGGAACTGGTGGCTAAAAAATCACACAGGGTGTATGTGGGTGTGCACCCAAAACCTTGAGAGGAGAATGGAGAAGGGATGGCAATGTGGCCATCCCCTCTCAGGGGTGATTTCTTGCTTTCCCTCTCTCTGTCTTTGTCACTCTCCAGCAAGTGCAGACACAATGGTAAAAGATACAAATATAAAAAATAAAATAAGAGAGATGTGACTCTTCCTTGCATTGTAAGGCACTGTAGAGTTATCAATTTACCTAGAAGAAATATTGTTGTGTCTTAGAAAATAAGGACACCTGAGGAGGAAGGAGAAAGATGGAGAATGGGCATTTCGTTGAGAAGTCAGAACATATGCAACATTAATTTATTCTGTTTGCTGTCTTATATGGGTATGGCTTGTAGCATCCCGAAACAACTATAATAGTAACCTTAAAGATTACTGAATATAGATCACCATGTCAAATAATGAAAAAACTTGAAATATTACAAGAATTACCAAAATGTGACACAAAGATATGAAGCAAGTATATGCTTTTGGAAAAGTGACACAGACTTATTCAATGTAAGGCTGCTACAAACCTTCTATTTGTAAAATAAAAAACAAAAACAAAAACAAAAACAGTACCTGTGTAGCACAATTAACATGAAGTATGATGAGTTATATCTTTGTTGATTTACAGGACATATCTTTATATTATTCCTATGCTATTTAATATTGTTTCTTCTTCTTACTTTAATAAATAACAAATAAGTTTAATAGATAATTTAAGCAAATACATAAGAGGCTCTTAGGTTATGACCCTTTCAGCAAATATATGATGGCAATATTGATAAAATGGTAACAGTAGACATTTACTAAATTTTATATTTAAATGTCACATGGACATTACCTCATTCAATATGTCTAACAACCCTAAACATTAGGTATTATCCCTTTTCATTGATGAAAAAAAGTGAAACTTAGTGAAGTTAAGTCAATTACCAAAGATGGCTTAGTGAGAAAGTAGTTGAATCAGGAATTAAACTCAGGTCTTTAGGACTCTAAAGCCCTTGCTCTTTATTATGACTACTGTCCTTAATTTACAATTTTGGATATTCATTTTTCCAAAATGAAAAATAATGAAGCCACAGTAAAATGAAATGAAAACTTTTAGGCTGTATGGACAACATTCTACCATCTATTAAAATGGAGAATAGGAGATCCCATGATTTAGCATCACTGGATTCAACAATGTTTTCTAATTCTAAATGAACTTTTTATAATTTAGAAGAAAAAATTGATGTGTAAGATCTTCCTTCAGCAATTGAATTTTGTCTTTATATGTACATATAATATGGAACCTGTAAAATTTTAAAGATGAGAGGTTGAGAAAATTTTTAAGGTGTTTGCCATGGGGTACATGCGCTCATAGAAGAGAGACAGAGACAGTGAGAGGGAAAGTGAAAAATTACCCCCCAGTGATGGTCACACCTGAATCCCTTCTCTTCCATTTTTCTCTTGGGATTTTGGACACACACACATACACACACACTCACGCCCAGTGTGACTTTCAAGCTGCCTGGTCCAGGACTCAAATCGCTGCTATCCATGTGAGAATCCAGTGTCTTAACCACCACGTCACCTGATGGCCCTGAGAGATGGAAATTTCTTTATAAAACATGAATGTCTCCCAGTATGTAAAGTATCATAGATACAAAACAAAATCTAGAGATATGTTTCCTTTTCTCTCTTTTTTTTTCCTTAAAAACAATTGTCACGGATACTCATTGTGAATGTATGAATCGATTATTAAGACATTATATTATGTATATAAAAATTCATTTGCATTGCACATGAACAATATATTTCTTACAGTATTTTTCTTTTCAATTAAGATGGTAGGATGTAAGGAGAATTTTTGTGTTATTTGGCAATTTCACAAGTACTTCTTCTCTCTCTGAGGAATACCCTTGCTGGTGCCAAAGGTTTGTTCAGTGCCTACAATGTATAATTCTTAGACATCATTCAAGTTTTCTGTACATTTGCCATTGCCAGGAAATCATATGCTTTTTTTTCAACTCATTTAATTCTCTTTCCCGCAAGGCATGTATAAACAAAATATTCTAATAAATCCAAGGACTATTCAAAAAGAGGGCAATGTCAAGTTAATCAGAGCCATGTCAATTTCAGCATGCAAAATATGCATAATTAATGAAAAAGGAGAAATGAATTGGCAAAAAGTATATATACTGGTTTTATCTTTCAGGGGCAGATGGGACTTTATTTTCAGTGAACAGTGTTTTATTTTTAATGGAAAAATAAAGATGATAGAAATTTCAAGAACCATCAAATAGTAGTAAGATTGAACAGTGAGTTCTGTTTCCAAAATTATTTGCTTGAACAAATCTCCATTAACTTTGGTGAAGAAAAGAGTTTTATATGTAAAGGAATTATTGTAAGTATGAACTATTTCCATAGAATACATGTTATGATTTAAATAATGAAAGACTAGAACTAATTTTGCTATCCATAATTAAATTCAATTATATTCTAGAGAAAAATAAAGACCTTGGCATATGTGAATTATTTTTGAACCAAAAGACCAAAGTTTATTCATGAATAAGGTTTGGTTGAGTTACCGTTGAAGGAAAAATGTATTTTCCATGTTGTTTAATAAAAGAATTTATGGTAGTTTACAAAAAGTCCACAGAGTACAGCTAATGAGAAATAGGTGAGATAAAATAAAATAGGAAAATTAAATCCAGGAAAACAGAAAAAAGCAGAAAAATAAGAAACCAGGAATGTGATTAAGTCATAAAATGCATTGTAGAGTAATAAATAAAATAAAAGTAGTATGGAACACTTCAATCTTCATTGAAATTCTCCGCATGTTTTCTCTCTTTGGTTAGATGGTCAAATAATTAAGGACTACACATTCAAGAAAAGGTTTCCAATCAAAATATGATCAGATCTTCGTGGTGGACTCCTGATCAGGTGTTAACATTGCTAATTCTTTCAGTGCCTGTATCTTACAGCCCTCAGCTAATACACAACTCGGTTCATGCCGTCCCCCTGGCTAAAAACCCTCACACAATATCCAGCTATATGAGCAAAGTATAGAACAGAACTCCACGTGGAAGAAACTTCATGATTGTGTTCACTTCAACCAGTCTAAGTGCTACATCTCATAGTAATCTCCACATCCCATTATTGTTCAATCATTTTACCAATAGGACTAACTTTTCCTCCTTTTTCTATTTGTTTTAATTTTTTGCTGTAGGGCAAGTACACTCAGAAAGTTTAAGTGAGAAGGCACAGTGAAGAGGAGATGACCATGCCACAAACCTTTCACCATTCTCCTTTCAGGATTTTAGGCACTCACACACAAGTGCCCAGTGTGCTTCTCAGGCCTTGGTGTCTGGGACTTGAACTGCACAGTCTGCCATGTCGGATCCAACTGCCTTAACCACCCCACCACCAGCTGGCCCTAGGGGCATTTGCATGTGTTTTCCCATTGGTGTATTATTACCATTACTCCTTTCTTTCATCCTTGTGTCTATTTCCACTTAGTCTTTAAAAGCCAAATATTACCTCTCCTGAAAAGTCGTCTCTGGTATTCCATGCTCTGGAGACCCAGGTTCATGTCTCTGCGACTGCATGTAACACGGTGCTCTAATTATTTTTACAAGCTTATGTTCCGTTAGATAACTTGTTCCAGAAGGTAGGGACTGGTTCTACTCATTAAAATCCCCAACACTCAGGTTATTAACTATCTTATTGTAAGTTTTTAATTAATGGCTGGTGACTAAAATAGTGAGGAAATAAATGAGCACCCCCACAAAGTGACCATCAGCTAAAGGGAGAAATACTATGTGGAAACAGAATCGGTAACTCGGCTATAAAAATAAACTGTCAAAACATACCTGCATAGTGTTTTAGGCAGATATATAAACTTCCTTTCATAAAATACTCAGGTTCAGAAAAAAAAATCCTCACATTCTATAATCACACAGTACAAAATATGATTTGCATTATATATGAAGGGTAAAACTAGTCTCCTCTCCTGATATTTATAGCATGCTTCAATGATAACTTTTCAACCATCCTATTACAATAGGCCTATACAGGAAGAAATCTTTTTTTAAGAGAGATTTTTGCTATAGGGCGAGTACACTCACTGGAGAGACAGAAACAGAGAGACAGAAAGCAAGAAATCACTCCCCATGGGAGGATGACCACATCGCAATCCCTTCTCCTCTATTCTCTTCTCGGGATCATGGGAATGTATGCATATGCACCTGGCATGAATTTCAAGTTGCTGGATCTAGGATATAAACCATGGTTAATTACATGGGAGTCCAGTGATGTAACCATTATACCATCTGCTGGTCCCTGAAATATTTTTCTATAAAATTAGGGAAGACAGTTAACAGAGGACCACTGCTTTTATTGATATCTTTTGAGTCTGACTGATAACATATCATTTGACCAGTATGATATTGTGATATAAAAAGAAATACAAGACATTCTTCACTTAACAACAGAGTTCTGTTCCTATAATCTGGATGTTAAGCAAACTAGTTGATAAACGAGGAGCTTAAAAGCACAGATCTTGTGGTGCACCGTGGGCACGTACAGTTCAACAGATAGCACGTGAACGATGGAATTCTGTCCATACAAAGAGCATCCATCAGATAAGTGCCAGAAAGTAACAAGACATACCACCAGACAATAAAAATGATTATGCTGGATTTAGATCTACTCTGCATATGACCATGGGTATACAATAAAGGACAAACTTTTAAAATGAAGTATGTAGTCTTGTGTGACTGTGAGCACTTTGTGTGGTGAACACTAACTGGCTCAGGTAACAAGACAAAGACTGAGAAAAGGATCACCCCCTGGTGTTAAACTCCCCGTTTAAAGTCCAAGCAGCCATTAGACAGGTAGGTCTTCATGTGAGGAGTGGCTAGATATATTTAGTCTCTGTCCTGGTTCCTGGCACATAGCTCCTAAAACCTTTGGCATCTTTAAAGTGATGTGGGTCTTTTGCATGCTAATGCGGTGACTTGTGGTTGAGAACCCATACATAGCTTTAGGATGGGAGATTGTCACTAGAAAAACCAAGGTTTGATTATGATAAGAGGGTTGGCACTATCAGCCCAGCTCTCAAGACTTCCTGGACAAAGAAATATGTGAAAGTCGATCAACAGTAGACAAGGATTTAGTCAATCTTGCTGGTGATTGGCATGATTCCTATAAAAACATCTTTATGCCTTGCAATGAAGCCTCCATAACAACCTAAAAGAATTGGGTTCAGAGAGTGTCCAGATTGCTAAGCACATCGAGATGCCCAGAGTGTGGTAAGCCCAGAGGGGTCATGAAAGCACCAAGCCCGTTCATACATACCTTGTGTACGCATCTCTTCCTTGTTGGTGGTCATTTTTATCCTTTGCAAAGTGGGATATGTAAGTAAAGTGTTTCCTTAGTTCTCTGAAGCAAATGTATAAAACTTGAGGGGGGAAATGTAGGAACTTCAATGGGTCAGAACACAGGTTACAACCTGGGGTATTTAAAGTGGGGATCAGTTTTGTGGGACAAGACTCTTAACCTGTGGGATCTGATACTATCTTCAAGCAGATAGTGTCAGAATTTAATACAATTAGAGAATGCTCAGCTGATACTGCTGCACAATCTTTTGCTTGGTGTGTTGAGAAAAACTCATATACATTTGGTGTCGGAAGTGTTGTGTTGAGTGATATGTGACAGTTGGAAAAAACACTTTTTTTTGTATTTCCTAATCACCAACAAAACCAGTTTTTGAACTCTCTGACTCCCAAATCAGATATTGTTTGTGGGTATACAAATATATAAATAAATCCATGTTTAACTTTCCAGGTGGTACAAACATTAAAATGTACCAACATTCTATACTTTGCACATGAAGCTTAATTCCTTGCCCCTAGGTCAAAAAGAAACATATTTTGCAACCTTAATCCAAGAGGAGTGACAGGGCTTTTCATCTGTGATTTTTAGTCCTGAAAATCAAGGTTATGCACAGTAAATTAAAAATTTATTTATGTTGGTCACTGATCATAACATATCATGGTTCGTTGTCAGCACATAGCTATAAAGGGTTAAAAAAGTCAGAATGTGATCATTAAAGAGCACAAGAAAATAATCTTTCTAAAGTGTAGATTCTATAAACACTGCTAAAGTTTGGCAAAAAGCTGATTTTAACTCATTTTCTTTTATTGATTGCTAATAATCTTCTGTTAAGACGTAATGTCCATGTTCAATTTATTTCCCAAATCCTTGCTGGCCAGTTAATTGGGATATGATCCAGGCATTGGCAAAAAGCTTTCTTTATGTGCCCACAATCCTGTGCTTAAGTTTGGACACACAGTATTTCCCTTAGATTCAAGGAAGGAATTTATTTCTGCCCCAGGAGTGTATTTGATATACCAGTTTGTCTCTGATGGCACATTGCGGCCAAAATCATATACTGACTACAAGTCTGTGGATAATAATAATAAAAAAAAGCTAGTTGATCATAACATTCTGATCCCTCAAGTGGAGTTAATCGCAGTAGGTTGAAGCCATAATTCATACCATGTGTTACATAGCAGTTGTGGCTGGAACTCAGTTATGAAAGAGGTGCCCTTTCATGCAGAAAGACACTAGCACTTAAATATTGAAAAACTACTTTCTACACTATGGTGAGACTACTCTGGGAGGAAAAAGTTCTGATTATTTAGTATTTTCCTAGGCAAAACTCCCAGTGAATTCAAAGAAAAGTTTCCCTTAGTAAATGGTGCAGAATTAGTTCATTTAATTTTTCTTGAGATATTTTATGACTATGTAATAAAATGGAATATACATGCCCAATAAAATTTGTTAAGAGTCAGCTAAGGGAGTTGTACTTATTCTTTTATTGTATACAAATACATACTTGAAGTATAGATCTTTATTTCCTCAATATTTATTGTAATATTCTATCTTGATATAAGAACTATTCTATGAGGGCTTTGATAAATACAGTGAAACTAAACAACCATTCAGTCTACTCCAATAAATTGCATCTGTGTTCCTCATGATGATTTTGCATTTTGCACTCTTTCATATTTCTGAGTGGGTATGTCACATCCATCAATAGTTGGGAATTGCACTTACTATGAAGCAGAGCCCTAACACATAGAAGTGCCAAACTGATGAAAAACGAATTGAAAAGAAATGAAGCGATCCCTAATGAACAGGCGAACATGACTTGTTTAGCTCTGAAAAAATCAATGAGGTGAAACTGTTTCCCCCACCAAATGAATAAGGTGAAAATCAACCTATCATTGAACCTTATAATTTCTCATCTTCATACCAACCATACACATGGTACCACCACTCTAATGTGCTTGATTTTCACCACTGAAAGGAAGATAAAGTATGTTTCTTTATCAGCTCTCACTCATTAACATTTTGCATTTAGATTTTTTGCAGATTTCAGTAGTCAGTACTGTAATGACTTTGTAGTTATCAAAACCGAATACTCTTTAAAGACTGTTATTCGTAACAGCTGTAGTATTTCAAACTCTCCTGTGATGGTTTCTGTGAGACTACATTCTTCTTGTTCTTTTCCCACATACTTAACAGTTTCCTTAAAATCTGCTGGGCTGTTGCTTTTCTCCTCTTACCTTTATCTCACACAATAAACAATAGAATGCTCACGTCTGTCTTCCACACTTATCTCTTCTTTTTTTCATACATTCTTCTTACGACTCATCTACCACTTTCAGAATGTCAGCTATAATCTCTATGCAGTTGACTCCCAAATGTACAGTTGTATTTCTCTTCCAAGAACCAGCTTCCAATTACATACGTATGTGAATCTCTCATGGGCAATTGATTCCTCAGCCTAAGCTGGTTTTGTCATCTTCTGTTCATGCATCCCATGTGATCCGCACATGGTGTTTCTCATGGAAGTGACAGGAATGAGTAGGGCACTGTCCCTGCTCCTAATAGATGGGTGTAGAAGGGCACCATTCAATTGGCCAGGGCCCACAGAGGATAAACAACGAAAGCAAAGGAATAGGTCTCTTCTCCCAAAACTCAAATATACTTTTCTGTTGCTTTGGACATAAAAACTCTGAGCTCACTGACCTTTGGATTCTAGGACTTACACCAGAGTATACCTCCTCACTCAAACCCCTGGGTACTCAAGATTTAGGTCTTAGAATGAGTACACTCCTTCTTCTCTGTTTCTGGGGGCTTAGGCTTGGACTGATCAAAGCTACCAGTAACCCAGGGTTTTTAACTTGCACAGGGAATGTCATGGGACTTTTCAATAGCCGTAACCTATTATGTGTGTCTAGATTATATTAGTGTGAGTCTATTCTTCTAATTAATCTTCTCTCTTGCATACATGTCTTAGTGGTTCTCTTGCTCTAAAGAACACTTATATACCAAGTACTTTTCACTAACCCTTCTTCCTACACATAATTTTCTTATATGAATCTCCAGGTACATTTGTTTGTACAACTTTCAAATATTTTGCCATGCTTTACAGTTAAACACACACACACACACATACATACATACACTACTCCTTATTGGATGGGGAGATAGCATAGTGGAAAGAGCAAGGTTTTGGAATAAGATGGATTGGCTATTTACAAACCGTAATAGCTTGTTCAAGTTACTTAACCTCTCTGAGTCTAATTTTCTCATCCATAAAATTAAATGTGATAAATAATGTAAAGTACCTTGCAAAGTACATGGCATATTTCAGGTACTCAATAAGGTTAACTATAATAATAATGACTACTGTAAGTAAAACTTACTGTGGAAAGGAACGATGCTCTTCCATTCCATTATTTTTGACAGAGCCAAACACAAGACACAAGCCTTTGCCTGCACTTGACCCTCAATAAATGCATGTTCCAGGAATTAATATATAGATGCGTTATACTGCCTAACAATGTAATTTTCTCTCCAGGAACTCCCCAGTGCTGCCTCAGATTTCAGGTTATCTTTCTAGCAGAGCCGGGACTCCTTTTTCTTACCCATTGTCCACTGGGATCTATAAAGTTTGGATAACAAGCATCAGGTTAGTCACGATCCCTGACCCTTCGAACCATTGCCTTTCTCAGATATTTTCTATATTTCCTAGATCTCTGAGTTATAGATGATATGCAAAAAGAGTTAAATCACCCAGTGAATTCCTCATTCCTCCAACAGGTTTATCCTATTGGTTTTCCAGGGAGCAAGCACTATACCCAATGATTTTCACTGGTTTCCTTAAAGCTTTGCAGAGGCCATATTGTCAGTGACAAAGCTACAGAATTTAAACACAGCTACACTTGACTTCAGAGTTCCAATGCTGAACTTTTGCAGTCCTCCCATGTGAGACTCTTCTCTTCACATCTCCATTTAAAAAAAAAAAAAAGAAAAATAATACCTCTTTCAAGAGTAAATATTATTTACATTGCGATTTTAGAGCTTGGGTAATGTTGATAAAATACATTCCAGCCTCTTATATACAGGTTAAAATAAAATCAACAGCAATTCACAGGCTAACAGGGCAGAACTCTGAAAGGATTTCTAGAAGACTGTCTACAACAATAAACTGGACAGGCATGAAACAGGAAAGACCATAAAGAGAAACCATTATACTTTTTATCTAATACTATCTTTAAAATATGTGGTAATATTCTAAAAGGAAAAGTATCTAAATAATTATGTCATTCCTAAAACACTGTATACGTATTTTATGTTATATGCAAAATAGAAGTTTATCATGTACATGATTCATCATGTACATTTTCATTCATGTTTTTGAACTAATTTTGGAAATTAATTATCTATTCAGTTTAGAATATGTACAGGTTTTACCTTTAAAAATCAAGCATATGAATTTAACAGGGTTTTTATTTATTTTTGTACAAATCTTTGAAACAATAGTTTCAAAAACCATTGTTTTGAAACTGAGCTTTTTCTATCCCTAAATGTTATATTAGAATACCAAATCTTTTTCATAGTAAAGAACACGCTAAAGAAAGTACTTGAAACAAGAAGGTGACTATTTTCTCCTATGCTTTGCAAATGTAGAATAATATTTGGTATTTCATTTAAAATATTTTGGCAGGAGGAATATTTTTCTATGTCTTTAAGGAATTATAATAATTTGTCAATAAAGGACAAACTCACAAGTCTTCTATAACTATTAGCAGAAAAAGTGTAAAAGTACAATTTAACTTCATTACTGCTGGAACTGGAAAGATGCTAAAATAGGTCCAGATAATTTGAGAAATTAGTTGTGTATATGCAATGTTGGGATAGGTTTTCTGGGTTAGATATGAAACTTATTAATGTCAAAAAGGCCCATAAACTGTATCCTTTAGGATTTATCTCTCCTACTTCATACAGTTATCTGCATCTCTCCTGGACAAAAGGACAAGTGAACTTCTACCTCTACAGAGTATAAATCAAATCAGACAAAACTTATGCTTAACTCCACTCGGAATAAACACCCAGGCACACCTCTGCCTATTTCTCAAGTTTCAGATAATGTTTTTTTTTTTTTTTTTTTCCCCCCCTTATAGGGTATCTGCACTCATCAGAGGGACAGAGAGACAGAAAGAAAGAAATCACACCCCTAGGGGGGATGACCATGCTGCAATCCCTTCTCCTCCACTCTCCTCTCAGGAATTTTGGGATGCATGCATATGTGTGTGGCGTGAGTTTTAAGTGACCGGGTCCAGAACTCCAACAGCGGTTGAATAGTGGGAATGCAGCAACATAACTATTTCGCCATCTGCTGGTCCCCAGATGATGTTTCTGACATAGCTATTTCTGGCAGTAATGAAATACATTTTGAAATAGGTTTGCATGTATTTATCATACATTGGCAACGTTTATTCAATATATTTCTTCCTCATTTTGCAATATTCTGTATCTTTATTCCTATTGTTTGCTTTAGAGAACTGAGGACAGTTCCACATCAGACTCCCCTGGAATCCTGATTGCTAAAGAATTCTAGACAATCTATAAAAATGAAGAATGAGGGACCAGCAGCTGGTGTAATGGCTATGTCTCTGGACTCCCATGTAGTCGACCGTGGTTTGAATCCTGGACCAGGGTTAAACAAATGCCAGGCACGTGTGCGTGGGTGCTGAAGATCCCGAGGAAAATGGAAGAGAAGGGATTGTGGCATGGCCATCCCCCCGGAGAGTGATTTCTTCACTTTCCGTCTCTCTCTCTCTTTGCCTTTCTGACAAGTGCATGTACCCTATAGCAAAACCCTCTCAAAAAAAAAAAAAAAAGAATGAAGAATGACCCAAGATCTTAGAAAAGTACAGAGCACAATCACATATACTAGCAGACATGAATTAAAGGAGTCAAATGAAAAATCTTCTACATATAACCTTTTATTCTCTAATAACTATTTTCTGGCAGTTGTACCACTGATTCATAACAACCTATCTGAATCAACCTCTCTTTATACCTATCTTTTTTTTTTTAAATTGTTTATATAAGAGAAAGAGACTGCGATAGGGTCTCATTCTTTCATAATCCTCCTGATTCAGCCTTCTAAGTAACAAGACCACAGGCACACACCACTGTGCCTGGCTCTTTAGGCTGGGCCAGGAATCAAACCCAGGCATGTTTTATAGGCTCAGCCTCTAAACAGGTGTTTCTAAAAGTTCATGACCCTGTAGTTGGGCCTATCTATCCTTACATTTACTAAATCACAGATTTTTCTTTATAATAAGATACCATACATATCAGCAGCACTGTTATCATAAAATAAGAAATAAAATAGCACAAAGAGAAAGGTTTTCACCTTAAAAACAGTCCTACTATGATACCTACTCATTAAGATGCAATGCAAAGAACTACATGATCCTGTTCCTAAACACACTATTGTGTCTGTTCCAGAATGATGTTCTGTATTTCCAATAGTGCCCACCTTGACTAATATCTTGACCTATCTGCTCAGATACTTAATAAACATCTCAAATAACCTTTCTGTCTTAGTAAAAGGCACTTCCCCCAATTCACTCAGTTGCTCATGCAGAGAAAAACCAAAACAAAAATAGGGGTCATCCTTTTGTCTTTCTCCAACCTTAACATCAGACAGATCTTTGGTGGGGCCAGCAGGTGGCATAGTGGTTAAGGTGCTGGACACCTACATGGCCAACCATGGTTCAAGTCCTGGATGCAGCAGCTTGAAAACCGTGCCAGACACATGTGTGCACAACAAAGAGAGTAGAATGGAGGAGTAGGGACTGCAGCATGGCCATGCCCCATGGGAATGATTTCTCCCTTTCCCTCTCACTGTCAATCTCTCTCTAGTGTATGCCCCTGAACTACAGCAACAATTTTAATTAGGAAAAACAACAACAACAACAAAAACCAAAAAACAAGATAGTACTTTGGCTTTCTGACCACTCCTAACATTGCTATGGCTACTGCTACCATATCACTGGACACTATGAGCTCCTCTCTAAATTAAAGAATGTACCTCCCTTATGTCACTGCTTTGAAACCTGTGTTTCCAAATAGTCTTTTCATTCAATAGCTCTTAATCTATTTGTTTAAAGTAATGTCCTATCATCCCCATGCCCTTTATCTTCCAACAGCTTTCCATCACAAAAAAAAAAGAAAAAAAAATCAAACTCTTTTTACCCTCTTTTTTGCAACAGGATTTTAAATTTCTTAAATGCGCTGATTTCCCTGCCTTTCAGAGTCTTTCTTCTCAGATTTTCCCAGAAGTATTCCTTTCGCATCATTCATATCACTTCTCAGAGAGGCTTTATTGCTTGCCTTCTCCAAAGTGCATCCTCAATTTCTACCACTCTAACCAGCTTTATTTTTCTTTGTATCCCTAACCACTCTGTACATTTTATTATTTATAAGTGTACTTGTTTATTGTCTGTTTTATCATGAATAAAATTTTCACAAAAGCAGGACTATTTTCCCCCATCTTAGTTTTGGCAGTATCTTCAGTGCCTTGAACAATGCCTGGCATTTGACAATCATTGAATAAATATTTATTGAATAGATGAATTAAAGCCAATGACAAAGTTTTCACTGTCTGATACATATGATTAGAAATAAAAATACTAAAATACAAAGTCTGTATAACTTATCAAGAGCAATATGTTTTTCTAGGTTTACATGAAATTATAGGATCATTTTATTCTATTAATACTAAAGGAAACTAATAGTCACATAAGAGAATAATCCTACTTTTCTTTTTTTTTTTTTTTAAAAAGAGATTTTTGCTTTAGGCTGCGTGTACTCACCAGAGAGACAGAAAGCAAGAAATCACCCCCGGGGGGAGTAGGGGGGATGGCCACGTTGTAATCCTTTCTCCTCCATTCCCCTCTTGGAAAGCTGTGTACACAGGCCCAGCGTGAGTTTCAAGCCACGGAGTCTGGGGCTCCAACAGCAGTTGGCCATGTAGGAGTCCAGTGACATAACCATTATGTCATCTGCTGGTCCTGTCACCCTACTTTCTGTTCAGTGTTAATTATGAAATAATGTTTGATGGGACTTTGAGAAATGTATACATTCAAAATTATTTGATATATACGTCATTTGCTGTAATGCGAAACAGATTCCTTGACTTCTGACACTCAATCCATATTTTATAAACATATACTTCTGATGAAAAAATTCAAATAAACATGTAGTTTTAAAGTTTATCTACAGGTTTAATTTTATATTTTCTGATACTAGAAACTTTTAAGGTCCTGCATATTTTAAAACTCACTCCCAAAAATAGCCAAAAGGAATTTTAGCATATATTTTAAATTATTTTATAAAAATTACTTTTGGGACCAGCAGTTAGCATAATGGCTATGTTGCTGGGCTCCCATGTAGTCTACCGCTGACCCGGTAGCTTAAAACTCACGCCGGGTGCATGTGTGTGCATGCCCAAGATCCTGAGAGGAGAATGGAGGAGAAGGGATTGCAGCGTGGCCATCCCCCCTGGGGGGGTGATTTTTTGCTTTCTGTCTCTGTCTCTCTCTGTCTGTCTGGCAAGCATATGCACCCTATATCAAAAACCTCTCAAAAAATTACTTTTCATAAATCACAATAAATATTCTGGAGTTTAGCAAAAAGAGGATCTTAATTCTATAATTTGACAAACAAAAAAAAATAGCCTTCCAATGTTAAAAATCAAACATTACAGTATGTCTTACTTTGTTTTCATTATGATGCAAATACACTATGCTATTTTTTACTTCTGGATTTTATCACTAGTCCTGATAGTAAAGACAAAGAAAAAAAAATAATAATACTAAGCATTTTGAGATGTGTGATCAACGACAAGTAAGGCTTCCCCTATGTACCATACCACTCTACCAACATTTCCCTATGAGTAGGTTAATTTGACTAGAGGAATAACAATCAACTTGGCTATATGGAATCAGCCTGGACAAAGCATGTTCATTTCCCTCATTCTGTCTGGGTAGGAGGGGCTTGACTAAATGGGTGAGGCTATAGAGTTGCCTCGTCATCTTTTATAATAGAATGTCACACATGTCACTCTATGCTGATAACCTAGCCATAAGTCTTCATAGTTAAGGGAAATGACATGCAACTTGCACGCTGAATTGGTGATACAGACTCAGACTCGGTTGCTTCTCCACCTGTTGTAAATGACTTTACAGCTCTGCTGCATGCCTAAATGTGATGGTAATGGCCTGCCTGACTCATCTCCCTTTTGCACTGAACTTCTTTAACCTTCACTGGTAGGCAGGGGTAGGGAAGGTTTCTTTTACAAATAGTTTGAGAAGGTCTAGTAGTTCACGAAAGCATTCTAAAGATTCACATTCTTAAACCATGTATTGATTTCCATTAGTTAAAAAAGAACCACAGGGCATTATTCTTTTACTGCGTTTCCTTTCAAAGTACAATAGTTTAAGAACCTGTGAGTGCTTAGTTATGTACCATGTTGGTTACTGTAGATCTTATGACTTTGCTTTTGATCCTGTCACTTCATCATTAAGCAGGATTTCATTTGATGTTTTTGTTTCTTTTTAATATATTCTGCATAATACAATTTTACATTACCTCAAGTGATTGATTTGGAGGTATAAAGCCTGTTAAAGTCAACAGATTTAGGTAAAGTAACTTCCAGTAATATCAAGTTGATCGAATGAGATGGTGTATTATAAAATGCTATTAGAACAGTAAAAGTTACTGTATAGTCTTAATTTCTTATAAGAAGTAGCTGTTATCAATTAAGTATTATAATTAGGTATTATACCACGTATGTTTCAATTTTTTTCATTTCACCTTCATTATAAAATAAGAATTAGATGATTAATTCTACTTTATAAGTGAAGAAATAGAGGCTCATCGTGGATAAGTCAAATCACTCAAGTGTTTATAATCAGTAAATGATGAGCTAAAGATTAAATAAAAGTCTATCTAACCACATTCCTGTGTTCTGTCCACTACACCACTAATCCCTCTAGAAAAACAAAAATGTTCATTGTAAGAAATGGGTTTCAAAGATGAAAAGTCTCATTATTTGCCAACTCTGCTGAGTCTGGAAAGGAATGGAATAGATGAGTCTCGGAAATATTTAACTCCTAATTTTCCTACAGTTGACATGGATGTTTGAGCTGTGGCCTATTAGACTTAGTATCTGGAATACCCTTTCCAAGTGTAATTCTTTAATCATTGAGAAGATGTTGGGCTCTTCTCTTGGCGTCTCTATCAATAATGACAAATTCTTAGCAAAATAGTTATAAGTACCTAGAATGTGCCAAGTATATCTTAAGACCTTTGGGATACATTAGTGAACACTGCTCTCTGACTCACAGTCTAGATGGAGGAGACAAAATTTAATGGAAATTAATAAAGACTAAATTACATAGAATATTAGAATAAATATTATGAATAATGAGCCAGGGCAGGAAGATTAGTAGTGTAGGGGAAAGAGAAAAATGCAAAGTTGTAATTTTAAATGAACTAGTCAAGGAAAACTTTATTAAAAATCTTTTGATCAGTGACTGAAAGGAAGTGGGAGGTGGTTAATTATATTAACATAATACAGAAGACTGTTGCATGCAGAGAAAATAACCAACACAAAGGCTTTAAGCCCAGTGAATTTAGACCAGAATGTGTAAGGAAAGCCAAGATGGTGGAGGTTGGCAAATCATGATGGGTGTCTCATCTGCCAACATAAAGACTTTGACACAAATGAAAATGGGAGGTACCAGTAAGGCATGATGGCAAGACCAGCATGTTCTAACAATGCCATGATAGACTCATTTTATTGAGATCTATTTGGATGGTGTATTGGAAATCAACTTCCAGGAAACATGGAGAATAGTCAGAAGGTTATTGTGTTAATCTTGGTGAAAGATGATGGTGGCTTAGCATAAGGTAATAAGAGGTGGTGAGAAGTGTTTGGATTTTGGGTATTATACTTAGTAAGAGCCAATAATAGGATTACTTGATAGGTGATGGAGAAAGCTACAGAGAACAAGTTTAGAGGGAGATGAGAGATATCAGATTTGGCTGCACCAAGTGTCAGATACCTTCTAAAAATTACATCTCATCACACTTCTGTGTTTTTTTAAGTCATCAGTAACAACCATGGCACACCATTCTTGAACACAAGTGCAGCCACAAAATCCTTCTCAATGGAGTACTCCTGGTAACTACTGACGATTGATCCAAGCTTACACTAAATTAAGAAGCTATTTGCCATCACTATGAATTGCTGGTGGTTAACTGAAGCATTTATCAGGTACGTAATGTTGATATTCCTTCTACCAACTGAAAAATACTTGTGCTTTCAGTTTATGCATGCATTTGAGATTCAGATTCACTGAGAGTACATTATTCAGATCATTTTAATAATGGAATATGGTCACTTTAGAGTTACATTCCTGTGAAAGCATGTTTTCTTTTTTTACTTACAATCATTATTAAAGTCTGAGTTAATTTACACACAGTATAAGCCGTGAACTTGAAATCAAGATAATGGAAGCGTTTACAACTTCATGACATTTTTGCATAACTCATTTTTTAAAAAAACTAAAAGTAGAAGGTGACTTATTTTTGTTTCCCCTTATGTTTTATGTAACATTTCTGATGAACAGTAATTCTGGGTTAACATCTTGTTCTAACAGCATTAAAGGTCAATACTAGCATGCTTTATTCTCTCAAATAGCTATCTTTCAGACAGTAATCTAACTTGATACATCTATGTTAATAAGAAGTTTGAGTTAAGTGAACCATCAAGGAGGTGATTTAATAAAAAAGATAATGTTCAGAGGGTAGAAAGTGAAAAAAGAATTCTGTTGCTGTTGCTATTCTTATAATTATTAGTATCTAGGAAAATAACAATAATTGTGCCTATAAAGTATATACATTGTCAGCTAAGTGTATCTAAGCATCAAGACAATTAATGCTCTGGATGAGAATACTAGAATTAAAAAAGATCTTGGCAGATAAGTGATAGGCAGAAAGGTATATTTAATGAGTATAAATAAATTAAGTAAATTATAAATTAAGTCCATAGTTTAAAATTTTTATTTAAAGAAACATAATTTTGTGCAAGTATTCCAATTTTTTAAAAAAAATATTTTATTTAACTTTATTTATTTGTTCATTTATATATTTTAATTTGACCAGAGGGGGACAGAGTAAGAGAGAGAGAGAGAAGGAAAGTGAGAAAGCAAGCCACCAGGTCCAGGACTCAAACTGTGGTGGGCCATGTGGGAGTCTAGCACCTTTAACCACCATGCCATCTGCCAGCCCCAGTATTCCAATGTTTTAAAGTCAGAAAACATCTACTATGGTTTACAGAGCAAAGGACAGAGAGTCTGGACATTAGGGATCTGGTTCCAGCTCCTTAGAAAAAATAAATCTTGGGTCAGACAATGGCACAGCGTTAATATAGTTGGACCTGGGTTTGAGTCTTGAGGCCAGACTCTACATGCCAGATATGCACATGCCTATGGTTCAGGCTGGCTGAGATGGGGCGTAGACATGGCATGAGGACCCTGTTTGGGGGTGCCTGCTTTTCTCAATCTCTCTCTTAGGAGAAATAAACATTAGAAAAATAAGTCAATCTGTGACCTTAGCAAGTCACTGTAAACGCTCTATTTTCACCATCCTTAAAATGATGGAGCTCTGACTTGATCTCTAAAGGTTCTCCCCTTTCGTTTCTACAAATGTCCATGAGCTCTTATACAAACAAGTCAGTAAAGTGATAAGGACCACTTACTCGTATTTTAACCTCCCTATAAAATGCTAAGTAATACTACAGATTTGCTTCAAATAAGTATATACTGAAGGTAAATGAAAAGACGAGCTTTAGTATATTTGTTTTCCAGGTTTTATACAATTTCCCTATACACTGTTAGAGTCCAGTTTCAAGAGAAGGCAGACACAAGACTACATTTTGGAAAATGCTGCTGATATTCACTTAACTTTTCTGAGCATCCTGTTTTGTATAAAAACATGCCAAAAGAATTTTCAGAATGTATTTTTAGTGAAAATTTAAAATTTCCACAGAGAGAAGCATCTTATAAGGCTTTTAGCTTGAAGTTTGAAAATTACTGACCCATTCTCTTTCACACAAAAGAATCACAGATACGTTTATTTTTCTTGAGAGAGAGAAACAGATGCACTCCTAGCAGGGTCTGCACATTGTAACATATACCCAGCCAGCCCAGATCATGGGCACATGTGTGTGTGTGTGTGTGTGTGCGTGTGGAGTGTGCAGGAATATCTTGGGATGTGAACCCAGGACTTCCCCATATGGGTCCCGCTATGACACTGAATCTGACCCAAAGAAAAATCGCAGTATTTCTTTCATAGTTTTCTTTGGGTTCTATGTTATAGCTCACATTTTTTGGTAAATATATATAACTCATTGATGCAATCATGAGAAAGTTTCTTCAGGGAAGATTCTTTTCAAGAATAAAGCTCTGTGCAGCTCCCCATTGCAGTTGTGTGAAACAATGAAGCATCCACCTGACTAAGAGCTGCAGCTGAATAGGTCAGTTCCTGGAAATTGCATAAAATTCCTCTGGGTGCATAAGAGTACTGTTCTTTAAAACCCAAGAAGATTTTTATCAGCTTTCTGTTGACAATGCAAATCCAAAATTAGCCACAGTAAGCAGAAGAATCAATTAGTAGCTTTTGGCCTTCTGACCTTCTTAAAAACCCTGCCAATATACTGCATGGGAACTGCCGAATTAAACCATGATCTGCAGGAACTTCTCATGAAGAGGCAAACAGACAATTTCTGCTGTGATCTTATGTCAAATTCATCATCGATATGCTAAACAAATGACTACTGTTTTGACAACAAATCTAATATGGAGACTAAAAAGCCTATATGACAGTGATTTTATAACGCTAGTATTCCCTTAATTCAAATAAACATTGCAAAAAAATTTTTTTGGAGAGGTTTTTGCTATAGGGTACGTGTGCTCACCAGATAGACAGAGACAGAGAGACAGAAAGCAAGAAATCACCCCCCAGGGGGGATGGCCACGCCGCAATCCCTTCTCCTCCATTCTCTTCTCGGGATCTTGGGCACACACGCACACACGCCCAGCATGAGCTTAAGCCACCAGGTCTGGACTCGAACCACGGTCGACTATGTGGGAGTCCAGCGACATAGCCATTACGCTAACTGCTGGTCCCAATATTGGAATACGTTTTGATAGAATTTTGAAGAACAGTGGTCCATTCAACTTGTTCTTAAAATCTATAACTGTATCTTTCCAGATACTATGGTAAAATTGACTTGTTCAAGATAGAATTTCCAACCTAAATTTTCCCCAGGATTAAAAAAAAAAAAAAAAAAAAAAAAAAAAAACAAAAAGGGGAAAATGATCAAAGAAACAACACTTTT